>NC_077232.1:186496453-186829932 GCF_027887165.1 Monodelphis domestica | reverse complement strand
TCTCTCTCTCTCTGTTTGTTTGTATTTATTTTATTTGATACATCTAGGAATGTGGTGGAAGCAGTAAGAACAGACTAGAATACAAGAGCATAGTCACAAGAAAAGAAAGATACAAGGGAGAGGATATGTTTGCCTTTAGGTTTTGGATGAGATAATCTACCCAGCTAAGTAATATAGTGCTTAAAGGATAGACTTGGAGTCAGAAAGATGCTTTAGACATTAGTTATGTGACACTCACTGTTGTTTTTGAGTCATTTTTCAATTCTGTCTGACTCTTTATGACTCCATTTGGGTTTTTTTTGGGGGGGGTGGGGGCAAAGATACTGGAGTGATTTGCCATTTCCTTCTCCAGTTCATTTTGCAAATGAGGAAACTGAGGCAAAAACAGGGTGAAGTGACTTGCCCAGGACCACACAGCTAGTAAGTATCTGACACTGGATTTGAATTCATGTCTTCCTAACTATAGGCCTGGCATTGTATCCAGTTGCCCCTAGGTGCCTGTGTGACCCTGGGCAAGTCACTTAATTTCTTTTAGTCTCAGTTTTCAGATCTCTAAAATAGAGGTGACAAAAGCAGCTACCTTACAGGGTTGTTGTGAGGAACAAATGAGTTAACATATTTAAAATATTTTGCAAATCTTAAAGCTCTCTATATAAATGCTAGCTCTTATGATCTTTGGGCAATGGAAGGAAGGGGAGATTGGTAATCTCAGGTTGCAGATATGAATAGAGGGGGAGCATGATAGAAAATGCTTAGGGGTGGGGGCAATAATGGGAGGAGGAGAACCAGGCAGCAAGAAGGAGTGTGTCAAAAATGGAGCCTGCTCTTCTCTAGTATCCAGAGGTTTTTCAGACCATCACAGTTGCACAAATGTGGAGACCCAGATGAATTTAAAGGCTAAAAAGAAAAGCTCCTTCTAAGAGTCTAAAATCCTCCGACTTCTCCGCTGAGAGGCAATAGTTTCTGCAATATTCAGTTCTGGAGCAGAACTAATGAGTATATCAGAGAGTCCCTCACTTGCTTCTCGCTTCCTATCCCCAAAAATGTTTGGGCAATTAAAATAGAATTGTGTTCATTTATTTGAAAAAAAATGAAAAACCACTACATGGGCTTGTCCCAGTTACATGAATTAATTGTGTCTTGGGATCTGGTGGCCACATAAACCAAAGAACCAAGAATCCCATGACGAAATTATATCATTAAACTCTTTGGCAGCCCAGCTATTCTTTTATGTAAACTATATGCATAGCTACAGAGAATCCCTGTCTAGTAGCAGACAGGATGAAAAAAAAGACTGTATTAGTAATGATCTGATTCCATACTATCGTGCCAATATTTATATGACATTACTGCGAAGAATGTGGTTTGTTTGGAATCTGGAAGGTAAACAGACAAAGTTTCCCTTCATGCCAGTCTTCTATTATAGAAAGTTCTAAGGCTTTAAGGCTGCTTGGCCATGCAGATTCAGATGCACTGAAACCCCAAACCACCAATCAGAGATCCCACACCGCACACCAACATTCCAAGCACGTCTTGCTCCCCAACGAGAACAGTGGTGGATACAGTGGAATCTGTACAGTGCAGGCATCAAAGGCTACAGCAGCAGGCACAGTATTTGGGACATCTCATTACCACAGCAGTCACAAGGTGGGGTGGGGTCAGAGGGGGCAAATAACTAAATAGTTCTCTCCTTGCTGGTTCAAAACGCCATACTTGGAATTCCTGACTGTGGGCTGAGCTCCCCTGTGCTCCCCCCTCCTTTGCTCCAGAGCATTTTTATAAGGGTGACTCGCTTGCCCCCTGCCCCATTCTAACATTACAACTTGCACTCTGTTTAGCATCTGGCCAATACTCAACACCATCCACCTGCTCCATGAGATGTTGCCTAGCTCTGGCATGAAAGAACTTTCCCCACACTAGAGTGGAACAGGCAGGGAAGACGCCCAACAGCTATGTATAGAAAACCCATCTGGGATCTCTCCTAACAAGTCACTCTAGATTTTTCTTGGGCTTTATTATGTCACTGGAACCCTGTCTGGAATGCAAGAGATTGTGTTACTTGGCCTTCCTCACACCGTATGCAATGTCTGTCTGTGCATCCAGAGCTGCTGGGCAGGAAAGGGAGGGAAGGGAAGAGCCAAAGCCGAGAACTTTTTTCCCAAGCTCCACAGAAAATCTTGGTGTTTTAGCTGGTACTGATGGCGGCTATCCATAGCTCTATTGGCAAAGGGACAAGTCTTCCTATAGACCTCTTGAGGTTTAGTCTCCTTTGGGGCTGGAAGGAGAGTGGAGGTTTATGAGAGGAGGTTAGAGAAGTGGGGTTATGAAGTAGTTTCATGGAAGAGCACAGCTCTTCCTGAAAGCCCCTCTGGTCAACTAGCAAACTCAGTGGATGGAGTTTGGCTACAGTGAGAAGAATGGGTGTCGGACAAGTTGGGTTCCAATCTGGGTTCTGTCATTTGCTACCTATGGGACCTTAGACAAACATTTAAAACTTAACTTCTCCTGTCCTCAGTTTCCCCTTCTGTGAAATGGAGGTGGGTGCACAAGATTTCCTCAAAAGTCTCTTCCAGGTTTGTGATACTTTATCTTAGGTTCACAATGGCAAAGAAGAGGTAACAATACGTGGAAAAGCTAGAGTATGTATAATTATAAAAGTAACTCATGCTTATATTGCACCCTAAAGTTTAAGAAACACTTTCTTATCATTGCTTCATTTGAGGGATAAGGAAATTGAGAATTAAATTAACTTATTCAGTCACACAGCTAGTAAATGTCAGAACCTAGATTAGAACTCAAGTATCTTGACTCCAAGTCCATTCAGATCCCTTTCCACTATGCAATTCTGCCTACATCTGTAATTCTTTGTGCTCCCAATGAACAAAGGTTCATTGCCTGAGCATTTGCCTGAGTGATGGATAGGGTATCAGGATCAGGAAAGGCTTGTGTTTGAGCTATTTTCTTAAGGTGGACCAGATGATCTTCATCATCCTAGGAATTAAAAGTAGTTTATGGCTCCTGAAAGACTGTTGATTTAGTTTGGCTTGTTTAAGTTAGGGGGAGGAAGAAAAGGCACCTAATCCCAGAACGCCAAACAACTAAAGTTTCCTCAGGTTCGGAGGCTGGGGTAGGATGAGGTAGGAGGAAGAAGGAAGGAATAGTTAAGGATGAAAGAGATGTCAGCACCAAAATGGCAACCTGGGGCAGGGGGTGATCTGGACTTTTCTTTAGAGAACCAAACTTTAGAAGGCACTGATAGCATTTGCAGCCCATCAGTAGAACCTAGTTAGCAAATAGAATAAATTAAAATTGGAAACCAACAGATGGTCTGCTTTTTTCTTCTAGTGACTGCACCCCAGGTGCGCTGTTCCCTGGCCCATGTCCTCCTCCCATCCCACAACTCCTCCCTCCTCCCCACAGGCTGTTCAAGCAGTACAATTTAAGGCTTATTTTGAACAGCTTGCCCCAAGTGCATTTTGTCTTACTTTGCTCTGGGTCTCAAAATAGCTAGCTATGACTCTGGAGAGAGCTAATCGGACCCTGCCAGGAAGCCAGGTGCCTTTTAGAAAGTGGGCTGCCTTTAACCCTATTCAATCACCTATCAACTGAAAATGCTCCTTCCAGATTTACCAGGGATTGGCTTTTTCTTAGTCCTTACTCTCCTTGACCTTTCTAAAGCACCTGAGTTTGTTGTCAACTTCTTTTGGAAACTTTCTCATGGCTGGGTTTTCATGACAAATCTGTCTTTGTTTTCCTCCTACCTCTCTGACTTCTCCTTCTCAGCCCCCTATAATGGATCATCATCTATAAACATACCCTCTATAGGAATATCCCAAGGCTCAGGCCAGGGCCGTTTTCTTCTCTCTCAACATACTTTTTCTATTTTAAAATTTACATTTAAAAATTGCAAATATAATAACTATCAATAAACACATGAAGGATTAAACATACAAAGCAAAGAATCACACCTTTATATGGAAATAATGCTCTTTTTACATTCTGTTTTAAAACTTTAACAGATATTCCTTCTGCTCTAATACAGCAAGTAAAAGATATAAACAAACAATAAGTTACATGTGAGCCAATGGGATGTGGAGATTCATAACTATGAAATATGGCTCAAGGGAGGAAAAGTTTGCTGAAGGAGGCTGTGATGGAATACCCCAAAGTGGTTGCCAAAGGCATTATTTCATGATCAAAGTCACTTAGCTCTCTTCAGGACAGAATTTGGCATGATGCTGCTTTCTGGAAGAGTGCCTTTGCCTTTTTTAATCTCCTTTTTCTTTTAAATGCCTATCTCTTCTTTTTAAACAATGCAAGTCCTTTTTTTTTTAGAAGAATTTTTATGAATAGCGTTTGTGAAAGAATTCCTAAAGTTATTCTAGGAGCGATTTGGCTTAGCTTGAAAGCAAAAATTTCTCTCTGTGAGACTGTAGGACATTGGAATGGATCAGGAATCTTCATCTCTGAAGGCTTTTAAGAGTAGTAAGGACTCTCCTCCCTCCCTCCTGGGCGATGCAGGAAGAGGTTGGTTTGAATGAAGAAATGTCCCCTTCAATTTTGTGAAACCCTTTGATAATAGCTAATAGGTACATAGTACTTTAACATTTGCAAATCGCTTTACACATATTATCTTATTAGAACTTCACAAGATTTCTGTAAGATAAGTGTCTGTGTTATCTCCATTTTATGGATGAGGAAACAGGCTGAGAGAAATTACATGACTTGCCCAGGGTCCCATACCTATTGGTCACAGTGGGATTTGAACTCAAGTCTTCCTGACTCCAGGTCCCATGCTCTATCCATTCTGCCACCTAGTTGGCTAGACTATATGCATTCTTTCTCATTTGATCCTCAAAACTAACCTATAAGGTAAGTACTACAGATATTATTATTCCCATTATATAGATTTTAAAACTAAATATGTTCAGAGTGGTTAGATGATTTGCCTTAAGTCACAGAGCCAGTGAGTGTTGAATATAAAAACACTATTCTTCCTGACTGAGTCCAGGCTTCAAGTCTGCCTCTCAAGGAAACATGATATAGTATGCTGAAATTTCCTCAATTATTTTGATAAAGTCTTCTGTGTTGTGCTTGTGAAAAAAGGAGATTTCTGGGCAGGGGTGTTAAGTGTTTAATAATCAGCTCTCGGAAAATGCTCAACACACTTTTAAGTTTAAACTGCATTATTAATATTTTCTCTATTACTTTATAGATAATGAACAAAAGAATAAAGCCCTAATTTGTAACACCTTCTGATTCCTGGGGTGCAAGTGCTCACAATGAAAATTTAACAACCAGCTTTTACTAGCTTGCATAATCTGGCTCTAGCACACTGCTGGATATAGGCTAGTATAGTTATATGGCTTGGTACTAGACAAATGACAAGTAGACTTAAAGTTATCATTAATGGAATGATGTCAGCTTGGGAAAAAAAGCTCCGATGGAATGCTTCAGAGATCTATATTTTATCCTGTACTGATTATGGAGTATTCAGAGAAGACTAGCATCTGTGGTATGAAGACTTGCCAAGCAGGGCTGCTCATCCGCCTGTGGTGCCCATCTTTCACCCAACTCTCACCAGTGGCTCCAAAAAGCTATAGTGTTAGAAAATGGGCTAAACCAGGTTGAAGGTAAGCAACAGGCCTCAGACCCATCAGTGAGTAAGGGAGATGTTTATCGCAAGCATGTGATGACTTCTCTTGATGTTATGGGTGGATGAGAACAATTTGTTCCAAAAGCCATGAAGGTGGCTGAAGTAGGCATGTTCCATAGAACACTTATCACTTGGTTAGACTTCAAAAATGCCAAGTTCACCCACTGCATCCACAGTCATCACCAGGTGTCCCAATTTTTGCCTTGCCAACTTTGGACTTGGATGAATCTGGAAGAGAGAATAAGGCTGATGACTTTGTTAAACTCTGCCTAACAAATCTAATTCATGCACAAGTCAAGACATCACCCTGTGATGTCATTCGTTCTTCTTTGAAAACAAAGAATGAGCAACAACAACTGGTCATCATTTTGATTAATGAATTGCATGATGATACAGATGGATAACTTGTCAAAACTGCAAGTGACACAGAACTGGGAGCAATAACTAAGATTCTGGATGACAGAATAAAAGTTCAGAAATATCTTACCAATAGAGGGATGGACTGAAATAAATAAGTCCAAAGGGAACAGGCATAAGTGTAGTGCTCTATATAAATTCAAAACGCAGGATTTTGGGAGCCATGTCTAGACAACCATTACTTTGAATAAAAGACCTGGAAAAATTAGTAGGAAATGATTATCAACTGGGATAGATTTTCCTTTAAACATCTCCAACCTAAACCTTTAAAAACTTTAAAAACAATGACTATGTATCAGATATTAGTACAACTAAAGCTAAATCCACAAGTTTAAATGATAGAAATTCCATGTGAAGCTTTAAAGATCTCATGTAACATGGATGAAATGAAATATTCCAGCTTGGTGTCCTCACTCTAATGCCATGGTATGGATGGGACACAATCAACACAAGAAACTTTGTAGATTTGTGCTTTAGATTCCAAGTGTATGAGGATCACTTCCAAGTCCCCATTGCAGCTAATTCAGTTCAAACTCCCTTCGTAACTCACAAGCAGCAGCAGACACTAAATCTACCCAGATGCTCTAAGGAAAGGGAGAACAACTGGAGAAGGTAGTGGGGGCAGAAAATGGGGTAACACTGAGGGAAAAGATGCTAGAAACCTTTTGTCAGACACAAGAAGGATTTATATAAGTCCTTTTTCTGTGATTTTACTCTGATCAGATTAATTGGCCAGTCCGAGTACATCCTCAGCAGCAAAAATTTGAGGATACTACTCTTCTGTATCTTTCTAGCAGTAAAGGGAGAGATGGTAAAGGATAAGGAGGTAAAACAGAAACAAACTACTGGCAATATGGTGGAAAGACTGAAAGATCAAAACACCAATCATGAAAGGTCTACCTGTAAACCTAACTTCTAAGAAGATAAACCAAAAGAGACTCAAAAAGACAGAGAGAAAATTAGCAAAAATTCAAAGAGAAGTTAACACACAATACAAATATAAATATGAAGGAAAATAAATCAAACATTTATCGTTTGGAAAAGAAAATGCATGTTTGGAACACCAAAATACAAAATAGATTTGACAGAAGAGAAGCAAAATACAACAACCTTCAAAAGAACACATTAATCCTATGGAAGCCAAGGTAATGAACCTTGAAGACAAGTTGTGCAGAGATAGTTTAAGAACTTTTGATGTCCCAAAAGAATATGATTGCTAAAATATGAATATAAGATTGTAAGAAATTATACAGGAAAATTTCCCAAAATTCCTGAATATATATATAAGAACTGATTAATTGTACAGCTCACTAACAGAGAAAAACCCTATACTTAAGACTTAAAGACATGCAGTGGATAAATGTTATTATTTCTATAACAAGCAACAATTTTTATAAGTAACTAAGAAAAAGATCATCAGCAATGAAGCAAACTCCAAGATATGAAGATCCCAAGGGAAAAAATAGGACAGTATATTCTAAAAAGCAATGGATATCAAGCTTCAATCCAAAATAGCATTACCTGGAAAACTGAGCCTAATCAAAAGACTTAGACCTTGGATAAGTCAAACAAACTCAGACTTGAGTCAGTGTTCAGTCTGTAAACACTTCCAATAATAGAAATACAGGAAAGATGAAGTAAGTTCAACTTTCAATAAAAGACTAAGTAATGAAATAAATTATCCCATGTTTAGTTAGGCTATTTTAAAAATATAACTAAAATATAAAAAAGAATTGTTAAAAGGATTAAAAGGATCTAAAAGAACCCAAAGACCTAAAGATTTAGGGAAAATATGAAGAATTCAGGGAAGGGAAGGAGGAAGAACTGAATTAAAATTTCAAGTAAATTCTGTTTTCACTCATAAGTGAACTTTTATATTATTATTATGAACATATATTATCTTTTGTGAGAAGGAAAATCAAGTGGGAAGTGACAAAATTGAGCAAAGGAGAGCTGTTAATGTATCAAATACCTAAACACACAACCCAAATTTAAGTAAGAGATGATTAAAGAAGGAATATTAATATGGTCATTTTTTTAAGTGGGAGACAAAGATAAAGGTAACAAAAAAGAGAGACCTGGACAGGGAAAATAGAAATTCAGTCTCTTCCTAGATGGGAAAAGAAAAGGGTTCCACCACAGAAATTTTCCATAGTTTTGTGGGGAGAGATTTGTGCCTATGGTAAGAGACAGGGACCTCATAGTGGATTCTGCCCGGAGAAAAAATAATATATTAGAAAATCACCTTCTCTGAGAAAGGGTTCTAGCTACCAGAAATGTATCCTAGAGTAGGAACAGAGAATGATCATGGAAAGGGTGGGGATAAGGACTGGTCATCATGATGTGGACATTAAAAAATTCCCATGACAGAACAATTTGTGTTCATCATTACTTTGTCCATAAATTAGTATTTTAAAGAGTGAAGCACAACAGAAGAGGATAAGGTAAGAACTATGGATTCAGTGATGTAGAAATGGGATAGAGGATTAAGTTCTAATTCATTTCTCTAGAGTACTTCCTCTTGAGGAACAAAGAGAATAAAAATTTTCAGGAAAGACACAGTCCCTGACCTTATAGAGCTTGTTTGTTACACTGAATTTTGAAATATCACTGCCCCAATTACCCAAGGTTATCCTTTTTTTCAGTTATCCTTATTCTCTTTGTTCACAATTACATGTAAACAACATTTTTAACAATTTTTTTACCTTTTTTTAATTCCCTATTCTCTCCATCCCTTCCTTTCCCCTTGAGGAAGTAAGCAATTTAATTTAAATTGTACATATGCAGTCGTGCAAAACATTTCTATATTAGCTATATTGCAAAAGAAAAGATAAGCCAAAAAATCCCCAAAGAAACCCAAAACCAAAACTCAAGAATAATGAAGAAAGTTTAAAGAGTTCCACATACAGTCAGAATTCATCAGTTTTTTCCTCTGGAGATGGATAGCATTTTTCATCAGAAGTCCTCCAGATTTGTCTAGGATCACTGTATTACCAAGAATAGCTAAGTCATTTACAGTTAATCATTGTACAATATTGATTCTATTGTGTACAATATTCGCCTGGTTCTTCTCGTTTCACTTTGCATCAGGTCTTGTAAATCTTCCCAGGTTTTTTTCTGAAAGCATTCTATTTGTCATTTCTTAAAACAAAATGGTATTCCATCATAATCATATACCACAATTTCTTCTGCCATCTCCCAATTGATGAGCATCCCCTCATTTTCCAATTCTCTGTCATCACAGAAAGTTACTATAAATATTTTTTTGCACATATAGAGCCTCTTCTTTTTTTCTTTGATGTCTTTGGAGTACAGACCTAGTAGTAGTATTGCTGGATCAAAGGGCATACATAGTTTTGTAGCCCTTTGGGCATAGTTCTAAATTGCTCTCCACAATGGTTAGATTCATTCATAATTCCACTAACAGTGCATTACTGTCCCTATCTAAGCTTATCTTACCAGGAAATGACAACATAGCTTAAATGCCCCATCATTATCAGTCATGCATCTGTACCAGACTTGAATTCTTTATCTATTTTCTCCTTCTGGCCAGGTGATCTGTAATATATTCCCGCTATATTATACTCATTATACTCTATAAAAGAAGGGTCAAACTCATGGTCAGGGATCAAGCAACAAGACCAACAAAACTGAATGTAGCAGACCCAGATTAAAATGTAATTTGGAAATGTTTAACAAAATAAATAAAAAGACAACACAGATGATGTTAATTTGAGTCAATATGTGGGATCCATTTCTATTTCAGTTTGCCATCATTGCTCTATACTATGTTACAGAGGCAGCTAGATAGCACAATGGATAGGGGCAGAAATCTGGAAGACCTAAGTTCAAATCCAGCGTCAGATATTTCCTAGCTGTGTGACCTTGGCCAAGTCACTTAATCTTTGGCTGCCGAAGTTATCTCAACAAACAAATGGGAGTAATCACATCTAACTTACAAGATTGTTGTGAGGATCAAATGAGATAATATTTGTAAAGTGCTTATCTTATTGCCTAGGATTTAATAGATACTTAATAATTGCTTGTTCTCTTCCCATTTAGTAAAACAGTTTTAGTATTAATGTTACTTCATTTTCTGTGCTACATTTTAACATAATGTAGTTTCCCTGTATTTCTTCTTTAATTTGAGTCTATGGGTAAGGCTTGTTGCATCACGTGTAGCCAGGAGAAAAGGCAGGCATCCTCCCAGTGATTGGCTCATCAAGGAGCAGGAAGCAGCAAAGCAGCTAAGGCTCTGGAACTGTTCAGTGTGATCCAAAATACATGAATTACCAGGCAGGTGGCCTGCCCTTCTCCACTGGGAAAGAGAAGTGTGAGAAAAATGAACTGATTTTTCAAGAATTTTTTGCTGTGCCAAAACCTAGGAGCAATGTCGCCCTGGAAACTGCAGCCTGGAAGTATGTATATTCTCCAGAAGAGGTCTGACTAAGCTACCATCAGGAATGAGGTGATGTAAGTAGACACCTCCTGGGTGAGTCTGGAATGCTCCACTATCAGGCTGTGCCCTATGAGCACAAGACTTGCAAATGGGTTCTGACATCACTATGTCAACTTAAAAGCTACCCTTATATACTGTTGCCAAGATGGCTTGCCCAGCTCACAAGGACTCTGCCAGAAGAGTTCCTATTATACTTATGATATGATCTGATAACAAGCATTTATTAAACACCTTTTGTATGCAAAACCTTGTAGTAGGTGATTAGGAGGATAGAAGGGCTATAGAAGAACCTGTAATGTTATTGAATAAGTGGCAAATGACTTCTGGAGAGATCAGAGTTTGAATGCTGGCTTCCAACACTTTGGCTATGGACAATTAATTTCATTGCAATTGGCTTTAGTTTCCTCATCTATAAAATGGATGTTTATACAACTACTTTTAGGACCTACCTCACAGGTTCTTGTGTTTAGCTCAAGTACTATCCTCTACAGGAGGCCTTTCCTTGTTCTCCAAGCTTCTAGAACCCTCCTCTATATTTTTGCCTTATATTTTACATCAGGTCCCACCCACCCACTAGAATATAAGCTTCATGAGGGCAGGGAAACTTTTTATTTTAGTTATTTTTTGGTATGTCATTTCTTAGCAGAGTACTTAGCACAGAATAAACCCCTGATAAATGGTTCCTGATTGATGAAATGAGGTAATGAATAAAGAATCTGTAATCCCTAAAGCCAACAATTATATTATTATAAGGCATGGTTACTTCTTTCAGAGAACTTACAGTAGAGTAGGACATTAAGCTGTCAACATAGTAATACTATCAAAGTTACACAAGTTGCTGAGAGCTCTATGGTATGATGGAAAGAGTCCTGAATGTGCCTTGGTCATGGACTATCTGTATGTGGGCAAATCACCTATTCTCTCTGGGTCTTAGTTTCCTTATCTACAAAAAAGACTAGATGACTTCAGAGATCCCTACTGGTTCTAGATTTGTGATTTTAAGATTTTATGAAATTAATTAGAAGAGTACAAAAAGAAGTACATTGTGATCTCTGAATCACCCCAAGAGGGTGGTGGGTGGTGAGTGGTGGAATTCAGAAAAGTTTTCTGCTGTCCACAGTAAGCATGATTAAAGAATCTAGTCAGAGCTACAGAAGAAAAGGGAGACAAAGGAGTTCATGTGAGGTTGTGCTCCAGGTTGAGCATTAGGAGTTCAGGGAAGAGTCAAGAATTTAGCTCAATCCTGCTAGACTTTCAGGGCTGAGACACTTTGATGAGATTTGCCCAACCAATGAGAAAGTGAAGAGTAAAACAAAAGGACACTAAAGTACTATCTAAAAGTCTATCCTTATAAAGGACTAAAGGGTTAAAGAGTGGATGATGTCTAAGTTATAGGATACGGTTGGATAGCCCATCTATTGAGTTAGACTGATGTGCATATATCTTGGACAGGCCCTGAAGAGGGGCAAGGAACTAGACCAAGAATTGACCAGGAGGAAGAGAATTCCCTAGATTGAATTTCGAAAATTGTAGAGCACTTTCAACAACTTTAAGCTGCTCCCTGACCCAAAAAACCATCTTTTTAACACCAGTATTCTCCTGAAACAATGTGTCTGCCAGACTCCTTCTATACCATGACTTATCCTTCGCTCTTCCTCAGCCACACATAAGAATGGCTGCATGCTAGATCTCACCATTATCCCCAAGAGTTCTACTTCTTTATACAATGACATCCCTCTATTTGATCATAACTTCCTATCAATCCTTCCCTTCTTATGCTTCACTTCCTAAACTTACTACTTTCATTGATTGAGACCTCTCTTCTTTATTACTTTCTTAGGCCATTATCCCTGCTTTGAACTCTTCCCTTCCCTCTCCAAACTTGACCCTATTCAACTCTACACTTTTGAATCCTTTCTCCCCACCCCCTTGTTCTATTGCTGTTCATCCTTTGCCATCCTCAGCTGTGGATTCCTCCCACCCTCTGCCCTCTCTGCTCCTACTAGGGCACCACTGAACAGAGCTAGAGGAAGCATCACAACCATGTTTATTGGGTATATTATAAAGGCATGTTATAAGACTTCAATTGGGCTCCCATGACAACAAGGCAATCCCTTTTATTCTTCTCCATCAGAATCCCTATCTCACTCAACAAAAGCTTTCCCAACTTTTTCTTATCTCTTCAAAAACTTCCATATCTCCTCTTATATATCCCTTTCTCAG
Source organism: Monodelphis domestica (assembly GCF_027887165.1). Classification (NCBI taxonomy): domain Eukaryota; kingdom Metazoa; phylum Chordata; class Mammalia; order Didelphimorphia; family Didelphidae; genus Monodelphis; species Monodelphis domestica. Next base: position 186,817,177 of record NC_077232.1, on the reverse strand, counting down.
ACAAAGCCCTCCACTCTTACGGTATTGAGAAAACTGAAGTCATTAGATATGAGCTTCACCTTCCATTCTCTTAATCTCTAAACCTTTCAATATCCTTGCCATTCTTCTTTTCCCATCATTCCTGACAAAAGGAAGTTCTTGCCCTTTCCAAGACCCACATGTACATTTGATTCTATCACCTTCTATCTTTTCCATCAGATTGTATCCTCAATTACCTCTTTCTTTTGAATCTTCACCTTTCTCCATGTAATGGTTCCTTCCCACCATCTTATTATTCCCTCCATTGACTATCCTATATTCCTCCTCCCTTTCTCAGTCACACTGCCTTGAAAAAGCTGTATATACTCATTGCCTCATCTCATTCCTCAACCCCTTTGCAGTTTTCTTTATAAACTCATCACTCAAATGAAACTTCTACAAAGTTACCAATGATCTCTTAATTGCCAGATTTTATGATCTTTTTTCTGTCCTCAGATTTCTCTAAGTATATTCTACATTTAACATAATTGACTTCATTCTCCTCTTGGACACTCTCATCTCCTTTGGCTTTTGGGGCACTATTCTCTCCTGGTTCTTCTCCTACCTGTATAACTTCTCATTCTCTTTTGGTGAAATATTATCTACAAACCATCCCTAACTATACATTTCCCAAGCCTATCTATTGAGCCCCCTGTTCTTTTTTTCTTCCCCATCCTCTCTCTCAGTAACTTTGCCAGATCCCATGGGTTTAATTTTCATATTTTTCCCTATTAACTTCCAGATCCATATATCTAGCTCCAGTCTACCCTGATTTTTGGTTCATATCACTAATCGCCTTTTAGACACTTCAAACTGGATGTCCTGGAGACATGTCAAACTTAATATGTATAAAACATAACTCATCTTTCTCCCCAAACCCATCCCTCTTCCACTTCTCTATTTCTAAGAAAGGTAGCACCATTTTTCTAGTATGCCAGCATCAAAGTTGGCATTATCTTTGATTCCTCATTTTCCATCATTCCAATATCCAGTTACCAAATCTTATTCTTCCTACTCCTATTGTGTCCCTCAGTGGTAGTTACCTTTTCTCTCTACTCATATCACTAATGCTTTAATTCAAATCCTTACCAACTCTCACCTGAACTATTGGTATGGCCTCTTAATTGATCCTCCAGTTTTAAGTGGAAAGAAGCTCAATTTCTTTAAGGGCAGATCTGGCCACATCATGCTCCCTCTCAATAAATTCCAGCCATTTTCTCTCCATTCAGAGGGGAGGTAGGGACAAGGGGCCAGGGTTACTGATGATGTGAGTTCTTAATATGATCTTGCAGGTCAAAATGTGTAAGCTCTAGGGAGTTTCAGGGATTGAAAGGAGGGAATGAGGTGACAACTCTCCTAAAGGAATAGGAGATTTATAATCTTTTGTGTATGAATGCAGGCAATGCTTTATTACTTGATTCCCTTTTGTTATTTAAATTGCTTAATGTTTTAATTAAATGTTTTTGCTATTGTATTTTAGTATCCATGGTAGGTCTAGCAACAAAGTTATATATTGAATGGGTGCTTAGGTCATGGTTTAAATAGTTATTATTGTGAAATAGACACAATCTGAGATTAGTTAAGGTGTGGGGAATATAAATGTTTATATTTGCCACTCCATGAGTTATTTATGTGCCCTCTCTTCTCTACTTCATATAATCCACCCAAATACACTATAGTAGTAAAATAAATTAGACAATGAGACTAGCATCCTTTTCTACTTACCCTAAATTAATCACTTTGCCACAGACTCTTTTTATAGGACTGTATAAAAATACATTTTGACATTATTATAAGATTTGTACCTGGCAATCTTTCATTTTTACCCATTGCCTTTTTACTGTATTGATGATTTTTTTTGCTGATGCACATTAATAATATTGCATAATCATAGGTTTGCATGTGGAATTATGCAAATGTATGCAGATACACATCAAGCTTGGCCCTCTGGCTTCCAAATCCCTGCACTGAACTGTCAATGGTGTCTACCCTTCCATTCTATAAAAGTTTGAATGCCCCAGGGCTAAATGTAATAAATATCATATTAACTAATTTGTGACCAGAGTCAGGAAAATTAATACCTATGAGAAGCAAAAGAAAGGAATGAAGAAGAAACTCAGTAAAAGAATAATATTAAGGGAATATAGTGGTGTTATCCATAATGATTCTTGGGTCATTGCTTACTTGGAATGTTCTTAAAAGAATAATTAATATAGGACGAGAGAGAATCTAATCTCCAACTTTTAAAAATTTCCTCCATAAAAAGTGGAGTCATTTCAGCCCACTCCCTTTCAGCATATTTCCATAGAGAAGAGGGAGGTTCAGGTAAAGAATGGGCAAATGTGCTCTGCTAGGCTCTGGGAGTAAAAAGACAAAATCCCTATACTTGGGCTCACTTCGGACATGCTAGCTGGGAGGCAGGCCATACACAGAAAGAGAGGAGCAAGGATATAAAGTACAGTCCTAGGTATTGAAGCTGGAGGGAATATCAAGATATCCTCTGCTTCAACCTCCATCCTGTAGAAAGGGAAGCTGTTACCAACCTCAATTTTGTATGAAATAACCAATCACTGAAGGTCACAGTAAAAAGTGCAGATTTCACTATTGTCTGTTTTATTTCGCTGTTTTCCTTTGTTACAAAGGAGGATTCTGTGGAAAGAAAAGTATATCAGTACATGATGTGTGTAAAGAACAAAATCAACAAAATGTAAGGAATAGACATCAATAAAACTGGAAGAGGCAGTTCAGCAGTATTTGGGGTAGGGGAGAGGTCAGTGGGTGATGTTTCCAGTGAGCATAGCTCTATGAAAATATGACATAATTGTGGAAAGAGCTCAGAATTTGGGTTTGACACCAACCTTTGACACTTACTCATTTGGGGATCTTGGGTGACTACATTTCTCCAAGGCTTGAGTTTTTTAATTAAAAAAATGAAGATAGTAATACCTGATCTACATTCTATGCCTTTAAATTCATTTTGTCAGTTTAAGTGAGATGATAAAGTAGATACAACAAAAAGCAATACCATTTTCCGCCTTTGTTTTCCCAAATGGGAATATTAATAAATGTTAATATTTAATTTTAATTATTTATATTTAAATTTATATTATTTAATAATTAATAAATAACTTTGTGCCCTGAGCTAATCTACCCTGGATAGATCAGACCTTTTTCTGCTCTCAAGAGATTTATAAATGATTGGGTCTTTCTTCTGAGGATGTAAGATTATTGCCCTGGAATGGTCACTTTCAACATGAGCCAGTGACTGACACCTGTCATCCCAGGAAGAATTTTCTCAGGAAATTCTCAAGCCCTGTTGTCTCACTTGGCCACTGAATAGGGGAATTCCATGTCTTACTCCTGCAGCTATTAGACAAATAATTTTCTGCCTTTAGAAAGGATGCCTTTGTATGAACACAAACCTGTCATCCCAGGGGTTCGAGGCATTAAAAGCAAATTCTACACAGCTCAGTAAAGAAATATCCAGAAGAATAAAAGATAAGAAAAAACATAATAAGGGCTCTGAAAAGGAGCAGGAAAGTGAAATTTATACTGATAAAGAGAAAGAAAATAGAGATGACTTAACAGTACCCATTCAGACAACACTCTGAAGATGAAGTTGCTATAGTGAATCTCACAGAGTCACATTTCTAGGTCCTGACATTGGACACAAAAAAAGGAAAAACAAAGTCATAAACTAGATTATTCTTATTATGCCAAGGCTCCCCTGGGAAAATTCAAGGATTTTGTGTTGTCTTGGTGTTCTTTCTTAGAATTGTGTTTCTTTGTTATGTCTTTTAAAAGTGAAATTCATATACAACAGCTGGGAAGAATTCAAAGATGGCAGCGCAAAACTCATGTTTGGCAGTATTCACAGTCTTCCATCCTTGGAGTCTCCTGTTGCTATTCAGTTGTTTCAGTCATATGAGATTCTTTGTGTCCCTACTTGGGGTTTTCTTGGCAAAGATACTGGAGTGGTTTGCCATTTCTTTTCAAGCTCATCTCATAGATGAGGAAACTGAGGCAAATAGGGTGAAGTGATTTGCCCAGAGTCACAGAGAGAGTAACTGTCTAAGGCTGGATTTGAACTCAAAATCTTCCTGGCACTCTATCTACAGCACCATCTAGTCTCCTACAACTTCGCAATAAGGGAAGAGGCATTTTTTCCCCATTATTTCTTCACTAGGACCTTCTCATTCTATTCTAGCTCTACCTCTGACTTTCTGGACTTTGACATCATGGCCCTGAGTTAGTAATTACTCTGTGTTTTGCCTTTAAATTCCCTTCTGTGTGTTTTCTTTTTCCATCAGAATGTATGCTCCTTTAGAGTTAGGACTCTTTTTGTTTTTGACTTGTATTTGTATCCTCAGGACTTAGCACAGTACCTGGCAAGAAATAAGTACATAATAAATGCCAGTTGCTCTACTTTGCCTTTGGACCTTCACTGGATTCACCATTACTCAGAATTCAACTTGATTTTCGTTATCTTTTCATTTAAATTGTTCTCTCTATTGCGTATAATATTATTGTCTATAGTTATTTCACTCAGCATTGGTTCATGCACATCTCACCATGTTTCTCCAGATTCTTTGTATTTATCAGTTCCTTTTTTCTAAATTTTTTTTATTTTATTATGTTAAATTTTTAATTCAATTTTTAATGAACAAAAATATATTTTCTTTATATTCTACCTCCCCCTTCAATTGGAAAAATAAAAAGAAACTCTCATAACAAATAGTCATTCACAACAAATTTGCTTATTGTCCCTGTCCAAAAACTATTGTCTCAATCTGTTCTCTGAGTCTATCACTTCTCTATCAGGAGATTGATAGAACTATTGATTGATTTCTAGGGCCCTGTAATATTTTACTATATCCACATGCCATGTTTTTTCAGCCATTCCCCAAATTTGAGGCACCTACTTATGTTTCTAGTTGTTTGCTCTTCCATATACTTTAATTTATTTTTCTTAAACTCTTAGCATGGATACTACATGTCAGTTCCAGAGCAGAGAAGCAGTAAGGGCTAGGCAATGAGGGTTAAGTGACTTAACCAGGATCACACAGTTAGGTAGGGTCCAAGGTCAGATTTGAACCCAGGATCCCTTCTTCAGACAAAGCTCCCTATCCTGTAAGCCATTTAGCTCTCCTCTTCTTTGTATTTTAACATAATTAGATCTTTGTTTCTTCCTTTGGTTTCCTTGGGAGTATGTATCCAAAGGTGAGATCGCTGGCTCAAAAGGAATGGCCATTTTAGTCACTTTCTTTGTAAAATTTCATAACAGAAATTCAGAGGGGTTGAACTATTTCACAGCTCAATCAACATTGTCACCAGTGCCTGCCTTCCTACTTCCCTTTCAGGGTTTACTATTCCCGCCTTTTTCCATTATTGCGGTAGAATTTGAAGCCTCAATTTTCAACACTGCCACTTGTCTTAGTGTTGGTGATTTGGAACATATTTTCATGTGGTCATTGATAGTTTAAATTTTTCTCAAAAAACCCATTTGTTCATGTCCTGTGCACACTTATGTATGAGAACTTCATTTTTGTTGTTGTTTTTTCTTTGTCTATAAATAGTAAAGTGTATATAGTAATCTGTGGTGGACCAAGGACTCAAGTTAAGGTCAAAAGATCTGAATTTGAATCCTCTGCCACCTTTGTGACTTTTAGACACACTTCCCTGTGAGATAATGTCCTTTCATGAATCCTATATAAAGAATTCACCTGACATTTCCCTGGATCTTTTAAAATTCCAAGGATATCAGTGCAATACTCTAATTGCTAATCTATTAACTCCTTGCTCTTACTTCATAACTTTTCTGGTCTTCTAGGTCATAAGTTGTATCTTTAGCATAACTTACAATATATGTATAATTAATTGCTAGTGATATTAATTGTTAATATTAATTATAAATTATTCATTGCACTTAGCACTAATTAGGTCAATTTAAATGCAAAATGCAGCTTTCTATTGATATTTGATTTCACCCTATAATTCTGATCCTTCCAAAAGTGTGGCATTCAATGATTTGCAGGTATATAATATCCCCAGGTGAATATTAATGTTCAAAAGGTAAGGTTTGGAGGCAGGGAGCCATTGACAGTCACTGAAAATCCCTATTCTCATATCTGATTCTTACCACTCATTTTCAACTCTGGATCCTGAAAACTGGCCATATGTGCAATAGCTGCCTGGAATTTGTGTGATGAAGAATTAACTCAAAGGGTGTGTAGCTGGGCAGCACTATAGTGCATAGAGTGCCGCGTCTGGAGTCAGGAAAGCTTGAGTTCAAATTTGACATCAGATACATCCTAATTAAATTAATTCATCTCTCTTTGACTCAATTTCCTCATGCATAAATTGGATATTAAGAGTAGCACCTACCTCTCAGAGTTGTGGGGATTAAATGAGATAATATTTGTAATTTACAGTGCTTGGCACATAATGATCACTTTATAAATGTTAGCTGTTGTTATTATTTTATGGATGTCAAAGTTCAACCATTTTAAGTGTTAAATGTCACACAGATAGGTAGTAAGAGGAATTTGCACCCAGTTCTTGGGACTTCAAAGCCAGTTTTCATTTACTAACACAATTCTGCCTTTTCTTTCTAGAAGAATTAAAATTGACCAAGTAGATAAAGTAAGGCAGGAGTTCATCCATTAATTAACAAGAAGGATCTATAAAAAGGACTCTTCAAGGAGTTTATAATCTTTAAAAATTTTAAGGAGTCACTGTCAACTAGCGTTCAAATAGAATTAAAATGAAAAGCTGAAATCACCAATGTTAATAAGATATAGAATTTTATTTTAAAAGCTGTTTTGTGTACAGATTTTCTAGGGGCAATCCTGTTATGTAAAACAATTTGAGGAGAATAATCAACAATAGACTTCATGCAACAATTCTGAAATTCAGTCATGTGACTCAGATTCTAATCTTAAACTACCACATCATCATACAAGGGAATGACTTCAAAGAATAATTCACAGAAAATATGAGATGGGTAAGGGGTACTTTAACTAAGCAACTGGATTTCTGGGGGGGGGAATAAGTCTATAAAAAGATAATGACTAAATTGAGAATGTTTTGTCTGAAAAAGAAGGGACAAGGTTTGATTCATGATAGCTGTCCCTCTTGAAAAATTTGAAGGGTTGTCATGTGAAGAAGAACCTAACCAATTCTGTTGGCCCCAAAGGGAAGAAATAAGAGCAAAGGCAGAAATGTTATACGATAATATTCAGGATAGATGTCTAGAAAAGCTGAGAGCCATCCCAAAGTAGAATAAGCTGCCTTGGGAGTCAATGAGTTCTTCCTCATTGGAGATCTTCCAGCAAAGAATATTGTATGCTGAGAATTTGTTGTAGTCAATCAAAGAAAAGTGCCTTACAGGCATATAACACTTTAAAGTTTTCTCATATACTATTTCCCTTTAAGTAGCTCTTTAATGGTGATATGAAAATGAAATCTGACCTCCTTAGAAGAGAGGAATTAAGAGGTCACTGCAAGATGTATAACTTTCTGATCTCTTCATGGTCTACTCTGTGTTGTTAAGTTGTTTCTGACTTTTCATGCCCCAATCTGGCATGAGAATTCATGGCAGAGATATGAGAGTGGTTTCTTGTTTCCTTCTCCAGCTCATTATACAGAGGAAAGACTAAGGCAAACAGAGTTAAATGACTTGACCAGGGTCAAATAGCTGGTAAGTGTTTGAGGTCAAATTTGAATTTAGGTCTTCCTGACTCCCAGGTCTGGCACTCTATTTTCTTCCCTTCCCTTCCTTTCCCTTCCTTTCCCTTCCCTTCCCTTCCCTTTCCTTCTCCTTCCTTTTCTTTCCTTTTCTTCCTTCCTTCCTTCCTTCCTTCCTTCCTTCCTTTCTTCCTTCCTTCCTTCCTTCCTTCCTTCCTTCCTTCCTTCCTTCCTTCCTTCCTTCCTTCCTTCCTTCCTTCTTTCCTTCTTTCCTCCCTTCCTCCCTTCCTCCCTTCCTTCCTTCCTTCCTTCCTTCCTTCCTTCCTTCCTTCCTTCCTTCCTTCCTTCCTTCTTTCCTTCCTTCCTTCCTTCTTTCCTTCCTTCCTTCCTTCCTCCCCCCCTCTTTCCTTTTTTTGTTTGTTTTTTTTTCTTTTTCTTTATCTTTTTTCTGGCATTCTGCCCATTGTATAGCCTAGCTGTCTAGTCTGCCCTGTACATATAGTATTTTAAATAGGAAGCAAGTCAGTGGACTTTGTCATAAATTCAACAGCAAACATTCAAGGAAAACTGCTGTTTTTTTTTTTTGGAGTTTTTACAAAGAGCTTTAGAATCATAAGATTGTAGATTTAGAGAGTGCTAGACTTAGAGTCAGAAAGGTCTGAGCTTGAATCCTGTTCTCATCTCTTAACAGTGATGTGCTTCTGAGCAAATCATTTACCCTCCCCCAACCTCAGTTTCCTCATTTGTAAAATGGAGTTAATAATATCTCCTAGGGTCATGGCAAAGATCAATGAGATAATATAGGAAAATCACCTTATAAACCTTTAAGTGCTATTTACATGTTAGTTGCTAGACTAGGAAAGGGTGTTAAGACTATCACTGAGTCCAACTAGCTCATTTTACAGATGAGGAAACTAAGGCCCACAGAGATTAAGCATCTTGCTAAAAGTCTCCTGAGAGTCAGTGGCAGGGAAGGTTTTGAACTCAGATTCCAAGACTGAATGGGTCTGGCTTTACGTCTCCTTACTGAGATGGCTGTTGCAGCGTTGCCTCGTACCTCTTCCCGAAACAGCAGTAACAATGCATGACTTCAGAGTCCAGGTCATTGGTCCCATCATACAAACTGAGGATGTGTATATACTTATAGTGGATCAACAAAGAAAATCCTCAGGGTGCATTCCAAAAGCTCCTGGCCTCAGAACAAACCTTGCCAACCTACCCTTAGTCTGGCGCTGCGGCTGCACCCTTAGTCTGTCCCTGAACAATCCCATCAACCAGCAGCTGTTTGATTATTTTTTACAGTCTTTAAATTCAACAAATTCTCAAGTGATAAATAGATCCAAGATGGAGAGGCTGGGGGGAAAGGGTAAGAAAAGGGGGGGGGGCAGAGGAGGAGTGGCAGCAGCAGTGATGATGCTGGTGCTGGTGGAAGAGTAAACTTTCTGGCTTTAATACATTCATGCATGATGGAAACAAGGGCTGGACTAGATTTTATTCATTCAATAAATATATGAATTTTTGCTGTGTTCAAGGAACAGTGAATAGTCAGTTTGACTGCAACACAAGATGTATAAAGAGGATTAGTGCTAAATAAGTGGTAAATTAAATGGTAAAAATTAGTGGACCAGTGAGGCCGAGCATGCCTCTGCCATCATCACACCTCTGTGTCTAGGAAGGCCTCGGGGAGTCGTTGGGGATTGGCTTTGGCCACCCAAACTGGAGTTTAATAAGAGAAATAAAGGAGGAGCTTGAAAAAAATAAGCAGAAAGAGGGAGGTGCTAAATTATGAAGGGACTGAAATTCCAAGTGAGAGCTTGAATCTTATCTGGTAAATCGTGAGCCATTGAAAATTTAGGGGACAGAAGACTGACAGCTTTAGGAAGATTCATCTGGTAGTGCTACACTAAATTAGTTAATAATAATTCTCAATCTTAGTATTCTGTTTATGATGGAGAGAGAGAGAAACAATGGAGAATGGTTTGACTGGGAAAAAATCTTTACCTGAAATGTCAAGTGATTGTGAGTGTGTATGTACGTGTGTGTGTGCATTATGCTATGTATCTGTCCACACACACATACACACTCACAGACTTTCACCTACAGGCACACTTTTGGTCATATAAAAGCAGCTCATTTTCATAGCATTTAAAGATTTGCAAAGGACTTCCATCTAATAGCTGTGTCTAAGTACAAGATGTCTTGAAAGTCTTTAGTTAAAATTTTAACTATTAACACTTAAAACTGTATTAAGGGACAGCTAGGTGACTCTGAGGATAGAGAGCCAGGTTTAGAGATGAGAGGTTCAAGGTTCAAGTATGGCCTCAGACATTTCCTAGCTGTATGACCCTGGGCAAATCATTTAATCCCCCATTGCCCAACCCTTACTGTTCTTCTGACTTGAAACCAATATTTAGTATCAATTCTAAGAGAGAAGTGCAAGGGTTAAAAAACCCTACTAGGACTTCTGGGACTTTTAGTTCTGGCATCTCCATTTTAAACAACTAGGCTCAGATAGTTGAAGTGTCTTGACCAAGACTACAAAGTTAGTATCTATCAGCATAAGGATTGGAACCCAAATCTTCTCAACAAGTCTATAGACTTTTCTACTCTGGCATCCTTCCTTTCATGGGGACAATTGTAACTTCTAATGGAAAATCTGAACTGGGTTCTCTAAAAAGACAATGGAAGGGATGGAGAGTCTCCAATGGTGATATGGCACAAGAAGTGAGTGAGAAAGGAGTTGTGTCTGTGGCAGTGGTTTGTGCACATCAGATGCAGTAAGGAGGCGGGCAAAGGGCATCTCTCAATGCTTACCCAGAGCTCTCCAGACCAACTCAAAGAAGAACATTGCCAGCTTCCTGGGAGAATCATGGGTAAGTATTACTTGGAAAACTAAATCATAAGGGAATTCCCAAAGGGAATCAAAAATTATTAGAAAACAAATAATTACTTTCAGAGCACGTTTATGCCTCAGGCATCCTCCTCACCCTCCCTACCCTTGGCCCATATAAAAATCAGAAACAAATGGATAGACCCAGCAATAATCCATAATGAGAAAGCAATTTTCTCAGGCTGAGGTGCAGTATATCAGCCAAAGCTCTGTATTCCATGACTTGTCTGACCTTTACTTTGATGTTATTAGGTAATTTCATTGGCCAAGATTTTACAGACTGTGAAATAGCAAGTGGCCATCAAGAAGCCAGAATACTAATAACTTATCTCCTGAGCTGAAGATGCCTTTGTGGCTTTTATAATGTTTACAGTTTGCATTTACAGAAAGAAATAAAATTGTTCTTTTTGTGGTAGCAAAAAGCTGGAAGGAGAATAGATGCCCATTGATTAGGACATGATGGGACAAATTATACCAAGGGAATGCTATGGGAAGAATGGGAAAAAATGAAGAATATCCAGGATCCTGAGAAGCAGAGGAAGACTTATAGATAGGAACTGATGCAAAGTGAAGATGCAGAACTGGAATAATAGAAATGAAAAAAAAGAACTGCAAGGCAGCAGGGTCTGGTTGATGGCCACGCTCACTCTAGGAGAATAGTCAATGAAAAACTCTTTTCTTTAGAAAAGTAGAAGATGAGAGTTGAAGAACATTGCACATGCTACCAGAGATAGTCACCATTTTAGCTGATTCAACATACTCATTTTAGGCAGTCATATATAAGGAACAGAGTGCTTGACTTAGAGACTTAGAGACAAGAAGACTTGAGTGTGAATCCCACTTCAAATATTTTCCAACTATGTGATCCTGAGCAAGTCTCTTGATTTCTTCTTGTCTCAATTTCCTCATTTGTAAAATGGGGATTAAAGTAATAGAATTGTTAGGTACTAGCTGTTTGGCCTGGGCAAAGTCATTGGTCTTTCTGGGCCTCAGTTTACTCATTTGTAAAATGGAGATACTAAAAACACTAATCTTAGAAAGTTGTTTTAAGGATCCAATGAGTCAGTAAGTATAAAGTAAATATATTGTATATTATATATGAAAATATAATATAGAAATATAAATATACTACATGTTATGTATAAATATATTTTGCTGCTATTAAATCATTTCAGTAGCATCAGATTCTTTGTTCCCTGTGTGACTTTTCTTGACCAAGATACTGGAATGGTTTGCCATTTCCTTCTCTATCTCATTTTATAGATGAGGAAACTGAGGCAAACAGGGGTAAGTGATTTGCCCAGGTTCACACAGCTTTTAAATGTCTGAGATCAGATTTAAATTCAGGTCTTCCTAAATCCAGGCTATCCTATTATACATATATATGCATACATATATATATATATATGTGTGTGTGTGTGTGTGTGTGTGTGTGTGTGTGTGTGTCTGTGCGTGTGTCTGTGTGTGTATACATAAATACATACATACCATATTAGCCCAAATATAATATGACCCCAAATAGAGTGCGATCCCAAGTATTTTGAAGGGTAACTCAGGAAAAGGAAAAACCCATTTTATTTCCTCCTTTGAAATGACAAATTTCTTTTAACTACTGAATAATGCAGGTACTTTATATTCTAAATTTTTTCAAGGTCCTGAAAACAAGTTAAAGAGATTTTAATGCCAACACCTCTATTAAATATGCATTACTTTTATAGATACTTGTGAGAAACTCCCTTCCAATATTTAATCCTCTTCTATTTCCTCATCTCCCAAAATGAAAATATCATTCAAGTCATTGCTGTCACCTTCTTCTTCCCACAAAACACTATCTTCCTTACCATCCATACTGTTTGATATGCAACATTTTAAAAATCCAAGCACAATGCCTCGGTGGAGATTTTGTCCTGAGTGGTTTTGATCCAGGTCCCTATAAAGTGATGGACAGTTTCTTTATTTTTCCAATGGAGTAAATTCATGACCAACATCCACTCGTTATATTCTTTCTTCAAAGGAATTTGAATGGCTTTTTAATTACCACATCTAACGCTTGTAATGGCAATGTCATCCATCCCAGAATAACAACTAGGTCCGTGTACTGTTTAGCAATTCTCTTCTTCACATTTTCAGTCAGGTGACCCTTGAACGCATTGAGTGCAAGCTTTCCTCTCTGATGCAGTAACACACCTGGACGCCTACCCCAGACCACATTCAGCCAATCTAACACAATGTCTTCATTCATCCATCCCTTTTCTTGCACATGAAACATTGCTCCTGATGGTAATAACTTTTCCTTAGGTGATGTTTTACACCTTAAAATTACGCAAGGAGTTAATTTTCACCGGTCAGCTGAGACAGCAAGCATCACAGTCATTCTAGTTTTCTCACTTCCAGTAGTTTCAATCAATACTGATTTGGTGCCTTTAGTATTAACAGTGACATTTGATGGAATATTTGATGGAATTTGACAGAAAACAAGCAGGTATTTGATCAGCATCATTTCCCATCTGCCCCTAGAGATAGCCATTCTTTTTTTTAATGTATGCTGAGATGCACAATACACATCTTATGGTTTCAAAGTGTGAAATTAGAATCTGTTACCCTAAAAAACTTTGATCCCCAGCAAAAACTACAATCCACAGAACCTCACTCACTTCCTGTCATTACGTGCTGAGGTAGACAGGATAAATTGGGTGGAGTTCCATGTCTAGTCCTCTTTCCTTCCTGTTGGCAGCTTTGGTGGAGCAGGGAATTTCTGAGCAGGCAGATTAGCTTAGTCATATTTTGTCGGATATTTTGTCAGATAATAAACTTTAAAAATGTAATACTTCATGTATTGGACATTAATTTAACTCTTACAAAAGCTGGAAGTGCTCTAATCTCATGTGAATACTACTTTCAAAGGTACATATTGGGGGGAAAACATAGCACTATATTCAGCATATGATATGTATAATATGAAACTTATAGTTTATATCATGTGTAATATATATAGTATAAAATATAAAATTTCATTTTCATCAATCTGAGAGAATATAAAGATTTTTCATTGTTAAAGTTGATTTTTTCTTATAACCAATATACAAACAATAAAACATTGTATAATTCTCACCTATTTCTTATAGTTAATATAGAATATTAACATGTTATAAGGGAGATTTCAAGACAGCAAACATATATCAAGAAATGAATGTGACATAATAAGTTATCAATAAAACCCTAAAACAAAATGGAAAAGGGAGGAACAACAAAGAGATACACTCTTCCCCACTCCCAGTTCTAACAAAGTTCCTGAATGGAGCTCCTCCTAATAATTTTAGCATTATTTGCACTGATTTTGTTGTTGCCAATATCTAAGAAATAAAGGACAGAGAAGCTCCTATTTTTCTTACCCCTATTGGGATTTGGCTCAGTCCTGTATTACCTCATTTTAAGATAACCCCATGGAATAGATGAGTGCCTTTCCCTAGGAGGCCACAAAGAGCCTTAACTTTGTTCAGAGCTGCACAGAGGACAAAACTGGCTCCAGCATTTTCCAAGTTCGCTGAGTGACTGATCAATGGCTGAGATGAGACCACAGCAATTGTCCAGATGCACTCATTACATGCTGGGTGCACTGAGACGCAGAGCTGTGATATGCCAAGGCGGGCTGAGACTCTCGTCAATTCACCCAACAGGATGTTGTCCATGCAGTAAACAGGCGTGCACACTGTTGGCAACTGGAGTTCTGGCTGCCAGGGTCCAAGCCAGCCCCATCATGGGCACAGCCCCAAAGGTTCAGTCAGTGTTTGATATTCCAAACCATGCTGCAGACACTTCAGCACGGCTCTCCGAGGAAGCCCTCATCTCCTGGATTGGTATACACTGTTGTTTGGGAACACACAACCCTTTTTGTTCAGAAATGTTGCAAGCGATCCAGAGAAAAAAGCCTTCTTCACCCTTCTGTCTCAGACATTAGGAAGAAAGGCTTGGCACAAAAGCTGTGGGTCAGAGGGCTCGCCTTGCTAAAAGCCAGTCAGAAGAGGCAGAAAGGAGCAAAGCCATGAAGAGCCTTAAGCTGAATTGTTCTTCCCCCAAACTGCCTCAGTCCCACTGGGGAGAGAGGTAAGAGAGGAGGATGTGGAAAGGGAGGCTTTAAAATGGGCCACTCTCAGCAGGAGCTGGTCATTAAACAGTGAGGAAGTAGGTGTTTTAGTGGGAGCACGGTAAACACCGGCACTCAGGTCTGCACTTTTCCAATGACAAGGAGGCCCTTACTTTGTGAAAAAGGCTGAAGAGTCAAGATGGATTCCTTCTGAAGTGCAGACCACAGGGTAATTGCCCTGCTGTCTCTCTGTGGCCGCTCAGTCTCCTCTGAAATCAGTCGCTCTCCAGTCCAGATATACTCACAACTCTGAGGCAAGGGCATTTCTTGTGACCTCCTTGCCAGGAAGATAAGAAGCAGCCTAGGCATCAGATCTAGCCATTAGCCTTTTCCTTTCTGATCAAGGGTCACCTCCTTCATCATCATCCAATAAAAACTCCATTTTGGCAGATCCTCCATCCAAATGGATTTATCCTAAAAAATAAACTACTTTTGACTTCTTAGAGTAATGTTTCAAATATTATTGTTGTTTGTTCAATAGTATCTGACTCTTTGTGACCCTGTTTGAGATTTTCTTGGCAATGATATTAGAGGAGTTCTTTGGGTCATTTTACAGATGAAGAAACTAAGGCAAACAGGGGAAAGTGACTTGCCCAGGGTCACATAGCTAGGAAGTATCTGAGGCCAGATTTGAACTATGGAAGTTGTGGATTCTTGATTTCTGCCCTAGAACTTGATCCACTGTGCTACCTAACTGCCTTGGCTCTGTCACCTACTACCTGTGTGATTTTGAGTTTTCACTCCATTTCCTTATCTGGGACATAAAAGGGTTGGACTACATGACTTCTAAGGCTCCTCTCAGCTACAACTAGCTTTATGATTTTAATATATCTTCCTTAGGAATAGGCTATTATTGCAGGAGTAAAAGTAGATATTTTACAAATGGTGGCTAGGACAACTTCCCCCACCATCAAAGAGATAGAGAATGCAATATTTATTCATGGAATAATATATACTGGGTGCTCATAGTGGGAATAGCTATGCTAGGGCTTATAGAGGATACAAAAAAAAAAGAAGATCCCTTGTGAAGCTTAAAGTTAAGCAATTCCTCTCCAAGTCCTGACCCAGTGGGAAATTATCTGACTTAGTTTTGAAGGAATATTCCATTCTCTGGCTGGCATCTAGGCTGTTTTCAGTGCTACCCTGACTTAACCCTATAGCCATGAATAACTGGTGTCCAGGATAAACACCACAAGATGCACAAGCCATTATTGGATGGAAAGGCTGTGGAAGATGGTGGTCTAAGATAACAAGACACTGAGGCCGGAAAGGGCTGAGCTTGGGAGATCTCAGATGCAAACATTAGGGAGGCTGAACTTTGACATTTGGTAGCTAGCTGCCTTTTGAAACTAACTCTAGTCATCTAACCAGTAACTAAGCTCAGTTGTTTCTAGCTGTTGACAATTAAAGTGCTATCATTACTTTCTGAGTTTTGTACTCTAGAACAAAGTATCAGTTGCTCTGCCCTAATTTCAACTCTGTTGAGCTCTAACTCTTCAGCGATATTGCTCTAATTATGTTCTTATTCAAAAGCAGGAAGCAGATTTTTTATTTCTTCTCAATATTCTTTTCTCCTAAATGTGCACACACACACACACACACACACACACACACACACACTTTTTACTTAGGAGATGTTCAATAAGTATTATTGACTGACCAGAAGTATGCTTACCTTCTTGTAGTTAGACTTCCACGAATGGGATTAGGGACAGTCCTTTTCTATGATTTGATTTATCCAAAATTGGGACAAATCCTGTGGGACATGGGCATATAGTTATTGGAAATCACATAAGTTCATACATATTTGGTTTTCCCCATATCAGCCATCTATCTTATAATCCCCCCATACATGGCCATAGAGTGTGGACCAAATGTGCTGAAGCATCAGGCCCATGATCTATGGACACCTGTAAGTCCTTCAGTGAAGATTCCAGCAAGCAGAGGGATTCAATCCAATATGCCTTTATTAACAACCCTCTTGCACTGCTCCCTCTAAAACTGTCTCTTTTCCAATATGGCAATAGTCATTAAAGCTGAAACTGAACTGAAGTGGAACCTAATCCATGGTTCTCCAGTTCCTTTCTTCTATTGTATTTCTCTTCCTTCTTTCCTTCCTTCCTTCCTTCCTTCCTTCCTTCCTTCCTTCCTTCCTTCCTTCCTTCCTTCCTTCCTTCCTTCCTTCCTTCCTTCCTTCCTTCCTTCCTTCCTTCCTTCCTTCCTTTCTTCCTTCCTTCCTTCCTTCCTTTCTTCCTTCCTTCCTTCCTTCCTTCCTTATGTTTCTTTCTTTCTTTCTTTCTTTCTTTCTTTCTTTCTTTCTTTCTTTCTTTCTTTCTTTCTTTCTTTCTTTCTTTCTTTCTTTCTTTCTTTCTTTCTTTCTTTCTTTCTTTCTTTCTTTCTTTCTTTCTTTCTTTCTTTCCTTCTTTCTTTCTTTCTTTTTGTCTTTCTCTTTCATTTTTTCTTTCTCTTCCTTCCCTTTCTCTTCTCTTCCCTCTCATTTCCATTTCCTTTCCTTCTCAACTAGCCCTTCACATTACAAGAGGCAGAACATAGGGATGTGTAACACATTTCACTAGGAAGTATATCCAGGGATTTATTTTATTTTTTAAAAAGTTGAACAATTATTGCATGTTCAGTCATAAAGGATGTTATTTTTAATCATCAAATAAAATAGATAAAAATTGTATATATGTTATTCCTTTTATATGGGGGATTATATGGGGATTCCTTTTGTTTGTACATTAGATATAATGATTCCTAACCTTTATAGAGTATTTTAAGGTTTTCAAGGCAATTTACATGTTATCATTTGAGCCTCTGTGTAAATGGAATTATCCTCCTTTGTTCTTTTTAACTTAATCAACCAAGGTCTTGGACTTCCCCTCCCTCTGTTTTAATTTAATTAATCAAGGACCTGGAGGTCCTTTTACCATAGAGATATGTAAGGATAGATATAACCCTCAGTGAAAGGAAGTAGAAACCAGAGAGACAGGAAGTGACATGGGAAAAGAGCTTATAAAAGACAAGACCAAAGAGCTAAGCATTCAATTCTACATTGGTCATTCTGTGCTGGTCATTCTGCATTGATGGCTCTTGCTGAAAGTTGCAATTCTGCGGTGGTGGCTCAAGGAGTTCAGCTTTGGTGACTCGCTTGGGTTGAGGAGACCCTGGCAGAAGACACTGACTTTTTGGCTCTTCTCCTGTCTTTGGTGGGTGCTTTTCTTCCAGCCACATGGCTTTCAGGGGCTCACTTTAATGGGTGTCAGTGTTTTGCAGGACACACTCTTTTAGCTGGTGGCATGCTTGGCTATAGAAACTCTTGTGGGCTGATGAGATTTGCATTTGGATTCGCTTTTATGGTCTGGAGGCACTTGGATCTAAGTATTTAACTAGCCAATATTTTCTACCTCCTTCCTACATTTCCCCCTTTATTATCTCTACCTTGCTGTAATAAAGCTACTAACAGCCTGGTGACTTGAGTTAATTGTTATAAACGGTGACCACAACAACTTTTTATAACTCTCTTAATTTGACCAAAACCAATTTTAACTCTTACACCTCAGAACAACACTATGAGGGAAGTATTATGTCCGTTTGTTTTTCAGATGGGGAAACTGATCAGACTGACAGATTAAGTGACTTGTCCAGGTCCCCAAGGTCCCTATATCAAATTTGGTGATCCTTTAATTTGTCTTTTTTTAATGAGCAGCTAAGCTTTACTCTAAAAATACAAAATGAAAAAAGAGTCACAGAATAAAATTTTTGCTGTAACAATAACTACCATTTTCATGATAGTTATCTTGAGCATGATAATGAACTAACCCAAATAAACCAAAACAGGCTAAAGTTTCTTTAATTTCTTATCCTAAAGGATGAGACCAGATGTTGTGGACTTAAATTCTTCAATTACATCATTGTAATTATCTAATAAAGCTAATTCTTTTTAATATATAAAAACATGGCAATGTCATAAGAACATTGTATTTCTTTGGGTTTTTGCATGCTCTGGCTTCAAAGGGGTTATTTCTCATGACCAGCTTATACCAACCAGGCCTATAAAGTACTGAGTTGATTTGGAAAAGATCTGGGACATGGAAGCCTGAGCCAATTCCTTTAGCCAATCAAGCTACTTTCTTTGTGATGTCTGTAGTATTCATCAAGTGATGAACAGAAGAACACACATCTCATGACCCTGAAGCAATCAGAATTTAGCTTACAACTCATTCAAGGATACTTTAAATTTATTTGCAATGATTCTTTCATCATCCTTGCCAATACCCAACCTTATCAGTTTTCCTGAACAGTCACAATTCTCCTGTTCAAATTGCTGGTTAATGTCAGTAATCACTTGTCTAGGAGTGGGTAAGAAGGTGAAGCTATTCTCTCCTGTTCCTCTCTTCCATCAAAGTCCTATGAGAACTCAAACATTTCATTTCATCCATAGTCCATACAAGTGGACATTTTTCTCTTTTTAACAGGAGGAATTAATAAATAATCATTTACACACAATTTCTCCCTGTTATTAAGAATAGAATGAAAATATTCTGGGCCACATCTTATCATAGTCAAAGAGTCATGGAGGCTTTTCTACCCCTATTGCTGTGATAAATAAGTTAAGATCTGGAACTGACTGCTCTTCCTCACTTTTACCATCATCTAAAGAATAAGGACCATTAGGTGAAGGATAAAGATGACCTTGAAAAAAATCTAGTTCATGGATAAGGCTCCTGACTTTTATTTCAGCAAAAATCAGCTAAATTGTTCTGATGACTTCTTAGGAAGCTTGTAAAACAATAGAATAATTATGTTTTACAGTAGCTATTACTTATACTCTGTATTCTCAACTTGTGTTTGACAATGACTTTACATCTTCATTCTTCTCTTGAAATCTTTTCCATTACTGTATGCTGAAGGACTTCTCCCCACGTAATCAATCAACAAACATTTAAGAGATTGCAATGTACCTAGCTCTATTGCTGAGTTAAGCCTACACAGTTCTAAGAGAGATAATTAATGAAATAGTTACTCTCTGACTCAAAGTTCTGAGACAAGCATCAAATGCTGATGAGTTTTGAATGTGACAAGATGTAATAAACTTGGAGAATTATGAACATCAGAATTGTTGTATAGATTGGAGAGATAAATATAATTTATCTAATATCAGAAACATGGAGAATTTGATTACTAATAAAACATTCAAATGGGATCATCCATGGAAAAAAGGACAGAGTCTGAACCCAGAAAGATAAAAGAAGAGAGGTAAGGGGACAGATTTCAAAACTGCGTCAAATAAATTTGTAGCTAGAAGTGATAGATACTATAGCAACTGCTGATGAGTTAAGTTACTGAATTAGAGGAGTTAGGTGAAAGTAGAGAACATCAGACAAGTTATCCAGGAGATCAACTAGTTTGTTTGAGATATACACAATTAAATGTTAGTCAAGAACCATGTGGATCAATTCAATTTATCAGTTATCAACATAAAAACTATATTAAACAAGGAAGTTTTATAGACTATTCCTGAGAGGAAGAAAACATTGCATTTTAGAGTTTTATAGTTGTGAGTTTTGAGCATGTGTTTTTATCATTCATTTTCTTCCTTGTTACTTTCTATAAAATGAGTATGACCACTATCTACCATACATATTGAGTACATTGGTGGGAGAATGTGACCCACATTTACATATGGATTGTATTTTTTTTATTATTTATGCATTTCACATAACATGTGAGTACTGGAGATATTATTTCCTTTGCTTTATTGTTAAGTAAATAGTACATTATAGGCATAGATTGAAACCAGTATAAATGTAACAAGGTGGAATATAGAATGCCACATGTGAAAAACAGGGGGAAGAACAGTTTGGTTAGACTATAGAGTAAAAGAAGGAAAGTAATGTTTAATGAGAATTGAAAGTGGTCAGAATGCTCTTAAGGCCAAGCAGAAGAGTTTACATTTTTTTCCTAGGGAGCCACTAGCATTTATTGACTGTGGAAGTGACAAAGTCAGATTATGCATAAAAAAATCAGGTAGGAGGGAGAGATTGGAGTTAAGAAACTAATTAAGAATTCATTGCAATAATCCAGAAAAGAGGAGATAAGCGATTGAGTTAAAATTGTGACTGTATGAGTAGAAATGCAAGAGAGAAGTAGAAGTAAATGCAAGAATGGGTTTCAAGAAATCAAGACAACTCAGAGGTACCACCTCACACCTAGCTTATTGACCAATATGAAAATAAAGGGAAATAATAAATGTTGGAGGAGATGTGGCAAAGAGGTGGAATTGTGAATTGATCCAACCATTCTGGAAGGCAATCTGGAACTATGTGCAAAGGACTTTAAAAGAATGCAAACCCTTTGATTCAGCAATCCCACTGCTGGGTTTGTACCCTAAAGAGATTATAAGGGAAGATATTTGTACAAAAATACTCATAGCTGAGCTCTTTGTGGAAGCAAAACATTGGAAAATGAGGGGATGCCCTTCAATTAGGGAATGGTTGAACAAACTGTGGTATATGATGGTGATAAGGGAAATAAACTACTTGATTTCCATACAAGCTGGAAAGACCCCCCCCCAAACTGATGCAGGTTGAAATGAGCAGAACCAGGAGAACATTGCACATAGAAACTGAGACATTGTGGTTTGATCATATATAATGGACTTCTCTACTAGCAGCAATGCAATGATCCAGGACAATTATGAGGGACTTATGAGAAAGAACGCTATACACATCCAGAGGAAGAACTGTGGGAGTATAAATGAAGAAGGAAAACATTTAGGTTTTTACTTGTTTATATGGATATTGTTTGTGGGGTTTTAGTTTTTAAAAGATTATTACAAAAAATGAATAATATGGAAATAATGGTAATATATGAATAACCCAGTGGAATTGCCTGTAGGCTCTGGGAGGAGGTAAGGGAAAAGGGGAGGTAAAGAACATGAATAATGTAATCATGGAAAATACTTAAATAAAAAATGTTTTAAAAAACACAACTAAAATTTTCAAACATGAATAGAAAATTAAGGCATAATAAAGCCCATTAAGCAGAGCCATGTAAAGAAAGAGCAATGAGTTTATATTGGAAACTTTCTGCTAGGTTGAAATCAGAGACACTACATTTTTGCATACTGTATGAAGAGAAATATGAATCCTGGGGAAAAGCTTCTCTGTTCACTCAATGTTATAACCTATTATTGGATTATTAGGTTATGTGTCTTTCAATAAAATATTTTTTTAAAAGAAGGGGAAAAAAAGGTTGCAAGAAATATGAAGGTAGAAAAATCAAGTTTTGGCAAATGATTAGAAAAATATAAATGGGGAGGAAGTGAGTGAGGAGCAGAGGATAAGTCTAAGATTAGAAGCCTGAGAAAATGGAAGGATGGCTGTATCTTTACCAGAAATAGAGAAGTTTGGTAGAGGGTTGAGTTGAGATGTGGGGGGTGATACAAGTTCTGTTTGGGATATATTGAGATTAAGATGTCACCAGGTCATTCCTTTTGAAATGTCCAATATGCAGTTACTGATGATAACCTAGAAGAGAGACTTGGGATAGATATGGGAGATATGGGAGTCATTTGTATTCAGATGAATATTGAACCAGTGAAAGCTAATGAGTTCAGCAGGAGAAAGAATATAGAGACAGAAGATAAGGAGCCAAGGGAAGAGCTTGAAAAATACTTCAGAGGCATGATATGAATGATGGGGTAGCAAAAACTTCTTGGAAGGAGAGGCCAGACAGATCAGAGGAGAACCAGAAACAAAAAGTGCTATAAAAACCTGGATCAGAAAGGCGAGCCAGGAGGGGAGGTGGTCATCAGAGAGGTCAATAAGGATGATGACTGAAAACATCATTAGATTTGACAGTTAAGAGATTATTGGTAATTTGAGGGAAAGTAGTTTCAATTGAGTGATAAGATTAGATCATAGAGGGTTGAAGAAGAAGAGAAAGGAGAGGAAATGTAGACAATGAGTAAAGATAAAAATTCCTAGCAGTCTGAATGAGAAAAAGAGGAGCTATTGAACAATAGCTTGAGGGAACAGCATACAAATCTGAATAACACAAGCAAAAAAAGTCAAAGATAATTCTCTATTTAAGTCATTCAGTCCTGAACTTCAGCCCAGGTACTTGTTTTCTTCACCCTAGACATATTCTGCCCTCCTGCTGCACATAAATGCCTTCTTCCCTCCCCCACTCCCCAATTTATCTTTCCCCCATAGGAATTAGAATCATGTCAATCAACCAACTACCTATCCTTTGACTCACAGCTGCAGCCTTGGAGTCCCCTATCTTACCTAACATCAGACTTTCACACCACTTCCCATGATCTCTGCCCCTTGCTATCTCCACTCAGTTATCATTCCTCTTTCTCTCATCAGACCTGGGGAAAAGCCACTGGGTTGCCAGGCTGTTCTGAAAGGACATTGCATTAGTCTAGGAGAAGGAGTCAGAATATTCTTTGTTCTCCACTGTCACCTTCAGACTCTTCTTCTACCTTCTTTATTCAACAATCTTTTCTCCTTTGAGATCCACTCAGTAAAAATTTTCTACACAATACAAATTATTGGGTTGAGGTATACCAAATCACATGTCATTCTTCCAGCTTTCTCAAGGAAATCAATACCTGAATCACTATTCTATTTTCCCTCCAATTCCTGTCTTTTTCTTTTAAGGTCTTCAGAGTGCTTTATAAACATTGGTTCACTTAATTTTTACAAAAGCTCTGTGAATGAGGTGTCATAATCCCTATTTTACAAATGAGAAAACTGAAACTTTGTGAGAGGTTAAAGGACTTGCACAAGGTCCTAGAACTAGTGTTAATCTTTAAAAACATTTTAATTAAAATTTTTTATTTAATTAATTTACAATATTTTTTCCATGGTTACATGATTCATGTTCTTTCCCTCCTCTCCTCCTCCCCTCCCAGAGTCAACAAACAATTCCACTGACTTTTACATGTGTCATTGTTCAAAACCTATTTCCATATTATTAATATTTGCACTAGGGTGATCATTTAGAGTCTACATCCCCAATCATATCCCCATTGAACCATGTGATCAATCATATGTTTTTCTTCTGCATTTCTACTCCCACAGTTCTTTCTCTGGATGTCCTGGATCATTGAATTGTTGCTAGTAGAGAAGTCCATTACATTCAACTGTACCATAGTGTATCAGTCTTTGTGTACAATGTTCTCCTGGTTTTGCTCCTTTTGCTCTGCATCAATTCCTAAAGGTCTTTCCAGTTCACATGGAATTGCTCCAGTTCATTATTCCTTTCAGCACAATAGTTCCATCATCATCAGATGCCAACATTTATTCAGTCATTCCCCAACCAATGGATATCCCCTTGTTTTCCTTTTTTTTTGACACCACAAAGAGCTCAGCTATGGATATTTTTGTACACATTTTTCCCTATTATCTCTTTGGGGTATAAACCCAGCAGTGGTATGGCTGAATCAAAGGGCAGGTGGGCTTTTGGAATTCTTGTCCTTAATGTCAGGGCACTTTAAACTCCCTACTCCCCCCATTCCCTTCAGCATTCATGACTTCTATGCTACTTAGCCATTTATCTGGATAGTCACACCATCAATCTCACAATTGTCCCCTAACTGGAAACCTTGATATTCCATACTGGTTGTCTCAGAGAAATCTCAAATCTCACATATTCAGATTAGAATTCACAGTCTTTCTTCTGAAACATCCCCCTCTTTCAGACTTACCTGTTTTACTTGGCACCACTATCCTTCCAGCTTTCAGGACCATAATTTTACTATTGTCCCCAGCTCCTCTCTCTAACCCCATAAATCAAATAAAGTCCCAAATCACATCATTTCTACTTTCAACAATCTTTCTCAAATCTGACCACTTCTTTCCACTAACACAACTACCTTTTTAATTCATCAACTCTCATTTAGATTTTTGAAAGTCTACTATTGTCATATACCTCAAGCCTTTCCCCATTCCACTCCTTTTCTGCCCTTCTTCTGATCCTCAGGAACCTATCCACCATTCCTAATCTGCCTTTACCATCTGAAAGATCTCTCTGTCCTGACCTATTGGTGAATTCCTCTTGGGATCTCCATTGTGGGGACATGCCCTGGTTAACCATCTTTCACTTCTTCCCTATTTCTGCTTCTGACTCTCTGAACCTTATCATCATACTTCGATCCATAACTTTTCCTTAGCCCTTTAACCTCACATTTCAAATCTCTGAATAAGTCATTTAGTTTGTCATTTTTTTTTATATTGCCTGGACCTGAGCAATGAATCCAATTATTTAGGTCTGCCTTGATTTCTAAAAAGAGTATTTTGTAGTTAGATTTAATACAAATTAATCATCTGCAAAAAATGATAATTTTGTTTCCTCTTTGCCTATGTTTATTCTCTCAATTTCTTACTCTTACCTTCTTTCTGTAACTAGGCATCTTAATACTATGTTAAATAATAGTGATGATGATGAACAGTCCTGCTTTCCCCCTGATCTTATTGAAAAGGCTTCTCTCTTTTCCTCCATTATAGCTAATATTTGCTAATGGACTTAGATAGATTAATATTCACTATATTACTACAGGAGGAGGTAGGGGAGGGGATGGAAAGAACATGATTCTTGTAACCAAGGAAAATATTTTAAATTGACTAGTTAAATAAAATTTTCAAAAATAATTCACTATATTAAAGAAGGGCCCATTTAGTATTATGATTTCTAGAATTTTTTAATATAATGGATATTGGATTTTTCAAAAGATTTTTCACATCTATTGATATAATAAACACTTACTAAAATGTTCTCTCTCCTTTCCACCTAAAGAGTTAGCAGTATTCTAGCTAACTAGTTATCACCAAGGTGTGGTAGATAAGAGTGTTAGACTTAGAATCAGGGAGAACTGGGTCTAAATTCCACCTCAGACTCCAGAGAAGTCATTTAACCTCTTTGGGACTCCAATTCCTCATCTGTAAAATTATAGGATTGGACTCAATAATTTCTAAGATCCTTTCTATATATTAAGTCTAAACTATCATGACCTTATGACCATACCCGTGACTTACTGGACCAGAATACTCTTCCTTGGCCACTACCTGCTTACATGTTTTCTTCCCCAACCCTATTAGAATATAAGCATCTTGAGTACAAGAACTATCTCATTTTTAAATTTTAAATTGGCATTCCTAGCACTTAACACTTGTTAAGTGCTTAATAAATATTTTCATTCATTCACTGCACATAGAACAACTAAATATTATTCTGTATTTTCTATATTAGTCTGTTTCTCATTTGAACTCCTGATACAGAACAGAATTATTACTGATGGCCAGCTTAAAGAATGCTGAGAATGTCATTTAAGCAGTCAAAAATAGACTGGATATTAAATGTTAATAGTCCCTGGAATGACACACATTCAGCTGGGCTATGTTTTTCATTGTCAAAGCAAAGTACCAAAATGGATATCCTTTCATGGTGTCCACAATGAGTAGAGGCATCAATTATTGAGAGCATTTTTCCACTTAGTGATGACACAATCTTTAGTTACACAGCGTTGTGCGGGGACACAAATTATTTTGGATATGATTGCTCAGGCAAAATTTCAAGGAGATTAGAGCACATGCTTTGCCATTATGGAATCCTATTTTTGCCGCATATTGACAAGATTCAGAAGGAAGTTTTCCCCCAAATATCAGCTTTTAACTATAATCCCTGAGTGGTCTCTCGCCTTTTCCCAAACCCAGAACAATGTCCTATCATACTTCTATTATATACTTTGATCATGGCACTGTTCTTATTTACATAGTAAACCTGCTTGTTCTCACTGAAAATTATTTCAGTAGGTCTGATCACAAAGAATAGCCCAACCCATGAGACTTTGAGAGTTGGTGTGGTTTTTGGGAAAACAGGCTATAGCCCTATATCAGTTTCTAATTCCCTTATCAATAAATGTTGGATCAATGTGACCTTTTGCTGATTGATTAAAGAAATAAATGGTAGTAAAAGCAAATGACCTTCGTTGATCTGGATCGTAACCATCTCTACTTTTCATACCGCCCAGACTGAAAACAGCTTTGTTCACTCATTATCTTACCTCTAAAAAATATTCCTAGTCTCTCAGCTAATAAAGATTTTTGAAATAAGCACAATTGAAGTTGGAATTCAGATCTGTTTTTTGGAACCTCACAAAGTAGGTGATCAGATTGAAGGTTTGACGACTTTGAATGGGAACTATACTGACCTGAATGAAGAAATGAAATCTGTCTATTGGTGTTCCTTATGTTTGTATGTACTGCAACACCCCTTAACCAGGGAGTCCAAGGGATTTGCGCTACTGTCATCTTTTGTGGGCATTGTAATTCGCTCGGTGCACTCCTTTTCTTATCATCATAATGAACTGACCCAGGTGTTAAATTAAAAGTGGGGATCATGACTGAATTAAAATGGAAAGCCATGGACTTTTTATGATACTTCAATAGTCTACATATGACAGAGATTAGAAACACAGTAGCCATTACACTGGTAATGCCTGATGAGTGCCCTGCTTTTCCTAGAATGGTAATGAGAGAGAAAGGGGAGGACCAATGAGAATGTAGCACCAGAGTAGTGGGGATGCAGGTTGCAAGAAAACTCTACCTTCTATGTAATTCTAATAGATAGAGAGATATGTGTAGAGAGATAGATAGACATAAATCGATTACAGAATTTGATGCTAAATGTTAAATAATACAATCTGGACTTTGCAACTATATGAACATACTATGTGATCAAGTTGAAACTTAAGGGGCAGCTAAGTAGCATGGTAGATAAAGTGCCAGGCCTGGACCAAGAAGGACCTGGGTTCAAATCTGACCTCAGATTCCTCCTGGCTGTGTAAGCCTGGGCAAGTCACTTAACCACAATTACCTAGCCCTTACTGCTCTTCTGTCTTAGAATTAATACAGAGAGAGAAGTTTAGTGTAAAAAAAAAAAGAAAACAAAGGTCCCTTTTTTGGGAGACATTAGGATATATCTGGGAATCCCTGGTGCATTTTGTTTACATGCCTATGAAGTAGAGCTGAGAGACTTCCTTAGATGTTATCTAATGCATATGAGTTAATGGAGACCCTGGGAAATGAAAAGTATCTTACCTGCAGTCTTGAAGAGACAGAATCAGGATTATAACCCAAGTAAAGGGCTTTTTACACTACACAAGCATACTAAAATCCTCACCCGATCCAATGGAATACACTAGAATGGGGAAAACCATCGGAAATACATGAGTCCAGACCTAACATTTTTAGTACTTTTCCATGCAGATTTGTGCACATGTGAAAGGGTGTCACGTTTGTCCAGTGATCATTACTTAGAAAGTTTGGACCACTATTGTGTGTTGCTAATCATTGATTGTAGTCCCCAAAAAAGCCTTGTGAAAATGTTATGCCCTATGTAACAGCAAAGTAACATAAAATAAAATTACATTTTATAAACAAAAAAAAATTTATAGATGAAGAAATGTAGACCCAGAGAGGTTCAGTATTTGGCCAAGGTCACTCCTGAAGCAGCAGATACACTGGGGAACCTAGTAAAGTTTGGTAAAAGGAAAGATATAGTCAAGGTTGGCCCAGTGGAAAGCCATCCAACTGCCTCCATTCCCTAGTCATCAACATCATTCATTCAATTCAGCATTTATTATGTGCCAAGGGCTGTGCTAAGCACAATGATGCAAAGACAAAAACAGTCTATTCTCTGAAGAAAGTTGCACCCTACAGAGAGTGTCTGGGTCATGTCCTATTCCAATGGACCACCAAGGGTCTCTGAGAGTGATGTTAGAACATCAGCATCCAGATGGGGCAAATCATGCCTAAATGTCTGTCCAGTCTTATTTTGTTTAGGTACCGAATCTCCCCATCTTGCCAAGGCTGGAATGTAGGAGCTACTAAAGGACCCCGTCCTACTACTGATTGGCTTAGGATTTGGGGCTTGTTCCATGTCTTTTCCTTTCTTTGTTACATTAGACTTCCCAAGTATCTTTCTCTTTCCTCCCTCCCCTCCCCATACAAGAGAACATATCATTTGACAAAAAGAAGTGTGTGTGTGTGTGTGTGTGTGTGTGTGTATTCATGTCTTGCTTGTTTCTTTTATCACTTTTCTCTCTGAAGGTGGGCATATACAAGTGATGTGTCAAAAAATATTCTTATTGCTCCATCTCTTCCCTAGGCTGGTTCACCTTCATTAGGCAATCTTGTGGTCCCCTGCTCCCAGGACCTTGCCACTTTAAATGCTGAACTTTGGCTATGTACCAGATTGTCACAACTCACTCCAATGCAGAATTCTCAAGTTCAAGAGATCCACCGCTTTGGTCTCAATACTGCTGGCATTCCAGGTGTGGGCCAATGTGTCTCTCGTTAAAAAAGAATCTCGTTAAAAAAAAAGTATCACTATATTTTGCTTTTATATCATCTAAATTTCCTGCTGTACTCCTCTTGTCCCCTCTCCCCTAGCCCAGCCCTCCTATATAACAGAGAATGAGCCTCCTTGCTTGGTACTCAGGCAGCTGGATATTGCGAATACTGTTTTCTGAGCTGTATTAATAGTGGGGATTTGTATGTGTCTAGATGAGACAATTTTAAGGCTTGTTTTTTGGAACCTGGGAAAAACTCACCTACTGGTATTGCTCAATCATGTTATGGCTCTGGTACCTTTCTCTCCCTCTGTGAGTAAGGAAGACGGAATAGAGCTTAGCTGAGATTTGGGGTTTGGGAAGATTGAAATTGCTTTCTAAGGACCATGGATTTATGGGCACCTGATACTGTATTGCATGATCATCTGATCTCTCCTGAATTACTTGAATTCATGTGACAAACACATCGCAACAATATCAGCTTCTGCCCAAGTACACATATGATCTTATAGTTCAATTCAGTTCGGTTCAAGAAGCAATTATTAAGCTCCTACTATATACCAAACAACAGCTAGATACCGAGGATACTGAGAAAACAATGAAAAAGTCCCTTCAAAGCTTTTTCAAAGAGCTTTCATTCTACCAAAAGGAACCCTCATGTACACAGATAAGTAAAATTAAAATAGGGATGATAAAATGAAGAAAGGGATAAATATAGCACCTAGGATTTCATTAGTTTAAGGAATACCCAGTAAATGCAGATCAGTGCCTTCTCTGTAACTAATAGTCTTGAAGGATTGCCTAGAACACAGAAGGATTAAATAACTTGCTCAGGGTCAGAGACAAAATCTTGACCCGGGTCTTCCCAGCTATGAGGCAAATTCTCTCCATCCCTACACTAAAGACTGAAGGGGTCCAAGAAAAGTTTTGTGGAAGAGGCTGTATTTGGCCAAACCTCAGGTAGAGAATTGAAAATTCTTTCTCCATAACAACCTTATGAGACCAAGGGTTATTATTCCAATTTTATGGATGAGGGAACTGAGCCTTGGAGAGGCTAATAAATTTGCCTACAGTCACTCAGTCAGGAAATGGCCCTACTCAATAAACTCCAGTGGCTCCCTATCACCTCCTGGATCAAATACAAAATCCTCTGTTTGACATTCCGAGTTCTTTATAATCTGCTTGAACATTCTCCCCCACCATCTTTCCAGACTCCTAATACCTTATACCTCGCTGCATATTTTGTGATTCAGTGACAGCTTCTTGAACAAGACTCTTCATTTCCCAAATCCAGACATTTTCACTGACTCTTCCCCATAACCTAGAACATTCTCCCTCCTCATCTCTATCTCCTGACTTCCTTGGCCTGCTTTCAACCAAAATATCACCTCCTACAAGAAGCCTTTCCCAAACTCCCTTAATTCTAGTGCTTCTCTCTGACGATTATTTCCAATTTATCTGATGTAGAGTTTATTTGTACATATTTGTTTGCACTTTGTTTCCTCCATCAGACTATGAATTCCTTAAGAATAGAGATTTTCTTTTACTTTTCTTTGTGCCCCCAGT
The DNA here is from genome assembly GCF_027887165.1 of Monodelphis domestica. Taxonomy (NCBI): domain Eukaryota; kingdom Metazoa; phylum Chordata; class Mammalia; order Didelphimorphia; family Didelphidae; genus Monodelphis; species Monodelphis domestica. The sequence goes on along the minus strand of NC_077232.1, from coordinate 186,786,508 downwards.
AATTAGAGCAGTGACCAGGACATAGTAGACCCTTAATAAATACTTATTAAATGGCTTTAATGGGTGCAGTTTTATTACAATGGAATGACTACTGTTTGTAGAAAATTATAAGAACTGATAGTGACTTCAGCCCTATAACTCACACCTCCCCAAGTCTCCTTTGCCATCAGGGACCCTTCTTCCCATTGGGGGGCTCCTCCCAGAACCTTCATTTAAAGAGGACATCTAGGCTGGCCATTTCTTTCTTTCTTTCTTTCTCTCCTTCCTTCTTTCCTTTTTCTTTCTTTTTCTTTCTTTCTTTCTTTCTTTCTTTCTTTCTTTCTTTCTTTCTTTTTTCTTTCTTTCTTTCTTTCTTTCTTTCTTTCTTTCTTTCTTTCTTCCTTTCTTTCTTTCTCTCTTTCTCTCTTTCTTTCTCTCTTTCTCTCTTTCTCTCTTTCCCTCTTTTTATTTCTCTCTCTCTCTCTCTCTCTCTCTCTCTCTCTCTCTCTCTCTCTCTCTCTCTCTCTCTCTCTCTCTCTCTCTGTTTCTGTCTTTCTGTCTATTTTACCTTTACCTTCCATCTTAGAATCAAAACATTGTAGTGGTTCCAAGACAGAAGAGTGGTAAGGACTAGGCAATGGGGGTTAAATGACTTGCCCAGGATCACACAGCTAGGAAGTATCTGAGGCCACATTTGAACCCAGGACCTCCTGTCTCTAGGCCTGACTCTCAATCCACTGAGACACCAAGCTGCCCATCATCTCTTCATTTTATACCACTCTGAATCCCTCTGGCTTTCTCCATCACATGGCTGAGATGGGTACCTTCTCTTCCAGTCAACTTTTAAAGCTTCTTTTTATGTGTTGTCTTCCCCTTTAGAATCTGAGCTCCTTGAGAGCAGGGACCATCTTTTTGTTTTTGCATTACCAGTGCTTAGCAAAGTGCCCAGTGGCCTTTTGTTGTTGTTGTTAAGTCATTTCAGTCCTATCTGACCAACTCTTATGACCCCACTGGGGTATTCTGGCAAAAACACTGAAGTAGTTTGCCATTTTCTTCTCCAGCTTGTTTTATAAATGAGGAAACTGAGGCAAACCAAGTTAAGTGACTGGCTTAGGGTCCTAGAGTTAGTTAATGCCTGAGGCTGGGTTGGAACTCAGGAAGATGAATCTCCCTGAGCCCAAGTCCAATGCTCAATCCACTATGCCACCTAACTTCCTCTTTGGTAAGTGCTTAATAAATGTTTGTTGATCACCCATTGAAGTGGCTTCAAATCTTGGACCTGTCACTTTCAGTGACCTTGAACAAATCACTTCATCTCCATGGGCCTCACTTTCCTCATCTGTAAAATGAGAGGGTTGGATCAGATGGTCTCTAAGGTCATCTCCAACTTGACATCTCTGATCTAAGTATAAGAGCAGGGACTGGGACCTAGCTCTTGTGCCTCTGGGTTCAGCATCCTTTTCTCTTGGCCTCACCATTACTCCCTGGAATAAGAATAGTAACAACCCCACTGCCCAATAACAATCTTCCCTTAACATCAAGTATGCAGCTGCCGTGTCCTTTATTCCCCAGGGGAGGAAGAGATGGGAGCACCTTTTCTCAGCATTTCTGAGCTGTGGGCATCTCAGAATTGGCTCCTATTTGCCAGCACCTGTTCCCAGTTTTTGCAGATACTCAGATAGCCCTCTCATGATGTTTGAGAGCATATGTGAAGAGAGAAGATGAGACCCACAGGCAACATCTATCATCTCTGTTTGCTGGCTCACCACATCAGACCCACTAATAGGATAATAAGCTGCTGTTGACACAGCACCATCTTTTAAAAATCAAATAGAGGCAAACTGCAGCGAGAGAAACATTGCAGATAAAAAGTCCATTTTCCAGACTCCTTAAGAGCCCCACTCTTTATTTCCCTTAAATCCTTTCATTGATTATATTGTCTTAAGAAGTTTAACCACTGCAGAGGCTAAATTGTACCTGTTAGAAATCCACTTCATCCCATGCCCACTTCATCCCCCATCATCTCCCCTCCTCCCCAACCCCTAAAAATCCACACTAGCTTTCAGATTTGGAGAAGATTAGAAAAACTCTCCTTGGGACTGGTTTTTCCTAACCCTGCCCAACCTACACATAGAACTAACTGCATTGATTCAATAATGAATTTAGGGAGTCAGCTAGATGGCCCAGTGGATTGAGTCAGATCTAGAACTGGGAATTTCTGGGTCCAGTTTTTTTTTTATTTTTATTTGGTCATTTCCAAACATTATTCATTGGAAACAAAGATCATTTTCTTTTCTTCCCTCCCCCCCTTCCCACCACCTCTCCCACAGCCGACGTGCAATTCCACTGGGTATCACATGTGTTCTTGATTCAAACCCATTTCCCTGTTGTTGGTATTTGCATTAGAGTGTTCATTTAGAGTCTCTCCTCAGTCATATTCCCTCCACCCCTGTAGTCATGCAATTGCTTTTCCTCAGTGTTTTCACTCCCATAGGTTATCCTCTGCTTGTGGATAGTATTTTTCTCTATGATCCCTGCAGATTGTTCAGGGACATTGCATTGACACTAATGGAGAAGTCCATTACATTCGATTGTACCACAGTGTATCAGTCTCTGTGTACAATGTTTTCCTGGTTCTGCTCCTTTCGCTCTGCATCACTTCCTGGAGGTCATTCCAGTCCCCATGGAATTCCTCAACTTTATTATTCCTTTTAGCACAATAGTATTCCATCACCAACATATACCACAATTTGTTCAGCCATTCCCCAATTGAAGGTCATCTCCTCATTTTCCAATTTTTGGCCACCACAAAGAGCGCAGCTATGAATATTCTTGTACAAGTCTTTCTCCTTATTATCACTTTGGGGTACAAACCCAGCAGTGCTATGGCTGGATCAAAGGGCAGACAGTCTTTTATCACCCTTTGGGCATAGTTCCAAATTGCCCTCCAGAATGGCTGGATCAATTCACAACTCCACCAGCAATGAATTAGTGTCCCTACTTTGCCACATCCCCTCCAGCATTCATTACTTTCCTCTGCTGTCATGTTAGCCAATCTGCTAGGTGTGAGGTGATACCTCAGTGTTGTTTTGATTTGCATCTCTCTGATTATAAGAGATGTAGAACACTTTTTCATGTGCTTATTAAAAGTTTTGATTTCTTTGGCTGAGAACTGCCTATTCATGTCCCTTGCCCATTTATCAATTGGAGAATGGCTTCATTTTTTGTACAATTGATTTAGTTCTTTATAAATTTGAGTAATTAAACCTTTGTCAGAGGTTTCTATGAAGATTGTTTCCCAATTTGTTGCTACCCTTCTGATTTTAGTTACATTGGTTTTGTTTGTACAAAAAATTTTAAATTTGATGTAGTCGAAATTATTTATTTTACATTTTGTGACTCTTTCTAAGTCTTGCTTGGTTTTAAAACCTTTCCATTCCCAAAGGTCTAACAGGCATACTATTCTGTGTTCACCTAATTTACTTCTAGTTTCCTTCTTTATGTTCAAGTCATTCACCCATTCTGAATTTATCTTGGTGTAGGGTGTGAGGTGTTGATCCAAACCTAATCTCTCCCACACTGTCTTCCAATTTTCCCAGCAGTTTTTATCAAATAATGGATTTTTGTCCCAAAAGCTGGGGTCTTTGGGTTTGTCTTAAACTGTCTTGCTGAGATCATTTACACCAAGTCTATTCCACTGATCCGCCTTTCTGTCTCTTAGCCAGTACCAAATTGTTTTGATAACCACTGCTTTATAGTATCGTTTGAGATCTGGGACTGCAAGTCCTCCTTCCTTTGTATTTTTTTTTTCATGATTTCCCTGGATATCCTTGATTTTTTGTTCTTCCAAATGAACTTAGTTATGTTTTTTTCTAATTCAGTAAAGAAGTTTTTTGGTAGTTCAATGGGTATGGCACTAAATAAGTAAATTAATTTGGCTAGGATTGTCATTTTTATTATGTTAGCTCATCCCACCCATGAGCAATCAATGTTTTTCCAATTGTTTAGATCTAGTTTTAGCTGTGTGGAAAGTGTTTTGTAGTTGTGTTCATATAGTTCCTGTGTTTGTCTCGGCAGATAGATTCCTAAGTATTTTATATTGTCTAGGGTGATTTTGAATGGTATTTAGCTCTCTAATTCTTGCTGCTAAAATGGGTTAGAGATATATAGAAATGCTGATGACTTATGCGGGTTTATTTTGTATCCTGCAATTTTGCTAAAGTTGTTGATTATTTCGAGTAACTTTTTGGTTGATTCTCTAGGATTCCTTAAGTAAACCATCATATCATCTGCAAAGAGTGATAGCTTGGTCTCCTCATTGCCAATTTTAATACCTTATTTTAATACCTTCAATTTCTTTTTCTTCTCTAATTGCTACTGCTAGTGTTTCTAGTACAATGTTAAATAATAGAGGTGATAATGGGCATCCTTGTTTTACTCCTGATCTTATTGGTAAGGCTTCTAGTTTATCCCCATTGCAGATGATGTTTGCTGATGGTTTTAGATATATACTGTTTATTATTTTTAGGAAAGGCCCTTATATTCCTATACTTTCTAGTGTTTTCAATAGGAATGGGTGTTGTATTTTATCAAAGGCTTTTCCTGCATCTATTGAGATAATCATGTGATTTTTGTCAGTTTGCTTGTTAATATGGTCAATTATGTGGATGGTTTTCCTAATATTGAACCATCCTTGAATTCCTGGTATGAATCCTGCCTGGTCATAGTGAATGACCCTTGTGATGACTTGCTGGAGTCTTTTTGCTAGTATCCTATTTAGGATTTTTGCGTCTATATTCATTAGGGAGATTGGTCTAGAATTTTCTTTCTCTGTTTTTGACCTGCCTGGCTTAGGGATCAGTACCACGTGTGTCGTATAATGAATTTGGTAGAATTCCTTCTTGGCCTATTCTGTCAAATAGTTTGTTTAATATTGGGATTAGTTGTTCTTTGAATGTTTGATAGAATTCATTTGGACCTGGGGATTTTTTCTTAGGGAGTTCTTTGATGGCTTGCTCAATTTCTTTTTCTGATATGGGGTTGTTAAGGTAATTTATTTCTTCCTCTTTTAGTCTAGGCAATTTATATTTTTGTAAGTATTCATCCGTATCACCTAGATTGCCATATTTGTTGCCATATAATTGGGCATAGTAGTTTTTAATGATTGCCTTAATTTCCTCTTCATTAGAGGTGAGGTCTCCTTTTTCATCTTGGATACTGTTAATTTGGTTTATTTCTTTCCTTTTTTTAATTAGACTGACTAGTACTTTGTCTATTTTATTTGTTTTTTCAAAGTACCAGTTTCTAGTCTTATTTATTAAATCAATAGTTCTTTGTCTTTCAATTTTATTAATTTCTCCTTTGAGTTTTAGGATCTCTAATTTAGTCTTCATCTGAGGATTTTTAATTTGTTCACTTTCTAATTTCTTAATTTGCATGCCCAATTCATTGACCTCTGCCCTTCTTAATTTGGTAATATATGAACTCAAGGATATAAATTTCCCCCTGAGTACTGCTTTGGCTGCATCCCATAGGTTTTGAAAGGATGTCTCATCATTGTCATTTTCTTCAATGAAGTTATTAATTGTTTCTATGATTTGTTCTTTAACTAATTGGTTTTGGAGAATTGTATTGTTTAATTTCCAATTAATTTTCGATTTACCTCTCCATGTTCCCTTACTAATTATTATTTTCATTGCATTGTGATCTGAGAAAGTTGCATTTATTATTTCTGCTCTTTTGCACTTGTTTGCAATGTTTTTATGCCCTAATACATGGTCAATTTTTGTAAATGTACCATGTGCTGCAGAAAAGAAGGTATATTCCTTTTTGTCCCTATTTATTTTTCTCTACATGTCTACTAACTCTAATTTTTCTAAGATTTCATTCACTTCTCTTACCTCTTTCGTATTTATTTTTTGGTTTGATTTATCTAGTTCGGATAGAGGAAGCTTCAGATCTCCCACTAGTATAGTTTTACTATCTATTTCATCCTTGAGTTCCTCTAGTTTCTCCTTTAGAAATTTGGATGCTATGCCATTTGGTGCATACATGTTGAGTACAGATATTTCCTCACTGTCTATACTGCCTTTTATCAGGATGTAATTACCTTCCCTATCTCTTTTAATTAGATTTATTTTTACTTTGGCTTTGTCGGATATCATGATTGTGACTCCTGCCTTCTTTTTGTCAGTTGATGCCCAATAGATTTGGCTCCACCCTCTTACTTTCACCCTATGTGTATCTATCTTTCTCATATGTGTTTCTTGTAGACAGCATATGGTAGGGTTTTGGACTCTAATCCACTCTGCTATTCGCTTGCATTTTATGGGTGAGTTCATTCCATTCACATTCAGAGTTATGATTACTAGCTGTGTATTTCCCAGCATTTTGATTTCTGCTCCTTTACCTGCCTTTTCTTCTTTCACTATTTCCTTCTACACCAATGTTTGCTTTTGAACAGTCCCCCTTGTTCCCACCCTTATTTTACTTCCCTTTCTACCCCCCTCCCTATTTATCCCCCCCTTATTTTCCCTGTAGTCTTTCTAAAATTAACCCCCTGCTCCCTCCCTCTCTTGTACTGCTTCCCTCCCCACCAGACCGTTTGTTACCCTTCTACTCCCCTATAGGGTGCAAATCTATTCTCTGCCCCCAATGGATTGGATTGTTTTTCCCTCTTTGAGTCACTTTCAAAGCACGTAAAAGTTGAGTATTTCCTGTCTCTGACCTCTTTACCCTTCCAGTGTATTGATGTTCTCCCCCCTCCCACCATGAGCTTCTTTATGACATATAAATTTACCCCCATTTGTTTCTTTTCCCATTTCTTTTAATATTAACCTATTTTTAAGCTCTAGTTATATATATATATATATATATATATATATATGCATACTCATGCGTATGTCTTTTTGCATGCATATATCTATATACCTATTTATGTCTTGTCCTTTCATCCTATACAGTTTGTTGCTGTTCCAAGTATACTTCTTTTTGCTTCCCAGCTAAAAACAACAGTTTTAAGAGTTACCAATGACCTCTCTTTTCTTATAGGAATACATATCATTTTAACTTATTGAGTCTCTTAAAAATTTTTTTTTGTTTTTCTTTTTTCCCCTCTTTTTTAATTACCTTTTGATGATTCTCTTGAGTTCTGTGCTTGGACATCAAACTTTCTGTTCAGGTCTGGTCTTTTCTTTATGAATTCTTGAAATTCTTCTATTTTGTTGAATGACCATACTTTCCCCTGTAAGAATATAATCAGTTTTGCTGGGTAGTTGATTCTTGGTTGTAGACCTAGTTCCCTTGCTTTCTAGAATATCGTATTCCATGCCTTTCTTTTTTTCAGTGTGGATGCAGCCAGATCCTGAGTTATCCTCACTGTGGTTCCTTGGTATCTGAATGACTTCTTCTTGGCAGCTTGTAATATCTTTTCTTTGGTCTGATAGTTCTTGAATTTGGCTATAACATTCCTGGGTGTTACCAGTTGGGGATTAAGTACAGGAGGTGATCTGTGGATTCTATCAATCTCCACTTTTCCCTCTTGTTCAAGGATTTCGGGGCAGTTTTCTTTAATAATTTCCTGTAATATAATGTCCAGGCTTTTTCTTTTGTCATGGTCTTCTGGTTAGCCAATAATTCTTAAATTGTCTCTCCTTGAACGGTTTTCTAAATCCTCTGTTTTGTGAATGAGATGCTTCATATTTTCATTCTTTTGGTTTTGTTTTATAGTGTCTTTCTGCCTTGTGAGGTCGCTCGATTCAAGTTGTTGTATTCTGGTTCTTAAAGACTGGATTTCATCCGTAGTTTTTTGGTCGTCCTTTTCCTTTTGGTCGGATTTTCTTTGGAGGTCATCTTTCATCTTCTTCACCTCATCTTTCATTTGATTTGCCTCATCTTTCATCTCCTTTGCCTCATTTTCCAGCTGGTTGATTTTGGCTTTCAAGACACTATTTTCTGTTTCCAGATGACTTATCTTAGTTTTTAAGTTCTTTTCCCAATTGTCTTCAGCCTCTCTTAATTGTGTTTTGAATTGCATTTTGAGTTCTTACAATGCCTGTATCCAATTCGCTGGGATTTCTGATTTTTCCTTTGCTGGGTCCTCTCCCTCTGTTTCATTTGCTCTTTGCTCATTACCGGTGCAGAAGCTGTCTATTGTAATTTCTTTCTTCTTTTTCTGTTGTTTGCTTGAGTTTATCCCTTCTTTGCTCCCCAAATTTGGCTGTGCTCTTGCTCCTCTCATTTTGTTTTGGTTTTGGGGCTGTCAGTCTCCCCTCTTGGAGCTTTGTCAGATCTCTTGGTACAGTCTCTAGGGGAGGAATGTTAGCTTCCCTGTCCTGTGGAGGCTTTTGATTGGATTGAGTTCAATTGGGTTGGGCTGTATGTGGTATGAAGCACTGAAGCTCTGAAGACTCCTGGAAGGCTGGGCCGCCCAGGCTCTCTCCAGTTCTCTCCAGCTGATTCTCCGATGTCTGCAAGTGCCTTTGCCCGCCTCCCTAAACTCTGAGGAGTTCTGATAGGATTAGTTCAACTGGATTGGTCTGGATGTGCCTGAGGCAAGAGTGAGACTGGAGCCTGATGGAGGGACCCAGCCACCTCCCGTTTCTCCCTGGCTTCCACCCCACTGTCCAAGCTGGATGCTCTGAGCCTGGCACCCCGCTGCTCACAAGGTAGACCCTGCAAACCAGCACCTTTGCCCGCTCAGAGGTTCCCGCTGCTGCTGGGGGCTTAGCCCTCTGGGTTGTGGGGGAGGGCTTCTGGGACCTGCGCTCTGCCTTCCCCTTAGCCCTGAGTATTCTTGGAATTCTGGCTTTTGAGGGGGCGTACCTTTTGATTTGAGTCCAGAAGGAGGGTTCCCCACTTCTGTCCTATTGTTCAGATTGAATTTCGGTGCCCTAGGAGCATTCAGTCTGTATCGGTAAGGAAGGGTCTTCCACGAGGTCTGAACTTTTGCTGCTTGCTAAGCTGCCATCTTGACTCTGCCCCCCTCTGGGTCCAAATTTAACCTCAGACACTTCCTAGCTGTGTGATGTTGGCCAAGTCACTTACCTCAAATGCCTAGCCCTTACTGGTCTTCTCTTTTGAAACCAACATACAGTATTGAATCTAAGATAGAAGGGTTTATTTAAAAAATGATAATGATCATGAATTTAGGTAGCTGGAGGGCACAGTGGAATCAAAAAGATCCAAGTTCATACCCAGCCTCAGACATTTACAAATTGTGTGATCCTGAACAAGTCGCTTAACCTCAGTTTACCTCAATTGCTTTAACTATAAAATGGAAATATTCATAGCATTTGCCTCCTAGGGTTGTGAGGATCAAAGGAGAGAACATCCATAAAGTGCTTAGCATAGTGTCTGACACATAGTAGGTGATATGTAAATGCTAGGTTACTATTATAATATTATTATTGACTCATATCCCCCTGGCAAGTGATGCCAATTCATTTCTATTTATTCACACAAGAACAGAACCCTCTACAAAGGTGGACCGTCCAAGTGCCATGATTTCAGGGATCCCCTCTCCAAATATACCATTTTCACATAGTCATGTTATTTTAAATACACCAAGGTGTAGAGAGCCATTTGGTAATGGGAGGAGTAGATAAGAATACACCTAGGATTTAATTAAGGTAGGGAACTCTTAATAAGGAGACTTCTTTGAACAATGCAGATCATGAGTTATTAAAACGTTTCCTGGAGCACTGGAAGAGTAAGTGACTTGCTCAAGACCACACAGTTGGTATTTGTCAGTGACAGGACTTAAATCTACACCTTCCTGATCACCAGCCAGGGCTTTAATCTACTGGCCCAAACTACTTCTCAGATTAATTCTTCTTTGTTTTTTACATTTGTTTTACAATGTTTTAAACATTTATTTTTTAAAATTTGAGTTCCAAGTCCTCTCCTTCCTTCCTCCTTGACCCATTGAGGAAGCAAGCAATATGATATAAATTATAAATGTGAAGTTATGTGAAATGTATTTCCACATTAGCCAGGTTGCAAAACAACCACAAAAACAATAAGAAAAAGCAAGACAAAGAAAGCAACAAATTTCTACTTGAAGTGGCACTTGGAGCTCAACACCTTTTTCTCTGGACTTGGATAGCGTGTTCCAACATGGATCCTTTGGAACTATCAGGCTAATAGATTCTTTAATACATTATAGAAAGTTCACCATAATGATTCTTAGAAATCTGTCCTCCTTCACCCCTGGCCCATGACCTCATTTTACATATGATAATGTTGAGAGTCAGAAGGGTTTAAATGATTTGTCTACAGCTGAAGGAGTAATAATAGTTCATATCCATAGAGTTCCTAAAGAATTTCAGAGTGCTTTACCAACACTGAGTCAACAGGCATTTATTAAAGGCTTTCTATACACCAGATACTGTGCTAAAAGTAAATGGCAGAATAGAGACTAGAACTCAGGACTTGCCATAACATTTAGTCTTCTCCGTCTTAAACAGTGTTTTGGGAGCAGGTTTTGGTAGCAGTAGGGGGGAAAAGAATAGACCTGGATGTCTGAAGAGAGGAAATAAAGGTCATGGGACAGGGAGGCTGAGAAGGCAAAGGCAAACTTGGTTTAATCCAAAATTTTACCCAGGTCTAGCCTCTGGGTGTTAATTTAAGATTTTTATTTGGCTTATAGGTATATATCCATCCTCTACAGATCTGTCTTAGATTGTGAGCTTCTAGCTGAGATGTGGCCAAAGTAATTGTCCTGATGGCCCCTACCACAAAGAAGTACACAATGACAATCAGAGAGCTATGACCCGGAATACTTGGCAAAATTTATGTGTTGGGGCAAAGGATGCAGAGGAGCTTCAAATCCCAGGATGCTACCCTATTGTGGAGAGATGGAAAAGGAATCATGTTGCTTTTACAATTTGGGGATTTTCAGATGATTTCTTAGTTACTCCACCCTTGTCACAAGAGCAGTAGCATGGTGATCTTTAAGATAATATTTATTTTCATATTTTCCTCCTTTGTCTATCTCCTTCCCACCTGCATAATTTCAAAAAGAACATCATAGGTGATTGCCCTGTCCCCTTTAATCTTTTTTCTCCCTCTTTTGAAACAGAATAGAAAAGAGGGCTGGCAGAAGAATTCTTGGAGGTTTTAATGGCATTAACCAAAAAGCAATGGGAGGGGGTGGCACAAATAAGAGATAATAGTTTTACTTTTAAAACTTGGTTCCTAATTCCTTTTGTTAGAATTCAACTTTTCCATGAGGAAACATTTTGTGAAAAGCACAATCCTATAGTGGGTCCAAGATCTCCTTTCAAGGATGCAAATTGCAACTCATCCAGTCTTGCTCAGCCTGGGTAACTTGTGGTCAGGTCCTCTCATAAGTTCATAGAAGCTAATCTATCACACCGTGGATAGGGTGCCAGACCCAGAATCAGGAAGACCTGAATTCAAATCTGGCCTCAAATACTTAATAGTTGTGTGATCCTGGGCAAGTTGCTTAACCCTATTTGCCTCAGTTTTCTCAACTGTAAGATAACCTGGAGAAGGAGATGGCAAACCACCTCCATATCTCTGCCAAGAAAATCCCAGATGGGGTCCATGAAGAGTTGGAGACAACTGAAAATGACTAAACAACAACAGCCTCCTATAGGTTCACCATCAGGGGTCCATCCCATGTGTGTGTGGTCTTCTGGATATATTGATATTTTGAGGACAGGAGTAGAATAGCAAACACTCCATCAGTTTTCTGTTACTTACACTGTTCCCAGCCTAACTCTTAAACTTACATTTTTTGTAATATCCCTTACTACTCTTCTCTTCATTTCTTTATTCCAAATGTGTTGCATCCTGCTCATGTCTTCAGTGCCCCTTTTTTGTCCCTTGGAGCATGCCTCAACTTCAATTCTTTACAGACTATAGTTTCCCACAGTTTGCAGCCATACAGGACTACTGAGGTAGTGTAGTAGTCCCTTGGTAACCAAGGATGACGATTGACTTTGTGCGTTTTTGTGCACAAAGACACTTGTGCGTGAAGGAGATTTAAGTGGAAAAGTTGATGCACAGAGACAGTCCCACTCTCTCAGCATTGGAAGCCTGGGTCCAGTGGCACGAAAAGTCGTTACACCTGGAGACTTCCTCAGCTGCATTGGATGGCTGTGTTGTCCTTTGTGCTCCAACACGCCCTAAGCACTCCACAGTGCTTTGCTGCGTTGCCATCTCAGCCGTTGAACCTTCTTGTTGGTTTCTTCTGCCTGTTCCGCTGAAACAGTTTTCACATGCTGGGTGAGCAAAGCCCTAGTTCACCAGGGGTTGATGACCCAATGGCTACCATCACAAGGTTTAGCCAGCCTGTCGAAGCCGTTGCCCGGGGTGTGGCCGCTGCCGCATGCTAGCAGCTACTAGGAGCCACAAGTGAGAGCTGGGTGTCAGGTGAGGGTCAGAGGCTGGAGAACTGCCCTAGAAGGGCACGACAAGCCGTCCATACCAAAGATATTACTCCTTCCTGAGCACTCCATACACCCCACTGAGGTAGTATTAGTATTGAAGAACACACCTTCATTTCTCAGAGAAATTTGGAGCCATAAAAATAACTCCATCATCTCCAGAAAGCAATCCTCCTCCTGTTTTATTCTAGGTCCAATTTACCCTCAAGTAGCAGTGTCTCTTCAAGATATATACAGTGGTGGACAGATTCTAAGGTTTGACCTTGGAATCACACATCATAGTTTGGACAATAGGCATTTTTTTATCCACTTCATTTTTCCTGTGTAGATTGTCAGGTTAAAGTCTTCTCGGTGATTATGGATCTCACTTAGAAATCTCTACAATGTTTTAGAAGAGCTTACTGCACTCAATATAGAAAAAAAAATCCAGAAGTCTTAGGAAGTCACCATCTGTAGAATCCTGCTTCAGCTTGGATTCCATCCTGGATTTCCTCCTTGATAGTAGCAAATACCTTTGACAAACATGTTTCCATGTCTTATGCCTCTCTGGATAATGATGATCAGGGGACCCTCCAATATAATTATTTCTATTGTTATATCTTTCAATAATTCTTGAATAATACAAATAAAAAAATGGGGAACAACTTGTTATAAGAGTCTAAAGGGTGCTGTTTTGCTTTACCATATCAAATGCTTTTTAAAATCATCACTAAGCAATTGGTATAGTAGAATTATGTATGTTTAACAACTTTTACTTAATTGTATCATACTACTATGTAGTATAATATAGAATATTGTTGGCAAAAGCATATCTATTCCTTTCTAGTACTCTCACCAAGGATGTTCTCTTAACTTAATTTGTGAAATGAAATGAGTAGCTTACCACTGTCCTGGAATAGCAGTGGCAGGAGGGAGGGAGAGAAAAAGAGACAGAGACAGAGTCAGAGACAGAGGGAGACAGAGGCAGAGAGAGAGAGAGAGAGAGAGAGAGAGAGAGAGAGAGAGAGAGAGAGAGAGAGAGAGAGAGAGAGAGTAATATTAGCTTAAATGACTGGATCAATTTAGGATGCAGAACTCAGACTATAATCCTGTAAATTCAAGGATATCTAGAAATAGAACCAATGGGTAGACTATATGTACTCGATAAATTCTTTCAGTAACAAATATTTTTTGCCTTATGTGTAGCTGGGCTTTGTTTATGCCCAGATGACTTAAGATGAAGGCACCCATGAGGGACATAGTAGGGACATACTTTTGGGAGAAGTCATCTTTCATTCCTCTACTGTGTAAGAGGGGGCAATCTCTTTTTATTGGCTGCATAGCAAGAAAAGTCGGTGTCCCTGGGAGAGTCTTAGTTTTCTTTTGTGTGTGTTTGTGTGTGTGTGTGTGCAATGTCCAGAAGGTGAAAGACCTGTTCACTGTAGGAAAGGATTTCTAGCAGGGAATAGCAATGCAGACTGGCAGCCTGGGATGGTGCGAGATCAAGATTCCACAGACCGTGGCTGGGTCAGGATTCTAGGGCAGTTGGATAAGGCTTCTTTTCTCTCAAGCTAGTGAGACTGGAAGGTGTGCCTAGTGGTCTCCTTGAGAAACCAATTGAGGAGCTTCCAAGGACTTGGGTGTATCAAGTAAGGTTGAGTGAGTGTTCCCTTTCACATTGGTGGACATTGTGAATGGCGAGATCCTTCTCCCTTTTTGGACCTTGTGAGGAAACTACATCTTGCCTCTGCTGTCTGACCCAACCATCTGGAGTTTGTGAGAATCTGGCCCTGTAGACATTACTAACCCCTTGTAGTTTAGTTTTAGTTAAGGTTTGTTGAGGTTTAATACCTGAGTGGGTTAATAATAGTAGTATTTCCCTAAATCTCCTCTAATTCCCTTTAGCCTTTTATTAAATATACCTCTGTTATTTATTTTTATTAGTGTTATCTTCTGTTACCCTTCCCTACCTTTCCCTAAAACCTTCCCTATAACAGTTTTGAATATAACAGTTTTTGGCTGAGCCAGCTAGGTAAACCTGGGAAAATCTGTTAGAGAGCAAAGGGGTAGTTACAGGCTGCCTGGAAGATTCCATTCTCACTCCCAGCAGTTGGTACCTTCCAGGAGGTGGCCACAGAATTCTCTGACTCTGGCTGAGCTCTGAGGGGAATTTAAAGTTTAAAAGACCCAAGGGCATATGTGCTAGGCCACCATTTTGTTTTGTTGTTGTTGATTTTTTATTGATTTTTTGTTGTTCTCTTCTTGGGTGTTAATATAATCAAAGTGGATAATAATATAACATAATCTATGTCATATAGTAACATCATACGTAGTAGAGGCATGGAGAGAAAGAGGACTTGTAAGCCAAGATGCAAGAACCAAGGCTGGGGACCTAATATGCCTGTCAATCAAGGAGAAGGTTTCAAATGGAATGTTCCCAGGAGTGGCAGTTGAGGGTTTCTGGCCACAGAGAGGAGAAGAAGCAAAAACTTGGCTTTGACTTGGTCTCTGTCTCTTTGGCAGTGAAGCTGACCAGGGGAGAAATTTTTGGACTTTGGTTTCTTTCTGGGCTTGAAGCTGAGAAAGGAGACAAGCCTGGCTGAAGGAGAGATTTTGAACTTTCTTTCTCTTTGGGGTTAATAAGTTGAGAGACCTTGCTGATTTTGTGAAGAAGAAGAAAGAAGATTTAAAAGTTGTCCTCCATCTTTCTAACTGTCTTAGAGTCACAGTTTGTGACTGGACTACTTTCTCAAACCTTCAATTTTCTTTCATTTAGATTAGGGACATCCTTATCCCTCTTACCTCAGTTTCCTATCCTGTTATCCCAATAAACCCCTTGACTTGAAAAGAAAAAGAGTATCTTTATAGTTCACTCAGGGGGGAGGGAAGAAGCCAAAGGCTTTAAGAAGAACTGGGAAGTGAGGGAGACAGGGAAGAGAGGGTTGGAGAAGGGAGAGAGTGAAGGAGGGAGGAGATTAGAAAAATATACTGATCTATCAGCCATCACTAGGGATCAGTAAGCAAACCCAGAGTAAACCCCAGAGCATTCCCCAGAGCAGTTCCCCTGTGTACCAGTATCTCTGTGTATCAGCATTCCTCAGCATCTCTTATTCCTACCTCCCATTACAAATAAACATCTTCAGGTTCCTGTAGGAGCTCTCTCTAGTCAAAGCCAGAGGACAGCAGTCATTATAAAAAGAAACAGTTTCCCTCAGTTTACCTTTCTCTATTTCACATATACACTTTAATATCATGTCAGCAGACATGACCAGTGCTATATTGTTATTCCTATGGGAGTGTGTACCATATATCCCTTATGTAATTTTTATCCTGTTTCCCCAATGGTGTTATAGGTTTCTTGATATGATTCATACCCTGAGCTAGGTGAGGAAAGGGCTATATGTTTCCAAGAATCATATTTAGGGCTCTAGTCTTTATGTTTTGTCCCTTTGCAATTCTAGGCACAGATGATAGAGTCTCCATATCTAGGAGATTGAGCCACAGCATCCTTGGAACTTGGGTTCCAGATTGAGTGTTGCTGCCAGCACTGCAAGGAGGTATAGTAAGGGGGTGGGGTGCCTGAGACTTGGAACTTGGTGGGAACTTAGTATATGTACATGTATATATGAGTGTATAATATAGATACATTTCATATATACATATACATACAATATATATTTATAGCTCACTGCAATATGTATATATACATATGTCCATATAGATATGTCTATATAGATATATATTATATATGTGTGTATATATTCCTGAATTGAATTAAATTATGGATTGAATCCTTCTCTAGAGACTGAAATGGTAAGAGGGATGGGGGATTATGCCCCTCAGGTTTTAAGGAGGAATGTCTATATTTTATACTTGTCATACCTTTGTAATAAATATTATTTTGTACAAACTAATCTAACTGTTAAGTTGTTAAATGGAACTAGGGTGCTGGGGATCCCTAAAATTGGGAGAACACAATTCTATGGTGGATTAAGCCAGTAATAGTGACTAGATATTCCTAGGCTCCTAAAGGGTACCAAAGAACCCTGGGGAGAGGATAAATATAACATTCTTAGCTTTCTGATAGTGGGAACCAGTGTAGTCATGATCAAATGATCACATGTTCTGGAGGTGTAATAGAAAGAGCTTGGATTTGGGTGGAGCCCAAGGACTTGGGTTCAAATCCTAACTTGGTTGCTTACTAACTCTACAAACCTGGGCAAGTCAGAGAATTGCCTCTCTGGATTCAGTTCCTCATCTGAAAATCGAGGGGATTGGATTATACAATCTTTAAGGTCTTTTCTAGGGGCAGCCAGATGGTTCACTGGATAAAGGCCTGGGCTTGGAATCAAGAAGACTCATTTTCTGAGTTTAAATCTGGTCTCTGGCATTTACTAATTGTGCATACTCTGGGAAAGTCATTTTACCCTGTTTAACTCAGTTTCCTCATCTGTAAAATGAGCTGGAGAAAGAAATGGCAAGCCACTTAAATGTCTTTGCCAAGTAAGCCCCAAATGGGGACATGAAGAGTTGGGCATAGTTGAAAATGACTGAACAACAACAAAGTCCATTCTTCCTTGAAATGTTGCACTTGAGGATGTCTTGTTCAACCCCCTTTTAATAAATTTAATGAATGAAGAAACTAAGGTAAAAAATGATGGGGGTTTACTCAGGCACCCAGAAGTGTCTAGAAGAGAACTCAGACCTCCCTATGCAGCATTTTTTTTAATTCTACCTTTTTAAGCCTTTTCCTTCTTTCTTAGAATCAATATTGGTTCTAAGACAGAAGAATAGTAAGGGCTAGGCAGTGGGGGTGAAGTGACTTTCCCAAGGTCACATAGCTAGAAAGTTTCTGAGGCCAGATTAATTCTTTGATCTTAATCCTTTCTCCTCCTCTATTTCCTCTCACTTTTCTTCCAGCTTTCTCTCCCTCAAATCCTTTATGTATCTTCCTTTCATTCAATCCAACTGGCTTTGGCACAAAGCTGCTATTTTAGCCAGATACTTATGTGACTGTTACTCTTGGTCTGAAGAGAGACAAGACTGGCCATGATTGGCTTTCCTCAGGCCTTTTTCAGAGCTATGGAGTTTGGGCTTGTTTTCCTCTGTTCACTGAACAGTCCCATGTTCCTGTTGTTTCTTTTCTGTTAAACTATTGATTCCATCTCTTGGCATCTGGTGGACTGCTTTGATGCAGAGCTATGTCCGAGGTTTTAAGGGAGGGAGAGTGGCCATGGGTGGGGGCAGATACAGCTGTCTGAAGAATTCCTTGGCCCTGACCATGGTCCTGAGCAAGGAGCCAGAATGGTGCATTCTCCCAGGTCTGGGCTGGGTTTTTTGAACTCTCTCTCCAGGGAGGAGAAAGCAAAGATGGAAGGACTTCCAAGCAGAGATCTAAGTAGTGACATTTGATCTATAGGTGGTTGCTAATTCACCCAAAGAATTTCCAGATATAACTGGTATTGTAATGAGTGAATTTTGCTCCTTTCCCTGAGCCAGGAAAGACATTCTATTTTGAAGGTTGTTGAATTTTTTTCTTTTTAATTGCCCTCTTTCTCTCTTGTTCCCAGCACTTGGGGCTTCTCCACTCAGAGCTGAAGAACATAGTACTTTCTGGGGATCCAGACTTCTCTAAGTAGCTCTACAGTGGGATAGCAGAAATCTTAATGTGCAGTGCTGGATTTTAATAGACTATTAAACTCTGGCATTACATATTAGACTGTGATGGTACAATTGCAAAGAATATCAAAGCCGTGGTCTCTGGAAAGCGTTACTTACCATAATGGAGAGATACAGCAATTGAATAAAAAAATCTGTGTAGCTAGCAAGGGGGCAGGGCCAGAAGGGGAGAAGGGACTCAGATGGAAGCAAAGCACTTGGGTTTGTTCCCCTGGGCACTTTAAGCCACAAGGGCAGGTCCACATCAGCTCTAACAACTCAGCAAGAGATGTTTTGTTACTCTCTAAAAGAAATAGCCACCCTCATGTTTTCTGAGGTCACCTGGTCCTCTGGGAACCTAGGTGGCTGGCCCTAAGGTTGAGGTGACCTTGGGGTATGGGACCATTTATTTCAGTTTTCAGAGGCAGGGGTGTTCCTGGTTATAACTCATGGCTGTCTGTGACCTGTGTAATCTGAGTCCAGGGTAGGGGAGGTTCTCTTTTGGAAAAGATGACTCCATTTGGGGATATTCCTCCCCCTTAAAGCCAAGATGTCAAACTGAAGCTTTGGACAATGAGTGAGGAGGCCCAGAAAAGCTGTTCTTACCGTGTCTTTGCCCTGGAGGCTGGAATCCTTCCCAAACCTAGAGAAAAGTAGCTTGAGTCTAATGAGATGGGAGCTCAAAGGCCCCATCCAACTATGATGAAGAGAAAAATTATAGGGCAGGTTTGCAATCTGTATAATTCTACAGAAGGAACAAAATGCCAGTGCCAGAGATGTATATGCAAACCCTACTCTGGATGAAAGCCCTTAACAGCATTTTAAACAATCTGTCTAAACTCATGTCCTTCTTCCTGTGCTCAGCTTATTTGAAAAGCCAATTGCAGGCTGAACAGACCAATACCTATGTGAGCTTCCAAACCGCATGCTTTTAGCAATCCTGAAAATGAGGTTTGGGGTTGGGTGGAAATAGTACTGACCAAGGACTCAGAAAACTGGGGGCCAAGTCCTCCGAAGTCCGACCTCACCAGCTTATGTGACCTTGGGCAAGTCCTCCTCCTGAACTTTCCTCATTTACAATAGAGGAATAATAATAACCCCTGTCTTGTCTTCTTCGCATTCGAAGTCAAATGAGGTGCTATGTTTGTGAAAGAGCTCCATGACCTTAAAAATGCAAATAGAAGGCTTCATATCATCATTGCTGACAAGAATTTTCATGGAGAGGTGCTGAGATTTTGAGTCCAGAGAGATATGAGTTCAAATTTCATCTTAAACATTCACTAGTTAAATGACCATATGCAAAGCACTTAATCTTTGGAAAGTATCTTAATTTTCTCATCCATAAAAATGCGCTATTAATAAAATGTGCTATTGTACCTGCTTCACAGGGATGATGTGATAACCAAATGAGATAATATATAAAGTGCTTTTGAACCTTAAAGTTCTGCATAGACATAGATTATTAGTAATATAATAATTTTCCTTAATAATGATTCAAGGGGGCAGCTAGGTTGCTCAGTGGATAGAGTGCCAGGCCTAGAGAAGTGAGGTCCTGGGTTCGAATCCGACCTCAGAAACTTCCTAGCTGTGTGACCCTGGGCAAGTCACTTAACCGCCATTGCCTAGCCCTTACCACTCTTCTGCCTTGGAACCAATACTGAGTATTGATTCTAAGACACAAGGTGAGGGTTTTTAAAAACAAAAATAAATGATTCAAAACATTATTGCCACCAATGTTGATTTGTAAAGATATGGTAATATTTAATGATTAGTAATAATATTAGCAGCAGCAATAATGAATGGCATGACTATTGTTTAATACCATCTTACTTGTTTCAAGGCAACAGTCTGCTTAATAGACCTGTTGCTAAAGGCAGGCACCCTGGTACTGAGGTTTAATATTAGGACAAAAGGATGCCCTCAAGAGTCAATGGACAGTTGACTGAGTCCTCGCATCTTTCCCCTATAGCACCTTGATGCCATTAGTAATAATATTAGCAGTAGTAATAATGACATAATTATTATTATTATCATCTAATTACAACTTGTTTATCTCAAAGCAACAGTCAGCTTAGCCAACACGTTTTTAGGCTGGCTATGCTATTAGATGAGGTCTAATGTTAGGACAAAATGATGCACTAACTTGTGAGTCAATGAACAGTTAATAAAAGGAGGTTTGCTGAGCCCTAATATAGCAAAGATAGTCAACAAGAGTACAGTAGCAGGTAGTTCAGGTCCATGTGGATCCTTTTCATCTCCTATGTAAGCAGTATGGTCATCTGGGCAGACTCACAGTGGTCAGGACATACAACAAGTCTGAAGGACAATTGCAGAAGTACTTTCATACCCTTAAGTTAGAGTTAATTTGAACTTGCTTGTTAAATTTTCTTTTTTTAAACCCTTGCCTTTGATCTTAGGAACAACTCTAAGACAGAATGGCAAGGGCTCATCAAATGGAGTTAAGTAACTTGCCCAGGGTCACACAGCTAGGAAGTGTCTGTGGTCAGATCTGAACCCAGGTCCTCTTGAACCCAAGCCTGGTGCTCTATCCACTGTACCACCTAACCGCCCCATAAAATTTTCAGCGTGAGCATTCATACCTCAGAAATTAGCAAATATTACAAATTAGGACTTGATTTATTGTTTTGTTGATTGTCTAGACTAAAGAAAATAATAGAGAATCTCTTGATGATTCAGATTAAGCTTAAAAGTATGTCCTGCTAAATTTTTTTCCTGTAGAACCAATTATTAAACATTTACCAGCACTTCCCTGCCCTTAGGGGATCAGGAAGTCATATCAATATAACCAGAGGATACCAGGAAGCTGGCCAATCTCATCTCAGAACCAATCAAGTTCCAGATTTCCTTCTTTTAAGGAGTATCTAGCTTAACCTTCCTTGTATTGGGGAAAGAAGACTCCTAGGAAATATTGGTCCCATCATAGAAAAAGAAACTGGGATAAACAACCTCAGAGTTCAATGATCAGTAATACAACAAGCCTTCCCAATCTGCCTCTATAGGCAGACCAGAGGCTCAAAGGACTAAAGATGGCTGCACACTCAAGCTAGCCACTAAATCCCAGAATTAAGAGTTTGAAGAGTCTTTAAAGACCATCTAGGATAACCTCATTTTGCAAATGAAGAAACTAGGAAGAAGAGAGACTTGCCCAAGATCAAATAGTTAGTTGAGGGGCATCATTCAAACCCAGATTCTCTAACTTTAAAACCAGGATGCTTTACCACTTCATAGCTAAGAGAGCTTGGTGGCAGAGTGAGTGGAGAGAGTGCTAGACGTGAAGTCAGGAAGCTGTTGTTCTTGTTCAGTCCTTTCAGTTGTGTCTGACTTTTTGTGACCCCATTTGGGGTTTTCTTGGCAAAGACACTGGAGTGTTTTACTCAAGTGTTTTACTATTTCCTTCTCCAACTCATTGTACATATGAGAAAACTGAGGCAAACAGGTTTAAGTGATTTGTCTAGGATCACATTGCTAGTGTCTGAAGTGGAAGCTGAACTTGGGTATTACTGATTACAAGTCTAGCATTCAATCCACTGTAGTACCTAGTTGCCCAAAGTCAGGAAGACCTGAGTTCAAATCCTCCCTTAGACACATGTGGCTCTGTGACCCTGGACAGGTCACTGAACAACTCATTAGTCTCCTCATCTATAAAATAATAATAAAACCACTTTGTAGACTTCTTTTAAGGCTCATGATGAAACAACACATCTAAAGCCCTTTGCAAACCTGAAAGAATAATAGAAATCTCAGGGTTTTTTTAGCTATTGCATCACTGGGTGAACAAAATTTCATTTCAGGTGGACAAAGTATAGGACTCCATTAGTTTGACCAAAGATCATTCTTCTCTCCCTTTCAAAAATAAACCTGCTTTAGGGGACAAGATAAACCTGCATAAATCATCAGCATTTCTGTGTATTTCCAACAAAATTCAGTAGCAGGAGTTAGAAAGAGAAACACCATTTAAAATCACCCTAGACAATATAAAATATTAGAAATCTATCTGCTGAGCCAAACACAGGAACTATATGAACATAACTACAAAACACTCTCCACACAATTAAAACTAGATTTAAACAATTAGAAAAATATTTATTGCTCATGGGTACTACAAGCTAACATAATAAAAATGACAATCCTACTCAAATTAATCTACTTATTCAGTGCCACACCTATCAAACTACCAAAAAACTTTTTATAGAATTATAAAAAATTATAACAAAGTTCATTTAGAAGAACAGAATATCAAGAATATCAAAGGAAATAATGAAAAAAATGTGAAGGATAGGCCTAGCAGTATCACATCTCAAACTATACTATAAAGCAGTGGTCATCAAAACAATATGGTACTGGCCAAGAGATAGAAGGGAAGATCAGTGGAATAGACTAAGGGTAAATGACCTTAGTAAGTTAATGCTCAATAAACCCAAAGATCCCAGCTTTTGGGACAAGAACTCACTATTTGACAAAAGCTATTGGGAAAACTGGAAAACAGTATGGGAGAGATTAGGTTTAGATTAACCTCTTACACCCTATACCAAGATAAATTCAGAATGGGTAAATGACTTAAATATAAAGAATGAAATAATAAATAAATTAGGTGAACAGAGAACAGGATACTTGTCAGATCTGTGGGAAAGGAAAGAATTTAAGACCAAGCAAGAGATAGATAAAATTACAAAATGTAAAATGAATGACTTTGATTATATCAAATTAAAAAGTTTTTGTACAAACAAAACCAATGCAACCAAAATTAGGAGGAAAGCAACAAACTGGGAAAACATTTTATAACAAAACCCTCTGACAAAGGTTTAATTTCCCAAATATATAAGGAAATAAGTCAAATTTCCAAAAAAAAAAAAATCAAGCGATTCCCCAATTGAGAAATGGTCAAGGGACATGAATAGATGGTTTTCAGTTGTTGAAATAAAAACTATCAGTAAGCACATGAAAAAGTGTTCTAAATCCCTCCTGATGAGACATATGCAAATTAAAACAACTCTGAGGTACCACCTCACACCTAGCAGACTGGCCAATATGGCAGCAATGGAAAGTGATAAATTTTGGAGGGGTTGTAGCAAAATTGGAACAATAATACACTACTAGTGGAATTATGAATTGGTCCAACCATTATGAAGGGCAATTTGCAATTATGTGCAAAGGGCTTTAAAAGACTGCCTGCCCTTTGATCCAGTCATACCACTGCTAGGTTTGTACCCCAAAGAGATAATAAGGAAAAAGATATGTACAAGAATATTCATAGCTGTGCTCTTTGTGGTGGCAAAAAATTGGAAAATGAGGGGAGGCCCTCCAATTGGAGAATAGCTGAACAAATTGTGGTATATGTTGGTGATGGAATACTATTGTACTCAAAGTAAATAATAATAAAAAATAAACTGGATGAATTCCATGTGAACTGGAACGACCTCCAGGAATTGATGCAGAGTGAAAGGAACAGAACCAGGAGAACATTGTACACAGAGAATGATACATTATGATACAATTGAATGCAATAGACTTTTCTACTAACAATAATGCAATGATGCAGGACAATCCAGAGGAACTCATGAAAAAGAAAACTATCCACAGCTAGAGAAAGAATTATGGGATCTGAAACACAGAAGAATAACATATGATTGATCACATAGTTCTATGGGGATATGATTGGGGTTTTGATATTAAAAGACCACTCTATTGCAAATATGAATAATATGGAAATAGGTTTTGACCAATGATACGTGTATAACCCATTGGAATTGCTTGTTAGCTCCAGGAGGGTGGAGGGAAGAGAATGAATCATGAATCATGGAATCATGGAAAAATATTCTAAATTTCTAAAATTCTTAAAAATCTAAATTCTAAAATTAAAAAAAATTTTAAAAACTGCTTTGTATAAAGCTGAGTGAGATGGATAATTGGTGATATTCATATATATGTATATATACACACATATAAATATATATATATATATATATATACTTTCTGTGTATATTTTCCAGAGTGTGTATTATATATAGTGAATATATATAATGCATATATATGTGTTTGTACATATATATGATATGAAAACTATTAGCCGTTATCCATCTCAGTCAGGTTTTTACAAGGCAGATTTATTTTTGAGAGGAAGGAGGGAAGGATGACCTATGGTGAAACTAATATCATCATATGATAATATGTGTGTATGTCCTATTACAGAAAAGGGAGCTAAGATAAACAACCTCAATGTATTAGGAACCACAGCCATTAGTATTGGGTAACCAGGGCTTTGTCCCAGGTGCTGAATTTAAAGGGCATTTACCTCATTTGGAGTCCTTTGTAGAGTTCAGCAGGTAGTCAGCAAGAACAATGAGGTAAAATTGGCAACTCTCAGATATCTTGTTGGTGTGGGTTTCCCCCTCTCTGTCTGTCTCTCTGTCTATCTCTCTGACCTTCATTGAGCAAGTATCCTTTCCCTTCTACTGAAGGTGTGACTTGTGATGCTTGCATTGGGTACCTAAATTCGTAATTAGGGTTCTGATTAGAACTTTGCTACTGCCAGAACTTGGGAAACCCAGCTTCAACCTAAAGAGCACTAATGTGTTGTCAACATAAAGATTCTTCTGAAACAAACAACCCAAAGAAGCCCACATTTTAATTCGGTGACATCATTCTTGCCTTGCAATTAAACCAAACTCTGTTTATAAGTGTTTAGCATCCTTCCAGAGATTGCAGTCTTGAAAATATGTGAGCAGGGAAAAAAGTCAGCCTACACAATGATTTCTCATCAGTAAGTGACTGCTGCTTGCATTTGTAACATCTTATTTCTTAGAGGATGATGAAGTGATTCTGAAGGGAGGACCCTGAGTCACCTCCAAAAAGTCTGTCTAGCACCTATTGCCAGGAGGCTTACTTGTGTACTACCAACTTTTCTTTTCCTCCCTCTTTTTACTAATATGCATAATCACCTTCCAGACACACCTTGAAGAGGGGCCAAAGGAAGACATTCTGGGTGCCCAGAGTTCATTCAAAAATGAGAGAATTTTCCACTACAAAATGAAAAGGGCTCTGGTTTATGACTCAAAATGAAAAGGGCTCAATGTTAGGTGCTGGGTTCACAAAGACCAGAGTGAAATAAATCTTCAAGGAGCTTACAGTCAATTGGGAGAGGGAGGGATGACAACATCTAAACAAATAAGTAACAAAAAATATACCTTCTTAGGGTATGTGTGTGTGAGAGAGTGGGGGGGAGAAAAGAGAGAGAAGAGAGGGAGGGAAGAGAAAGAGAGAGAGAAAGAGAGAGAGAGAGAGAGAGAGAGAGAGAGAGAGAGAGAGAGAGAGAGAGAGAGAGAGAGAGAGGAGGGGGGAGATGAAGGGATCATAAAAGACCTCATGGAGGTACTATGTGTGGTGAGTCTTGAAAAAAGATAATGACTCTAAGAGGAAGGATTGAGGAGGAAGGCATATATGCATGCCAAAGAGATGGAATGTTATGCTTGAGGAATGGCAAGGAGAACAGTTTGGCTGAGTCACAAAGTAGTGAAGATCACAGAGGGATCTGAACAGGTATAGGGAAAGCAATTTTTAAAACTCAATTTTATTTCTATTTTCAATTCCACATTTTCCACCTCATTCTATCCCCCTCCACCCATTGAAAAGGCAAGAAATACAATACATGCTTTCCATATGAAGTCATGCAAAACAAGTTTCTATATTAACTATGTTCAAGGAAAAAAAGACAAGAAACAAAGGAAGAGGGGGAAATATGCTTGGGTCTGCACTCTGAGTTCAACAGGTTTGTAGGTGGATAACATTTTTCATCAGGTATCCTCTGAAACTATGTGACTGCTTGCATTGATCACTTACTAAGTCTAGGAAGATAGTTTGTAGTCATTTCAAGAAGGACTTGAAATGCCAGAGAATCTTTCCTTTTTCCTAGTGGTAAGGAGAAGTCACTGAAGGTTTTTGAACAGAGGGATTACATGGCCAGTCTTGCTCTAGTAAGATCATTTTGGCTCCTGAGTAGATAATGGATGCAATGATGGTCTTGTTTTTTCTTCTCTGACATTTTGTTTGTCATATTTTATAAGAATCTTAGAACTTGAGAGCTAGAATGGATCTTAGAGATCATCTAGTCCAAACTCCTCATTTTACAGATGAAGTAGAGACATAGATAGGGCAAGTGACTTGTCCAGTTAAGTGGCCACAATTTCCTAATAGTCCAACTAAGAATTGGCACTGGGAAAACAGAAACATATCATTTGCTTGTCTTAAAAAACAAACAAGGGGCAGCCAAATAGCTCAGTTGATTGAAAGTTAGGCTGGATGAGATGTCTGGGTTCAAATCTGGCCTCAGACACTTCCTAGCTGTGTTACCCTGGGCAAGTCACTTAACCTCCATTGCCTAGCCCTTACCCAACATTTTTGCTTTGGAACCAATAAGTAGTATTGATTCTAAGATGGAAAATAAGGGTTCAAAAAAACAAACAGAAAACAAACTGAACTATTCTCTACCCTTGGCACTAATATCTCCAAATCTGGCCTAATTTTTAGTAACCATTTAACATTTACCACATGGTTCCCTGTGCCTGAAATTCCTTCCTTCTTCTTTTGCCTTTTAAGTTTCTACCCTTTAAAGACAAATTTTAGGAGCAGCTAAGTAGCTCAGAGAATTGAAAACCAGGCCTGGAGACAGAAGGTCCCAAGTTCAAATCTAGCGTCAGATTCTTCCTAATTGCAGGACCCACAATTGCCAAGATCTTAACACTCTTCTGCCTTTAAATTGATACTATGGATTCTAAGGGTTTAAGAAAGAAAAAATCCATTTTAAAGGTCCCCTCTTCCAGGAAGTGTTTTCTAACTCCTCTCCCACCCTCCTCATACATATAGATTTTCCTCCGCAGATTTCAGAGAATGTTCTCTTTTGCAAATTTAATATATTTGCCATGTAACATTGTGTATTAGAGTCACTTGTGTTGGTATTTTCTCACACTCCTTGTAAGCTCCTTGAGGATATAGCCTGTGTCTTATCTCAACTCTGTATTATCCAAGGTCCCCATTCTTGGTCGTTGTCTTTCGTACTTGATGAGGACCAAAATGGCACCATTATGGCAGGGCCAATCTAGGTTTTACAGGCCAACTACAGCTCATTCTGAGGTTCCTTCCAGTTCTGAGATTTTGTTGTTATGATGGTATTGTGGTTAGATTAAGACTAGTCATTGTGTCCTGAATAATAGCACTTTCTAATTCTCAGACCATCACTTTACTGAGGATTATTTATAGTAAGAATAGCAGCTAATGTGCTTTAATGGAAAGGCCTGCCCAGCTGAGAATATCTCTGCTAGACCACCAAGTCCAAGGTGGTAGTGTTGCCCCACAGGGACCTGCTAAAGATGGTAAAGATGTGTGTGTGTATATATATATATATATATATATATATATATATATATACACATATATATATATATAAATTTATTTATTTATTTATAAAAAATGTTTAATTGACTGAAGGTATAAAGTTAAATGGATGGAATTTCTATCATTGCTTATTTGGTACTCATTGTTTTCCAGTGAAGATTAGGGCTCAGGAACAGGATCAATGAGATTTAACTAGAAAGAAAGAAGGGAGGTCCTCGGTTCAAATGTGATCTTAGACACTTCCTAGCTGTGTGACCCTGGGCAAGTCATTTAATTCCAGTTGCCTAGGCCTTGCCTCTCTTCTGCTTGAAACTGATATTTAATGTCGATTTAAAGACAGAAGTCAAGGGCTTAAAAAAAAAAAGGAGATAGTTTTGGTGGAGTGTTATTTTGTCTCACAGGCCATTGGTGAGAGCACCTTAGGAGGTAGTAGGGCATTCTGGGCAGTGACACCAAAAACAGCACTGGGGAGACACTAAAGCCAATCTTTGTATCCTTCAGAGTTTGGCCTAGACTCAGTCCTGATCACTTTTAAACAAAGGAGAAAACTAAGGAACAGTATAAAGCATTTTCCCCCACCAAATTTATGATCTTCAAATCCAACTTCTGTTACTTACATCTTCCTGGATATCACCTTCTTTATCTTTACTTGAAGGAGCTGACATAGATATTAGGATCATAAACCATTCTGGAGGGCAATTTGGAACTATGCCCAAAGGGTGATAAAAGACTGTCTGCCCTTTGATCCAGCCACAGCACTGCTGGGTCTGTACCCCAAAGAGATAATAAGGAAAAAGACTTGTACAAGAATATTCATAGCTTCACTCTGTGGTGGCCAAAAATTGGAAAATGAGGGGATGCCCATCAATTGGGGAATGGCTGAACAAATTGTGGTATATGTTGGCGATGGAATACTATTGTGCTCAAAGGAATAATGAACTGGAGGAATTCCATGGAGACTGGAACAACCTCCAGGAATTTATGCAGAGCGAGAGGAGCAGAACCAGGAGAATATACACAGAGACTGATACACTGTGGCACAATCAAATGTAATGGACTCCTCTACTCGCAGCAATGCAATGATCCAGAACAATTCTGAGGGACTTATAAGAAAGAAAACCATCCACATCCAGAGAAAGAACTATGGGAGCAGAAACACAGAAGAAAAACAACTGCTTGATCACATGGGTTGACATGGAGACATAGATTCTAAATTATCACTTTAGCGCAAATATCCATAATATGGAAATAGGTCTTGATCAATGACACATGTAAAACCCAGTGGAATTGCTCTTTGGCTACAGGAGGGGGGTGGAAGGAGAGGAGGGAAAGAACATGAATCATGGAACCACGGAAAAATATTCTAAATTAATTAATTAAATAAAAATTTTCAAATAAAAAAATTATATTAGGATCATAGATCTAAAGTTGGAAATGAGGCCGTCAAGTCCAACTGATTCATTTTACAAAAGAGGAAACAAAGGCCATGGAAGGTTAAGATATTTACCCAAGGTCACCCAGGGAATAAACTAAAGAGGAGAGATTTAAGTCTAAGTCCTCTGACTCCAGAGATAATACTCCTTGTACTGAGGACCTCTCAAATATAGATCCTATGATACTTAAGACCAATTGACTTAGGACAGATCATTGCAGTAAAACCTGGGTTCAAATCCTGATTCAGATACCTGATAGCTCTGTGATGCTCTATCATCCTCAGATTCCTCAGCTTAAAGATAATAATAACACCTGACTCACAGATCTGTCCTAAGGATCAAATGAGACAACATACAAAGCACTTTGAAAACTTCTAAGTACTATCTGCATGTTAACAATCATGATTATTGGTACAGTGGCATCTATACCTCCCTCCCCAGAGTTAACTAGGCTTCTTAGAAGTCAGAGAAGCTGAGTAGGTAGCCAGATCCCTTACTTTGATTAGTGACTCTGGTCAGCAAAATTCATGAATCTGTTAAAACTAGCCCTTTGTTTCTCTTAAGTGAATTTTTCAGTACTCCTCTCATCCAGGAATCAGTGTAAGAATTCCCAACTTTAATGGAACCTCTCCTTTGTCTCACCTACAGCCTCCTCATTGTCACCTTTCCTTAAATATACTTCTTATTACTTTAGACATCATCTAAGTACCCCGCCTGCCATTTCCTGTTTCCTCTGCTTCTGGTCTGTCAGTGGGGATAAGAAGAACCTAGGATCAAAGGGCTCTGGTCAGTTTGGGCATTGCCTCAGTACAGAGCTGGCTTTGATGGTGAATCACTTAGCCACAGAACAAGGAGTAGAACTCACCTCTCCTGGTCCTAGCTTCAGGTTTATCCCTGAGAGCCCAGCAACTTCTTCAGCATCCTTTTGAAAAGAAGTCTTCCTCTTGTTCACTGGAAGTAGAAAAAAATAAACAGCATTCAAGTGAAGAATACCAAAAAAAAATGGCTGATGGCTAAGTACTGGATTGGTCTGCATTCCTGGGGGAGTGGGTAGTTGATTCGCCATATTTCTCTAAGAAATATGTCACCTTGGTTAATTACTGGCCTGTGGGAGGATTAAGAAGAGGATTAGTTATGTTTGGATGCATAAATATCCAAACAAATGCCCATAGAAGATCCAATTGAAGAGAGAGAGAGGGGAGCTCATAGTTGAGGGGGGTCTGTGGATAAAAGAGGGGCGGTTCCAGGTCTGATTTGGAGTTTGCAGAGTGTCCTATACTCCAGGGCCCAGTCTGTCCACCATGGTGCTCAGAACTGGTCCTCTTGGTGACCAATTCCTGTGGGAAATGATCAGAACTATTTAAACCTGACATTTTGCAAGCTGAGAGCATCCCCTTGGAGTTCCTGTTAGACTATCGATTGGATTTGTCCAGGGAAGTTTTCTATAAGATAAAGATATCACTAACTGGGAAGCCTAGGTTTATTTTGATGTTTCTGTACGTGCCTGGACTTGAGGTGCCCTCAGTGGCACTTCCTTCTTCCTCTAAACTCTGCTAAGGTCCAGTGTTCAGCCAAGGCTTTCTCATTTTCTGCCTCAGTGACAGGGGCCCCTTGGTTTTCTCAGGAGAGGCAGGGAAAGGATTCCCTGAGTCCCTCAGCTACTTAAAACTCCCCTCCCAAAAGCTCTCACAGGACTTGCCTGACAAATGTATTGAACCTAATGATGGCCTTCCTGGGGATGGTGAGATTCAGATCTGTTTGGATACCCTCCTGGAGCCTGAAGCCTTTTCCCTCGCTTCAGAGGGAAGCGTCTGCTGCCATCACCTTGCTAGCTGGGCCTGGCCTGAGCTCACGTTCCCAGCTGGGATGCTAGCAATCAGAGTGATTCAGAATGAGCCTATAAATACTGAGGAGTCCAATTCAATTCAGAAGAACAAGTTTATTACATCTGATGGCTGGTACGGGTGACTCACCATTTTATAAGTAGGACCATGATAACGATGAGAGGTACCACTGCCTCGGAGGAATTCAACAAAAATCATATTCAGCTCCAAACGTTTACGGCATTCATACCAAACACCGATTGTTTTACAGATTGTTTTAAAGCCCCCCCAAAAAAAAGTGACATCAAAAGGTTCCTGCCTCCAAGGACTGATATCTTCCCAGGGGAGGAGGGAGAGATATGATGTGTATGTGGAGAAGTATGATAGAAAGTAGGATGTAGAACAGGCAAAGGAGAAATGCACGCTGTACAGTCTAGGAGAATCTGAGGCAGCAAGTGCACCTCCAGCAAGGACAGAAGGGAAGGCTTTATGGAGGAGGTGAGCTCTGATTTGAGCTGTGAAGGAGTAAAAGGTGTTGGGAAAAAAAACCCAAATCTGAGAGTTTGGGGTGAATCCCAGCTCTCCATGCTACTACCTGTGAGATCTTGGGCAAGTCATTTAATCTCTAAGTCTTAGTTTCCTCATTATCAAATTCTCTATAAAACTAGATGATGGGGGCAGCAAAGTGTCTCAGTGGGTTGCCTAGCCCTTACCACTCTTCTGCCTTGGGACCAATTACATCATAATAATTCTAAGACGAAAGGTAAGGGTTTAAAAGAAAGCAAACTAGACCCTAAGGGGGCTGTGCTTCCTAGAGTTGTTCTGGAACTGCTCTGCAAGTTGTTCCTTGGCTCCTCAGTTATCCCTGGGCTAGGCTCTTCCTGGGACACTGTCTTTCAGTCAACCCTGATTAGGCAGCTGGTGTCCGAGTGGATAGAGCCAGGAGCCTGGCGTCAGGAAGACCGGAGTTAAGATTCAGTCTTACTGTTTTACCCTTGGTCAAACCCACTGAGCTTCTGTCTGCTTCAGTTTCCTCAGCTGTAAAATGGGGGTAATAATAGCACCTATGTCCCAGGCTGTTGAATCAAACAAGATATTATTTAAGCATTCAGCACACTATCTGCCACATAGTAGATGCCATATAAATGTTAGCTATTATTATTATCATTAATTATTGTTGTTATCATCAAATCTACCTTTTAATTGTCAGCTGCACCAATTCCATTTTTGCTGGTGTTGGTGATAATTAAGTCCTCTTCTGTCACCAAGCCACATTTCCTCCATTAGGCTCCAAAGTTCTACCTCCACATTACTCTTTGTGATGGTTGTGGTAGTTTTCAGTCCTATCTGGTGGACTCTTTATTATCCCACTTAGGGTTTTCTTGGCCAACATACTGGAGTGGTTTGCCATTTTATACATGAGAAAACGGAGGTAAACAGGGTTAAGTGACTTGCCTACGTCACACAGCTAGCAAGTGTCTGAGGCCAGATTTGAACTCAGGAAGTTGAGTCTTCCTGACTCCAGGGCAGGCAGTATATCCACTGTACCAGCTAGTTGCCTTCCCCCCCCCTCCCCAGTATTCATTCTATTCCAAATTCAACAGTTACTTAACTCCCTCCCAAAGTGCTACTTACTGTTTAGTGAAGCTCTGGCTGATGGTCTTTTAGTTTCTGATCTCCCAGAGAGCATGCCTGGAAGTTATATGTCCCACTCTAGTCTTTCTTTCATCCAGAAGGTCCTCTCAATCAGTTGCTATGAGGCACAGTGTCTACTGCTCTCCACAGAAAGTCTCTGGTCTTGTTTTTAACTGGATTAGGGTGAGTGATTTTCTTTTACCTCTTTTCTGCCATGGAGCTATGGGGAGTTCCTACCCAGGCTATTCAAGTCTTTCAAGCCATTTTTCTGGGACTAGAGATAAAAACATATGTTCTTCTTTATTGGTCTTTTCATCTCCCATGATGCCTAGCTATGTAAATATCCTTGAAATTGAAAAGCCTGACGAAGGTGCCAAAATTCTCTTTGGGAAAAGACAGAATCTTCTGCTCACATTTTTGCTATTACAACAGAACCTTTGTCCCCTTACATAAGGAAGAGAAAAATTCTTCGTTCCCTTCATCTTGTTGCCACTTCCATGTTTCTCCCAGCCATATTGCAGCTTGGAAATCTGCTACCAGAACAGTACTTTATCTTTGGAGAAGCTTAGACAAAATTCCATGGCATGAGGGCATGAGGGTGCCTCTGAGGAACCAATGATGCCCTTCTCTCCCCTTATCCAACATTCACTCCTACCTAACTCCCCTCTGCCATTCCCTTACTTCCCATGCATACGTTCTCCCAGAAACCAGCATTCTTCTTCATTTATTGGGTAGCAACCATCCAGTGTCCTCTACTCATGCACAGGACTGTGAGTGTGTCCTCTTATAATGCCCCAAGACATGGATGAGGCTCTGGCTTCTAGAAAACTATTTTTCTAGGGGAACATAAGCCCCGACAGGTCCTACTAACATGAAAATGTTTTGAATATCAGTGCAATGATGGATGATATTTCTTGTTTAAAGACTTGCCTACCTAGGGAGGCTCATCATATTTTTAGCCACAGCAACTCTTGAAGACCATCTGTCAAGTCATAGGGGGTTATGATCTATGTTGGTTCAAGGAGCACTTATGCTGACAAAGGGAACTGAATTATGAGAATATTATGTGTCTACTTGTGTCCTAAGCCCTTGAAATGTTCAGAGATATGAGACATGTTCCCAACTTCCAAGAAGCTTATAAGTCTAGTAAGGGGGACACCCTAAACATAAATAATAATAGTAGGTAGCAGGTAGCACCATGAGATTTAGAGTTTAAAAAGATTTTTTTTCTTAGCTCTTACTTTCTGTATTTGAATCAATACTAAGTATTTGTTCCAAGGCAGAAGAGCAGTAAGAGCTAGGCAATTGTGGTTAACTAACTCACCCAGGGTCACACAGCTAAGAAGTATCTGAGGTCAGATTTGAACCCAGAATCTCCATGTCTAGGTCTGGCTCTCAATCTACTGAGCCACCTAGCTTCTCCTGGAAAAGATCTTAAAGACCCCTCTTGTCCTAAACTAATGGCTCTGGAAGAGGAAACATGACTATAGATAGAGCACAGGACTGGGAGTTAGGAGGATTTGGATTCAAGTGCACTTCTAATATTTACTGGCATTATCAGGGTTATCAAGGACACAGGACTCTACTTCTTCATCTATAAAATGGTAATAAGGCCTTTAGAACCTAAGAGATCATGTATGTAAAACACTTAATATTCTTTAAAATGCCATATACATGTCAAGTCTTTTAAAAATCGATTCCTCCCCTACACCAAGATAAACTCAGAATGGGTGAATGACCTGAATATAAAGAAGGAAACTATAAGTAAATTAGGTGAACAGAGAACAATATACATGTCAGACCTTTGGGAAGGGAAAGACTTTAAAACCAAGCAAGACATAAAAAGAGTCACAAAATGTAAAATAAATAATTTTGATTACATCAAATTAAAAAGTTTTTGTACAAACAAAACCAATGTAACCAAAATTAGAAAGGAAGCAACAAATTGGGAAACAATCTTCATAACAAAAACCTCTGACAAAGGTCTAATTACTCAGATTTATAAAGAGCTAAAGCAATTGTACAAAAAATCAAGCCATTCTCCAATTGATAAATGGGCAAGGGACACGAACAGGCAGTTTTCAGCCAAAGAAATCAAAACTATTAATAAGCACATGAAAAAGTGTTCTAAATCTCTGATAATCAGAGAGATACAAATCAAAACAACTCTGAGGTTTCACCTCACACCTAG
Source organism: Monodelphis domestica (assembly GCF_027887165.1). Taxonomy (NCBI): domain Eukaryota; kingdom Metazoa; phylum Chordata; class Mammalia; order Didelphimorphia; family Didelphidae; genus Monodelphis; species Monodelphis domestica. Next base: position 186,751,989 of record NC_077232.1, on the reverse strand, counting down.
CAGATTGACTAACATGACAGCAGAGGAAAGTAATGAATGCTGGAGGGGATGCGGCAAAGTAAGGACACTAATTCATTGCTGGTGGAGTTGTGAATTGATTCAACCATTCTAGAGGGCAATTTGGAACTATGCCCAAAGGGTGATAAAAGACTGTCTGCCCTTTGATCCAGCCATAGCACTGCTGGGTTTGTACCCCCAAAGAGATAATAAGGGAAAAGACTTGTACAAGAATATTCATAGCTGCGCTCTTTGTGGTGGCCAAAAATTGGAAAATGAGGGGATGCCCTCCAATTGGGGAATGGCTGAACAAATTGTGGTATATGTTGGTGATGGAATACTATTGTGCTAAAAGGAATAATAAAGTGGAGGAATTCCATGGAGACTGGAACAACCTCCAGGAAGTGATGCAGAGTGAAAGGAGCAGAACCAGGAAAACATTGTACACAGAGACTGATACACTGTGGTACAATCAAATGTAATGGACTTCTCCATTAGTGTCAATGCAATGTCCCTGAACAATCTGCAGGGATCATAGAGAAAAAATACTATCCACAAGCAGAGGATAAACTATGGGAGTAAAAACACTGAGGAAAAGCAATTGCATGACTACAGGGGTTGAGGGGATATGACTGAGGAGAGACTCTAAATGAACACTCTGGTGCAAATACCAACAACATGGAAATGGGTTTGAATCAAGAACACATGTGAAACCCAATGGAATCGCGTGTCAGCTATGGGAGGAGAGGTGGGGGGGGGGGGAGGAGGAAAAGAAAATGATCTTTTTTTTTCAATGAATAATGTTTGAAAATGACCAAATAAAATAATGTTTAAAAGGAAAAAAAATTGATTCCTCACTCCAATTCATTTTCCTTGCAGCTACCCAAATAATATTACTGAAGCACAAGTATGGTTATGTGGCTCTTCTCTGCAAGAAGCTTCAATAACTTCCTGTTGCTTCTAGGATAAAATAGAAACTCCTCAGAGTGGTATTTAAAATCCTTCATAGTCTGTCTCCAACCTGTCTTTCCAGATATATTTCCTGGCACTTCCCTTTACATAATCTCAAGGGCTTTATCTCCAATTCTGCCCCCTATATCCAATCTGTTGCCAAGTCCACTTGATTTTCCCTTCCCAACATCTCTTTTGTAAGCTCCCTCCTTTCCTCTAACAATGCTACCACTCTAGGATAGGCCTTCATTTACCTCATAGTCTGCTGGTTGGTCTTCCTGCCTCAACTGTATCCACATTCTAGTTCAGCCTCCATTCAGCTATCCTACTGACCTTCTTAAAGTAGAGACCTAATAATGCCAAGCCTGCCCCCCCCCCATTTCACATCCCCCAGTGGCTCCCTGTCACTTTGAGGATCAAATAGAAAATCATCTTTCTGTTATTCAAAGCCCTTCACAAACTGGTCCTTTCTGACTTCCAGTGTTCTGATACCTCCACATGTTTTTAATCCAGTGACTGACTTTCTTCTGTTCCTACACAAGATACTCCATCTCTACACTCTAGGAATTTTCATTGGCTGTTCTCATACTTGAGCTCTTCATCTCTGCCTCCCTCCTGACTTCCTGGCTTCCTGCATGGCCCAGCTAAAATCCCATCTTCTCCAAGAAGTCTTTCCTGATCTCCCTAAATGCTAGTGCATTCCCTGGTGACTATCTCTTATTTGTCCTGCATATGTCCTGTTTGTACATGGTTATTTTCATATTGTCTCTCCCTATTAGGCTGAGTTCTTCCCCTGACTCCCTTCTGTATTAGAATCAATACTAAGTATTAGCTCCAAGGTAGAAGAGTGCTAGTCAAATGGGGTTAAGTGACTTGCCTAGAGTCACATAGCTAGGAAGTGCCTGAATCCAGATTTGAATACAGGACTGGGTCCCATATCTAGACCTAGTTCTCTATCCACTGAGCCACCCAGATGCCCCTAGACTGAATTATTTAATAATAATTGCAGCTAAATTTTACATAGGGCCTCTATATATATGCCAAATACTATGCTAAGCACTTAACAAATATTATCTCATTTGATCTTTGCAAAAACTCTGGGAGGCAAGTGCCATTATTATCCCCATTTTACAGAAGAAGAAACAGAAGCAAACAGGGACCCAAAGATTTGTCCTTAGGTTACACAGTTTTTAAGTGTCTCATGCCAGATTTGAACTCAGGTCTTCTTGTCTCCAGTCAATGCTGTATCTGCTGTGTCATTGAGAAACAGAGATTACAGTCCTTGAAAGAAGACTGTGTTTCACCTTTCTTTGTATCCAAACACATTGCATGGGGCTGTCACATAGTAGGGGCTTAATAAAGTCTTATTGATGAATTGACATCATTCTAAGAGAACTGTTCTACAAGTGTTTCCTGATCCTGGCATCCCATCTCCTTTCCCCATGCTTTTGAATGGGCACACCTGAAATATACTTCTTCAGGTTCTCCTCTTCCTTCCTTAAAAGCTCAGCACATTTGACGTCCTACAAGAAGCCTTTCCTGAACCCCTTTGCTGCTAGTGTTCCTTTTCTCCTTAAATAATATTGTATTACTTCTCTGTATAAAGGTTCGAGTGGATACTAGGTTTTAGGATTTGCTTTGGTTTTCTTTCCCTTCTCCTCCTAGCATTTAGCACATTGTCTGTCTCTAAATACTTGATTGTCTTGTACCAAGGGCATCCTCCTCTGCACTGAGAGCTCCCAGAACAATGAGTGCAGGTTCAAGGTATTATGGGTCCCCATACATCCGAGAACATAGCTCAAGGACCCCGTTTTCATGGGTTTGCTTTATCTCTACTCAGTCAGCTGGTATAATTCATTCAGAGAAAAAGAATTTTAATGGCTTACTAGGGTAAGAAAAGGAATAACAGAAACTTCCCATCCTTCCCACAAATACAATATGACCAGTGAAAAGAGGAGGTACACCCAGAATTTATGCAGGAAGGGCACAGAGATAGGTAACACATGTGGCCAGAGCATGAGTGTGGGGGACACACATGTAGAAAATACATGAAACCGGGGTACATACATGGAGATCCAATATCTTCTAGTGATGTTTTCTGACTGCTTTCAATGGATATGTTCTATTCAAGGTGGGGCATCTCTATAAGGTCCATTGTTCCATTGGTCTTTGTTTGTTGTGTGGTGACTGCTGGGTATAGAGACTCAGCTGGGCAATACTCCATTGGACTCCAATAGTCTCTTCAGTGTTACTCTGCGGGCCTCAAATGGCACAGTGGTGGCTGGACCCATCATCGCTCCTGGACATTGCTCCTTACAACCAGTTTCTGAGCTTTATATCTTTAAGAACACTTGTTATCAGCTCTCAATCTCTCCCTCCTAAGGCTGGCTGGCAATTCCTTACTCAAAACCACCACATTCAGCTAACAAAAGGCAGGTACACTGCACTCAAGCTAAAATTAAGTCTTTTATTTTCAACCTTGAGATCACTGTTCTCCACCTCAGACAAATATCTGACTTAGGGCTAGAAAAATTCGCAGGATCCTCTCAGTCTTAGTATGCAAATAAGCTTGAGCTGGGAGGTAAGGCAATTGTATTCCCTATAACTCAACTTTCATTCCTACCTCTAGTATATATTATCTGTTACCTCTACATCTTCCAATAGCAAAAGCCAGTTGTTTTGTTGTGATATTTTGGCTAATGGGAAAACTTGGTCCAATATTTGTTGAGTTGAATTGAATTTACATGATCATAACAGTTCCATCTCCTCATTTTTCACCTGAATTCAGATATAAAATCTTTATGGTCATCTACTATACATATTTATACACACACACACACACACACACACACACACACACACACACACACATAATCACCATCCCTAGCCAAAGCTGTCACAACATAGCTTTCAGTGCCTATTAACCTATTAGAGAAAATGGCACTAGATTAGCAGATCTTGGGGACTTATGGGTTAATTCTTCTAGCTGTCTGTATCAACTGACTCCCCCTCTCCATTTTGGAGATTTCCCAGCATGGAGCAGAGCATAGCCAGCAATAGTAAATCCTCATTGGCTGTCTTCACTGGCTATGCTGTCAAAGTCAGGACCATAAGCACTGACCTTCTGCTGGTGGTGGGAGATCAGGACACATGATACCTAGAAGGAAGCTGGATAAAGAGAATGAGTAATATGCTGACAACAGTGATCTGTATTCAGAGATGGATTGGCAACCAAGCAGGTAGTTAGAAGCCCAGAAGTCTATAAGATCAAGTGTCAGGAGGAGAGAGACTCAGAAACCAGGCAGGCAAGCAGAAGTTATGAACAGGGAATATAGGAGCACACAGTGGGTCAGAATATAGGCACATAGTGGCCATGTGTACCCAAGGAAGGACCAGCATGTTATTAATTAGGGAGTTCATAGGGAATCAGGCAGAAGGAAAAGATAATCCTGGTGGAGGATTATAGGAGATATGGTTGGGGATGGTAGGACGTAGGGTGTAATCTAAAGGTCAGTCTGGTCCATTATCAGAGTAACTATGGGGTACCTTTATTCAAAGACCTAAGAATAGGGGATGATTTGCTTTAGGTCAAAATTCAAAGCCAAGGGAATCTGGCAAATTAGAAAGACAACGTATAATAGGTAAAGGGAAGTAAATACTTTGTAACATTTCTAGGAAGCTTAGGATTTTTTATGCCAGATGCTCTCATGACCTACTCACCAAGAATAGGTTTAAAATAGACTCCATGGCCACCTACTGATTGAGTATCTAACTCATACTGCAAGGAGATAAGACCAGGAGGATCTAAGCACCTAAGGGCAGAGCTGAAAGATGGTGAAATGGAAATATAAACTAACTGGAACTATTACTGATTAAAATAGTGAAGGTAAACTGAGGGGGTTTCTTCTTATACTGGCTGTGTCTAAAGAGGGCTGCCTATAGGAACCTGAGGCTGCTTATTTATAATGGAGGTAAAACAGAGAAATGCTGAGGGATGCCACACAGGGATACTGGTACTGGGTAAGGGAATGCCCTGGGGTCTGCTCTGGGGCTTTGCCTATTGATCCCTACTGATGGCTGATGGATCAATCCATTTCCTAACCTCCTTCCTCCCTCACTCACTCCCTTAACCAACCCTCTCCACCCAGTTCTTCTTGAAGCCTTTGGCTCCTTCTCTCCCCACTTGAGTAAACTATAAAGATATTCTTTTCCTTTCCTTTTTCAAGTCAAGGGGTTTATTGGAATAACAGGATGGGAAACTGAGGTAAGAGGGATGAGGATTTCCCTAATCTAAATGAGGTAAAATTGAGGGTTTGGGGAGTCTCAAGTGTGACTCTTAGACAGTTAAGGAGATGGAGGACAATAGAAGTTCAAAATCTTCTTTCTTCTTCTTCACAAAATCAGCCTGGCTTGTCTCTTTTCTCAGCTTCAACCCCAGAGAAAAACAAAGTTCAAAGTCTCTAAGTTTCTCCTGGCCAGCTCAACTCTCATATAGACCACCAACTCAAAAGCCAAGTTTCTCCTTCTTGTCAACTTCAACTGCTCAGAGCCAGAGAGCCAGAGACAAAGTCCAAAAGCCAAATCAGCCCCACCAGGGTCTTTTCAGCCAGGTTTCTCCTTCTTGTCAATTTCAACTGTCCAAAGTCAGAGAACCTCAAGTAACCAAGTCAGCCCCACCAGAGTTTTTTAGTCAGTTCAAACCTCCCAGGAAAGAGAGTTACTTACAGTCCCCTCCCCCTGTCAGCTCAAACTGCCAAATTCTGGGACATTCCATTGGAACCCTGGTTCTTGCATCTTGGTTTACAAGTCCTGCAAAACCTCTCTCTTCACAATGGTCAACACTGCAGACTGACAGTCAAGGACTAACATGTATAGGAACTAAAGGAACAGGACAAACAGGCAAGGAATAAAAAGTAGTGGTACTAGAGCTAAAGTAACTTTTATTCTAAGACAAACTGTTCCAACCAGAAGTTTCCTTTTTTCTGATAGGTTCCAAACACATCTCAGAAGTTGGGGCTGATGGGATATGTAGTTGATAACAAAAAAAAATGGGTTGCACTTGGTTTAGGAGAATAGTAGAACCATAGATTTCAAGCTATAAGGAATCTCAGAATTTATCTTGTCCAATTCCATCCATTTTACAGATAAGGACACCAGGAGATCATGGGTAAATCACCAAGAAGGAACACAAGTGCTCAACGAATGATGTTGAACAATTTATTATCACAGTTCTTGTGAGTATGTAGCTCTTCACCTCTTCAGTCCCATCATCTTAAGCTGAAAAGTAGCATGGGTATATAGCAGGAAGCCTAGAGCTGTGAGTCTCTGCTCTCACATCTGCTTGCCATTGCTGGGCAGATTCACAGGGTCTAAATAAGTGGGTGACCCACATTGCCAACCTCTCCCTTATTGATCACAAGGACTACAGTCTACAGAAGTTTGCTAACTTAGGTGAAATTTGCTAAGCTGATCTGATTGGGGGACATTTGCATTCACTGCCTATATGAAATGGACTAAACCATTTATTATAATCTAGAAACTTCCCTGTATAGATTTGGGTCGAGTAGAGATCAAACATGACCACCATCGAGGGCCTAGTAAAAGGCCAATCCTTATAGACACTAAGACCAGAGAAATGAAATTACTGCCCTAAAGGTCAGAGAAATATGAAGAACCAGGATACAAAACAAGTCCTCGGACATAGAATATATGGGGTTTTTCTACTGTTCCATAGTTCCTTGGATTCTGTGCTAAACCAGAATCCAAACTTGTTGGTTAGTATTTGAACCTCCTTCGTAGTCTATGCCATATAGGATTTTCTGCTGCAATAAACCTTAGAGATCACTTTCCCATGAACTATTTTTGTCCTGATAACAACTCATGTTCTTGATCTGGACCCACCCTTTCTTTCTGCATCTACTCTTCTGTTTGCCATTCCATGTCTCCCATCAATAGTTAGGCACCTACTATGTGCCAGGCATTGTGATACATACTGAGGGTATTACCTGATAAATGAGATAGTCCCTGCCCTCAAGGAGCTTACATTTTACTGAAGAAATATGTTCACAGGTAATAAAGTATAGGATACATGCAAAATAAATACATATTGATTTGACTTTGAGCAGAGATGCAAACATCTAATAAAATCAATAAAAGCCTCTTGAAGGAGGTATGAGTTAAGACTAGAGTGAAAGGCTTCAAGGGGAGGTAAAGAGAAAGTACATCCCTGGTATGGGAACCAACCTGTGCAAAAGGATGGAGCATCATGTACAAGGAACAGCAATTAGACCAGTTTGATGGGAGCAGAGAGTAACTGAAGAGTAACAGCCTATAGTCTGTCTATAAAGATATGTTGAATCATGCTGGAAAGGGCTTTAAACGCTAAGCAGAGGAGTCTGTATCACATTTTTTTTCCACTTTAAACATTATTTTATTTGGTAATTTCCAAACATTATTCATTGGAAACAAAGATCATTTTCTTTTCCTCCCCTCCACCCCCTTCCCACCACCTCTCCCACAGTCAACGCACGATTCTACTGGGTATCACATGTGTTCTTGGTTCGAACCCATTTCCATGTTGTTGATATTTGCATTAGAGTGTTCATTTAGAGTCTCTCCTCAGTCATATCCCCTCAACCCCTGTAGTCATGCAATTGCTTTTCCTCAGTGTTTTCACTCCCATAGTTTATCCTCTGCTTGTGGATAGTATTTTTTCTCTATGATCCCTGCAGATTGTTCAGGGACATTGCATTGACACTAATGGAGAAGTCCATTACATTCGATTGTACCACAGTGTATCAGTCTCTGTGTACAATGTTTTCCTGGTTCTGCTCCTTTCACTCTGCATCACTTCCTGGAGGTTGTTCCAGTCTCCATGGAATTCCTCCACTTTATTATTCCTTTGAGCACAATAGTATTCCATCACCAACATATACCACAATTTGTTCAGCCATTCCCCAATTGAAGGGCATCCCCTCATTTTCCAATTTTTGGCCACCACAAAGAGCGCAGCTATGAATATTCTTGTACGAGTCTTTTCCCTTATTATCTCTTTGGGGGTACAAACCCAGCAGTGCTATAGCTGGATCAAAGGGCAGACAGTCTTTTATCACCCTTTGGGCATAGTTCCAAATTGCTCTCCAGAATGGTTGGATCAATTCACAACTCCACCAGCAATGAATTAATGTCCCTACTTTGCCACATCCCCTCCAGCATTCATTACTTTCCTTTGCTGTCATGTTAGCCAATCTGCTAGGTGTGAGGTGATACCTCAGAGTTGTTTTGATTTGCATTTCTCTGATTGTCAGAGATTTAGAACACTTTTTCATGTGCTTATTAATAGTTTTGATTTCTTTAATCAAAAACTGCCTATTCTTGTCCTTTGCCCATTTATCAATTGGAGAATGGCTTGATTTTTTGTACAGTTGATGTAGCTCTTTGTAAATTTGAGTAATTAAACCTTTGTCAGAGGTTTTTATGAAGATTGTTGCTTCCCTTCTGATTTTAGTTACATTGGTTTGTATCACATTTTTAATGGAAATAGGGAGCCATTGAAACTTTATGAGTAGAGGAGTGACAAGGTCAGAACTTTTACTTTAGGAATATCAATTGGTAAGCTATGTGAAGGATGGATTAAAAAGTAGAGACTGGATACAAAAAGATCAATTAGGAGGTTATTGCAGCAGGTGACAGATGATGAGAGCCTAGCCTGGAGAGATTTTAACCTCTAGAAGAGAACACAATGGATTTGGGGCATTTGAAGGGTGTGAAGAGCTCCATAAGACTTAACTACTGAGTGAATATGGGAGAGGAGAACAGTGCTGAGGGAGAGTGAAGAGACAAGGATGATTCATTATTTCAATGTGGATGACAAGTGACAGAAATCAATTTAGGAGCAGGGAGAAGTTTATGGCAAAGTTAGTAAATTTTGTTTAAGACCCCTTGAGAGGGCTAGCATACATAGAGGATGTCCAGGTGGAAATGTGTGACAGGTTGTTGGAGACAAAGGGCTGGAGCTCGGAGAAGGCTAGGCATGTACATTTTAGAATCAATTGGATTAAGCTGAAGCCATGAGAGCTAATTTTGCAAAAAAACAAAAAACAAAACCAAAAACAAAAGCCCTTACCTTCTGTCCTGGAATCAATACTGTGTATTGGTTCAAGGCAAAGGAACAGGGAAGGCTAGGCAAGAGGGGTTATAACATGCCCAGGGTCATATAGCTAAGAAATGTGGTCAGATTTAGTACCAGAACCTCCAGCCTCCTGTCTCCCAATCCACTCAGCACCAATCTGTCCCCCATGAGAGCAAAAGTTCATGACATTCACTGAGTAGAGAAAAAAGATGAGACAGTTTTAGGACAGAGCCACTAACTTGTCTCCTGAACCAACATGACTTTTGGTTCTACCCTGGATAGGAAATTTCTCAGCAAAGCATTTGCCATTTCCCTGACAGGAGAAGTTTCATCTACGGGAGGCCTTCAGCCCTAGCTTTCAACAGGTCCCACCTCATCCTGCGCTCCTTTCACGGTCCAATCTAATCCAACCAATATTTATATATCCATTGTGTGCTAGGCACTGCTAGCTAATGGAGATACAAAGACAAAAAAATCTTCTGGTTCCTGAAGGATTTCGTATGTCCTGAAAGGACTCCAGTACATCTATAAGTAAATAAATGTAAAGTGTGCAGTAAATTCAAATTATCATTTGAAGAGGCAGAGAATTCTAACAACCAGGAATCAGGAAAAACTTTGTGTAGGAGATGACACCTGAAGGGAATTAGGGATTTTATAAGATAAGCACTGGAAGGAATGTCCTCTAAAGGCAGAGGGAAGAGGTGAAAAAATATAATTTAGGGGGCAGCTGGGTACCTCAGTGGATTGAGTCAGGCCTAGAAATGAGAGGTCCTGGGTTCAAATCTGGCCTCAGAAACTTCCTAGCTGTATGACCCTGGACAAGTCACTCAACCCCCACTACCTAGCCCTTACCACTCTTCTGCCTTGGAACCAATACATAGTATTGATTCTAAGATGGAAGGTAAGGGTTTATTATATCCATGTAATATACATATTTATTTTATATTTATTAAATATAATATATTATCAATATGTTTATATATTTCTCTGTGTGTTTTTACTTATTTTTAAGGGAACAACCAGCAGGAGAGTCTAGCAACTATAGTCCCCCTTCTACCAGATCATCAATGGCCTCCTGTCACATCCCTTCATACTATTCTCTCTTTTTTCCCCATGTATCTTTTCTCCCTATCTCTTTTGCCATTTTACCCTACACAAATAACATTTAAGTAAAAACTAATTCTAAATCTTGATCAGGGGCAAGGGCAACCAAATCTGCCTGTGTGGATTCCTCCTCTTGGCCCATTTTACAAGAACCTCAAACAATTTCCATTATTGGCAGTCACGATGTTTCCTTGTAACATTGCCACTTTCATACAACCGGAATTTGTAGACAAGAAAAATACAACTGTTCTGCAGTGCTCACTGGGCTTTTATGTAACTTCACAGTCAGGAGACTAGCTGTGGAATACAGCATACCTCCTTATCACTGTTTGCTTGCTGGGACCTCTATTCATTTTATGCATTGTGTGTCTTGGAATTTTCCAGAGTTTGATTGAGAGTCATGTTGCTAGCTTTCAGAATTATGCAAAAAGCCATTTTCTCACCCTGAGAAAGAAAGCATAGACCTTCCAGAGCCCTTTTAACTGAGTGGGGTCATGAGGTAGGCTTTCCATAAAAGAGGGAGGCAACACTTTGATATGGACTGCCACGAATATCTCTTCTCAAAGCCCCTGACAAGATTTGAAGAGCCCCTTGGGCCAACATTGAAATCCATTGGCCTCTCTGGGCTCCTTTAATCCTGGGGTGCCATTGTGCATTGGCCAAGAAATATGCATTCATTGGTTCCCTTTTTTTCAATTAAAATAATTAAGGGAATATAGCATGTATCTGAGGATTAGAATTGGCAGCATAGGAAGACATCTCCTCTATTCATCAGTGCTATAGATCCAAAAGAAATTCAGTACAGTAAGCACTTCAAGATTATTCCCAGGGGCTATGGAAGATAGTCACACACTATAGCACTGTTGGTGGAGCTGTGAATTGTTCCAACTTTCTTGAAAAACAGATTGAAATTGTGTTTTTTAAAAAGTCACTAAATTGCCTATGTTCTCTGACCTAGAATGATTCCATTATTACACACATATTCCAAGGATGTCAGTCAGAAAGAAAGGTCCTTAAATATAAAAATCTTCATAATTGTACTTTCTGTACATGCTAAGAACTGTAAGGAAAGGGAGTTCTCATCAGTTGTGAAAATATATGAATAAAATATGGCATATGGATATAAATGATATTTTTATAGTATAAGAAACTATAAAACTATTAAAAAACTCAGAGAAACTTTGGAAGGTTTCTATGAACTGATACAGAAGGAGAAGAACAGTCTCCATGAAAACTACAGTAATATAAAGGAAAACAACTTTGAAAGACTTTAACTGGTCAGTGTTGTGATCAATTATGACATCAGAATTCTGATAGAACAGCATGGCTCCTACTCTTTAGTAGAGAGTTGGTAAACTGTAAGTAGGTTGTAGGTATAGAATGTGGCATCCATTGTCAGATACAGTCTATAAGTTGACTTGATTTTTCTGTCAAACTTTGTTTCAAGACAGGATCCTACTGTTGGGACAGTTATCGACAAATGACAACAATACTTATATGTTAAAAACAGATACTAAGAAATTAAAAAAAAAGATTATTCTCAAGCCTGATTATGACCAGAGCCCATTTTTGACCTGGTATAGAAGGAGGAGATGTAGCATTTATCTCAGAGGTAGTCCTTGGCTTTCTTGCTTAAAGATAAACAGATTATCATTGTCCCCTTTACTTGGTTGGGAAGTGGCAGGGATATGGACAGGAAAAAGAATATGGAATGAAATATAAAAGGTCATTTTATTTCTCAAGGTCACAACCATGACCTGGTCATAGGTTCCTGAAATCTATAATTTAGATCTGGAAATGATCACAGAGGATATCTAGTCTAGCTGCCCTATTTTACAAATAGATAAACTGACACGTGCATGGGCGGGGGGGGCGGGATAGATTTACAAGGTATTTTAAGCAATATGTGAGAGAACCAGGATTTGAATCCATATCCTCTAACTTCAAATTCATTGCTCTTTTATCTATGCTAAAGTGACTCTACTCATGTATAATGCATACATATATAGTGTCTTTGTGATATCTTAGAATTTTTTCATGTTTCATCTACTTAATCAGACTATAATTGCTAAAGGGTAGAAGTGGCTCTTTTCTGTATTTTTGCATCCTTTTGGGAAGGAGGTTTCTAGCAGAGTGCCCTGGGGATCCATCCTTTGTCCTGTGTGATTTAAAAATTGTATATGCTATTTAAAAATTTAATCAACAACCTGGATAGAAGAAGAGAGTTCATTTATCACATAAACAGAGGAGAGAAATCTGGGAGAGAACAGTCAACTTGATAATCAACTGAATAGTGTCATATAAGCTTACCCAGCTTCCCTTTGATCAAGAACCCTTCCACTGAGCATCATACCAAAACTCCTAGTACTCTCCAGGTATCAAAGCTTACTCTGTGAATCTGAATAAGTTCTTCCTATCTTGTTTCTAAAAAGCACTCAAGATTTTAGGGAGATACAGTAAGTAAGGTCATCAGATTTAAAACTGGAAGGGATGTTAGATATCAGCAAACCAATCCCTTTCATTTTACAGATGAGAAAACTGAGGCCTACAGAGAAAAGTAACATGGTCAATATCATAGAGATGATAAGTAGCAATATCAGAATTTGAATTTAGAGCTTTTGATTCTACAACGAGTACTTTGAGAGGATGGGCCCTGAGAAGACTTAGGAAAAGGAACTCCCATGAAGATTCTTAGGAACAAACAAAAACATCTACCCTCATCTATTGGGATTACATTCCATTGCATCATTCTTGGGATGAGAGAATTTTCTCTAAAGATATTCCCCAGCATCCCCTGCTTTTCAGGGTCCTCCACACAGCAATTAGGCACAAAATTGACTTTCTTAGAGTGTGTATAGATCTTCTGTTACACCCTATTTCAGAACAGATCATTACAACTTAATCTGGTTATTCATTTTAGTTTATTTGACAACATGTTATTCAAATGGGAGAGGGGCTGATGGAAATAAGAGGGAGAGGAAATAAATGCTTATTAATCAAAAAAAGTTTAAAATATAATACAAATTTTGGCAGAATTTACAATTCCCACTTCCTGCTTTCTCTTCTTTTTGTTATATATATATACATATATATATGTATATATATATATATATTATTGCTTTTGTTTTTGTATGACCAATATTTCCTACTGCATCCCTGAGAGCCTGCTTTATTTTTGCCCAATGCTCCAACCAGAAATCTTTGAAGAACTGGAGTCTCATTGCCCGGGATATGCCAGACAAGTGATCCTTCAGTTTGAGCTTGAAACTGCTTTCTTTACAGCTGTCCAGGCCTTCCCTCTGCTGGGCTTGTGGGACAGGAAGGGGCAGAACTAACAGGCCAGGGAGCTCCGTTACTGTTTGCCAGTGGAACCCTGAGCAGTGGTTCAACTGTGGACTCTAAGAAATAGTTAGATCCAAAGATGCAAACATAGACACAGGCTTATCCATTTATAAATGGATACACAGATAAATGGATACATAGACCCAGATACATAGATAAATAGACATCTATAGATACATACATACACACATAGATAAGTTGTATTTCAATGTAATTGATTGCTCAGACTTCTCACATTCATTCTGACCCTTCCTATTCACACCCTTCCTCTAGATTCATGGTCTGTTGTTGCTCACATCCTTATCTGGATTTCTATTCCCTTGTCTAAGTTTCTAGTCTTGATACTCTTTGAACTCTAGAACATAAAATAAATGAGAGAAATATCTCAGTTTAATATAATATATATATAATATAAATGAGAGAAATACTCAGTTTAATATAATATTTATCTTCTGGGCAATGAGGTAGTACAGTAGCTAGAGTACTGGTCCTAGAGTTAGGAAGACCTGAGTTCAAGTCTGACTTCAGATGCTTACTAGCTGTGTGACCCTGACAAGTTACTTATTATTAACATTGTCTTCTAATATATTTTTATTTATTTTGTTAAGTATTTATGTTAAATATTTATCTATGTACACACACATATATATTTTAAGCTCTTTCCCTCTGTCTTAGAATCAATACTATCAGTTCTAAGGCAGAAGAGTAGTAAGGGCTAACTAATTTGGGATTAAATGACTTGCTCAGGGTCACACAACTAGTTAAGTGTTGAAGTCCAGTTTTGAACCCAGAGTCTCCTGTCTCTAGATCTGGCTCTCTATCTACTGAGTCACCTACCTGCCCTCAATTATATTTTAATCTGCTTTGGGCCATTCAGAGTATTGGGGGCTACATGCAGCCAATTGTGTAAGTAGGATTTGCTCCCCATAACTCTAAATCCCAGCTTCCCATGTTCCTTCTCATGTTAAGTGCTAATGTAGGGAGGTTGTAAATTTTGTGTAGATCTGCCCCCTTGCTCTATTTTTTCATAATCGCTGCTGCTGAAGCTGGCTTTTGGGGTGAGAATTTAAGTAAGGGTTCTGGGCAATGGGCATGAAGGAAAAACCTGAATCCAAGATGAAAAAGATATTTCTCTCATTTAAAGAAAAGTGTTTTCAATTGGGGAATTGAAAATCTTTACTGACCCCTCTGCTCCATTCTCCATTCCTTGGAGACAATTCAGATCTATGACTTGCAGCCTTAAAATAATGCTAGTAGAATATATTTCATGTGGCCTTATTTTTGTTAGATAATTAGGTTTTTATACTTCTATTTCCTTCTTATTCCTTCTACTTCAAGTGATTATTAATAAACTTTATAAAATTAATACTTGGAGTTATTGGATATTAACTTAAATTACACAATGAATCTTGGTTTTTAATACCTCTATTCTGGAGAAGCGGCACCATAAAGGTACTATAGCTCAGAGAATGGGGAAGAAGCAGGTAGTTGGGCAAGGTCTAAAAGGTCAGAGATTTCAAAGGTTAGAAGAGGCAACAGGACTGGAATCTAAAACAAGAGATTCGAAACCCAGATAAAGAGATGAGCTACAACTGGCTCTGAACCTAGGTCAAGGGGCTTTGAGTAAGAAGGGTCAGAATTTAAGTAAGGGTTCTGGGCAATGGGCATGAAGGAAAAACCTGAATCCAAGATGGAAAAGATATTTCTCTCATTTAAAGGAAAGTGTTTTCAATTGGGGAATTGAAAATCTTTACTGATTCTGCTCCATTCTTCATTCTTCATTCCTTGGAGACAATTCAGATCTATGACTTGCAGCCTTAAAATAATGCTAGTAGAATATAGCATCAAAAGGGCAAGGTTTGGCTTCAGGCAAAAGTCTGGGGTCAATAAAGATTTTCAATTCCCCAATAATGAGAACTTGCTTTTATATAATATAATCCAGCCTGATCATACACATAAGAAAATGCAACATACTGATAAGGCAATAAAAGGAAAATTTTGTTGTTGTTCATCCTTTTTATTTTTTGAGGAGGAGGACTAGTGACATCATGAAGTGATGTCTTGACTTGCAAGTGAATTGCATTTAAGTGAGGCAGGGTTGCATAAAGTCATCTGCCTCACTCTCTCCTCCAGAGTCATCAGAGTGCAGTGGCAAGACAAAACTCAGGATGCCTTGGATGGAGTGAATGACCTTGGCATCTTTGATGTCTGACCAAGCTTTAAGAACTCCAGACAGCACCTGCTTCAGCCTCTTTCAGGGCTGTTGGAATAAATTATTCTAATCTTTCCATTTCCACTGGTGAGAGATCTTCTTGGGGTAGACACTTAGCTAACTCACTGACAGGTTTGAGGCCCATTAATTACCCTCATCCTTGTTTAGCTCTTCTGCTGAGACAGCTTTTCAGGGTGTAGCCATTGGGCATCCCACAGGTGAGAGCTTGGTGAAAAGTAGACACCACAGGTGGATGAGCTGCCCTGAAAAGGAGAGGAGTCACAGGCTGATTAGATTCAAAAGGGAGCTTAGAGATCATCTCCTCCACTTCTCTCGCAGTGCAGATGAGGAAGATAGCAAAAGAAGAGATCTAAGATCAGCCAGCTAGTGGGCAGCAGAGCTGAGACTGAGACTTTTGGTCTTCTCAACAGGAGTTATTAAATATACATCTGGTACTACTACCCTGTACTTTGCTTGTGGATAGTAGAATTGTCTTGTGGGAACCAAAACTCGCAATTGAATCTCATGTCAGCAAATAAACAGCCTTCCAGTGATCCTTAGCTGAAACCATTGCCAGTTTGGGTGTCTGACTTCCACCCAGTAGGCGCCAAGTGACAGTTATTCATCTTTAATTTAAATGTGAATGATGAAGTGTGTAATTTATGGGATCCGTGATGATAATGATTATTTAATATGTACTGAGCATCAACAGTGCACTGCAATAGAACAAAGTTGAAGGCAGCGGTCCCTCCCCAGTGGGCTCACAATCTAAATTAAACAGACAGGCGAGGCCAGAGCAAGAGAGAAAGTCTGGGAATGGAAAGGAATCTGGGCTGGATTAAGACCTCAGAAATGCCAGATGCAGAAATGCTAGGATTGCTTTCTCAACAGTGGCTGCAATCTCCTGAGCAGGGCTGGCTGAGTCCAAGAGGCTATTGTCCCCCATGTCTGCATCCCGGGGAGACTATTCTTGTTCATCTTCTGACATTCCAAACATATCTGCCTAGGGCCAGCAGGACCGCTGAGCATGGCAGTCCTTACCCATAAAAGGAAATGGGGATCATAGATTTCAGAGCTGGAAGCAACCTCAGAGGTCAGTCAGCTAGTACAATCTTCTCATTTTCCGGGTAAAGAAACTGAGGCTTAGAGAGATTGTGTTACCATCTCCCTTGGGAGATCTTTCCTAGTCTCTTTAGTTTAATATCTGAGCCCTGGAATACTTTGTATAACTTTGTTTATTCTTTACATTTACATGTATGTGTTTGTGTCATACCCCTCCAGCTTTATATAAACTCTTTGAAGGCAGATATTGTCTCATTTTCTCTTTGCCTTCCTAGCACAGTAGCAGAATTTCTTTTACATAATATTGAATTGAACAGAATTGGATTGGATTGGAATTGGATTGAATGTGACTTGCCTGAGGTTACATAGGTAGCATCTATCAGAGCCAGGCTTCCAACATCAGGTCCTCTGGCTTCCAGCTCCAAAGGATGGATAGACCAAATCCCAGTTGGGTTCTGGAAGCTGCTTCTCCTGCTTATCAGGAGGTGGTAAGTTAACAATGACTCATATTTATTCCGGTGTTTTATAGTTAAAAAGACTTTCAGTTATATTAACAGAGAGAGTATGGTACAGTAAATGAGCCCACTCCATTTAGGGTCAAAGGCTCTGGCTTCCAAACCAGCCTTTGCCCCTTTCTACCTAAATGACTCAAATCAGTCAGGTCTCAACTTTTCTAGGTCAAAAAGAGTGGAATGTGCTCAATGGCATGGAAGTCCTTCTCAGCACTAAATCTATCACCTTGTGAGCCTATCAACAATCTTGTGAGAGCTACTACAATATAATAGAGTCCCATTATCTGTAGTTTCAGTTATCCCCATCAAACCAGTTTTAGTTACCTTGACTACTAATCAGAGAGGTCTACAGGGTTTCAATTCCTAGCCATCCAAGGAGTGGTCTGCCCCAGGCTATAGTCTCTTGCATTTGCTTTCCCTTTTTAAAGTGTTTATGGTTAGGGAATAGAGTCCAAGGAGGTCTGAACAGAGGAGTAGGAACAGGAAGAGAGAGCCCCTATACATGGAGTCAGCAGGGTGTTCATTCATATCCAATGCTGTCATCAGTCAGGTCTTGGAATCCATATTGTTAGCCTATCCCATACAAAAAGATTTTGAGACCCCATGAGATTAAATGACTCACCCAAGAATACACAATTATTAAGTGGATCCCTGACAGGTTCCTGACAGTTGTCAACAGTTCTGGACCTTGCATTATTGGAATCATAATGAGAACCTAGGGAGTGAAAACAGAATGACAGCTAGGATGGTAAAGAATCTTTAGTTTTACGTCATATGTGGATCAATTGAAAGTCTGGAGATGTATATAGCCTGGGGAAATAGGAGTAAAGGCTTAAGGGAGGTCCTTGAGTATTTGAGGGACTGGTATTTAAGAAGGAATAGATTTATTCTGTTTGGCCCCAAGGAGAACAACTAGGAATACTGCATAGTAATCATAAAAAAAAAAAAAATTGGGGCTTAATGTTATGAGAAAGTTTTGTAACAAATAGAGCTATCCAAAGAGATAATGGAGGCAGTAGAGACCCTTTCATTGGAGAGGTCCTCAAGCAAAGGCTGGATGATCACTTGTTGGAACTTCTTGTAGAAGAGATTCTTTTACAAATACTCTTTGAAGTAGATTTTTTTCTTAAAAAAAAAAAAACAAAACACCTGATTTTATTTTTCCCTAATTATGTATGAAGACAGTTTCTAACATTAAAAAAAAATGAGTCTCAAATTCTCTTCTTCCTTCTGTTCCTGTCCTTCCACTGAGATGGAAAGCAATTGGATATAGATTTTATAGGCATGACCATATAAAACACTTTTCCATATTAATCCATTTAAAAAATAAATCCTTATCTTCCATCTTAGAATCAATACTGTGCATTGGTTCTAAGGCAAGAAGAGTAGTAAGGATTAGGCAATGTGGAGTAAGTAACTTGCCCAGGGTCACATAGCTCTGAAGTGTCTGAGGCCAGATATGAACCCAGGAACTCCTGTCTCCAGGCCTGACTCAATTCACTGAGCCACCTAGGTCCCCTCCTCTCCCCATATTAATTCTTTTGTGGAAGGAGGCTCAAAAAAAATCAAGAAGAAAAGAAAAAAATGTTTGTTTTGTCTGGATTCAGACTCCAAAATTAGATGGCCTTTGAAGATGGAAAAACATGAAGTAGCCCATTCTACATTTGCACAACTCAAATTGTTAATACATTTCCCCACATCAGGACAAAAGTTCCTCCTCTTCAGCCTTCACCCATTACAACTTCTTCTGTCCTTTGGAGCCAAGCAGAACAACTGTACCCTAACTTTTTTTCCCCATAAGTTACTTCTTCAAATACTTAAAGAAAGTTACTATATCTGGATAAGGTTTGCTCTAGACTAAAATCTGTTTTTAGAATCATAAAATCCTAGATATGGAGCTGAAAGGACCTTTGGAGTTCATCTAGGGGCAGCTAACCTGGCCTCAAATGCTTCCTAGCTATGGGACTCTAGACAAGCCATTGAACCCCCATTGCTGCATTTTTCTCCATTCTTTACTGCATTTCTGTCTTCAAATCAATAAACAGAATTGATTCTTAAGATGGAAGGTAACTGTAAGAGAGAGACAGAGACAGAGACAGAGACAGAGACAGAGAGGAAAGGAGGAGAGTTCATCTAGTCTAGGAGTTCTTAATTTTTTTGTTGTTGTTCAGAGACCCCTTTTATAGTCAGGTGAAGATTGTGGACTCCTCGGAATCATGACTTTAATTAATTTATAAAATATATGTAATTGTAAAGGAAACCAATTATATTAAAAGTTATATATATATATATATATATAGAGAGAGAGAGAGAGAGAGAGAGAGAGAGAGAGAGAGAGAGAGAGAGAGAGAAATTTATTGACCCCAGGTTAAAAACTCCATGATTAATCTCCTTTCTTATTTTATATGTAATATGTATGTGGAATAAGGGTGTCATCATCTGGATTTGGACACGTGTCTCTTAATATTATGTCCAGCACTATTTCCTCCAAATACCACGATGCCTCTATAAGCAGTACACCTATAAAGTGGTCTTCAGGACCATCCAAATCTGGAGGCTTCTCCTTCCTTAAACTTCACTGCCCAGACTGAACACAGTGCTTCAGATGTGCTCTAGAAGGGGAGGTGGCTGACTCCTTAGCTTTCACTCCTTGTCTCTCAGTAAGGAAGCAGGTCCTAAACAGTTAGAAGGCAATGTCCTCTTACATTGCAGAGTCCCTCTTCTAGGTTCTGGTCTTCTCTGAGTTTCTTTGCTGCAGGCTGGAATCCTTCCAAAGAGGCTCCACTCCTTTCCCTACAAGGACAAGTGCCTGAAGGAAGAGATCTGAGCCCTTCATCTCCACATTGTACTCCCTTTCACTGGCTTTTATTTTTATGTTTTCGATATGTAAATTAATTACTAGTGGAAGCCATTGGGCTCAGCTCCAGCTGGGCTGGTGACCATGAAGAA
This sequence comes from Monodelphis domestica, assembly GCF_027887165.1. Lineage (NCBI taxonomy): Eukaryota > Metazoa > Chordata > Mammalia > Didelphimorphia > Didelphidae > Monodelphis > Monodelphis domestica. The sequence continues at coordinate 186,731,729 of NC_077232.1, read as the reverse complement.
AGCAGCCTCCGCCGCCCCACTAGCTCCAGGCTTCAACTGGGGGCCAAGTTGCATGTGCCATTAGCAGGCTTCAGGGGCTCAATCGTCTCTGAACTCAAGTAGGAAGAGTTTTTTTCCAAGCTATTATTACAACCATCTAATATCCTCACGCCCATTCCCAAACAGCTGCCCTTATTAAGGTCTCCCCCTTTCCCTCATTGTTATGCAAATAACCTGCCTGGAGGAGACTGAAAAGTACCGGAGAGGGGACCAGAGAACCTCTTTGACGACCCAGTAGATGTGCAGGGCGGGTGGTCCCTTGATTAATTGGGACAACAGGCAAAATCTGCACTAGCCCCAGGCCACTCGGAACTTGCTGATGTGACGCCCTACCCTTCTGAACATTCTCAGGAAATGGGAGAGATTCCTTTTTGGCACTTTGATCAAATTCTTGGCGGGCCATTTTTTATTTACTTATTTATTTATTTATTTTTTGTCTCGGTGTGTTTTGCAGGAAGGAGGTGGCACTAGGAAGGAGTTACAGCTCTTTTCACCCTCATTAGAAAGTGGAGAGAAGGAGGCTGTTTTACTAGCAGCTTTCCGTAGGCTGTCGGAGCAGGTCAGGCCGGTACACTTAATAATCCCCGCCTAACCGGTTTCCACCCTCCAGATATGTGCTGGGGAGACGGCATGAATAATTCAATGAGCAGGAGGTCCTGAACCCACATTTCTCCTCCTAAAGAGGGAAGCCTTGGGCCTCAGGTACCAAGTTTCCAGTCTATCAGAGCTTAATCTCTCTCTTTCTGAGCTTTGTTACTAAGTGCTGTGTAGGTGGGAAAATCCTTATTACCATGTAATTTGGCTGGAAGCAGACTCCGCAGTACCTGCTTTACTTTGTATTCGAACACATACACGCACAAAAAGATCAAAATCCATTTGATTTCCTAACAATAGCCAATTTGGCTCTAATTATTGTCAAATCCCGATTTTGAAGGAGGAGGGCCCAAGTGACTCCCCCACCGCGGGCCTCTCCCTCTCCCTCTCCCCTTCCGCACCCCACCCCACCCCACCCCACCTGACGGTCTTATTAGTTATTGCAGTTTCCATAATGAACTTGGAGATAAACAACTGAAAAAAAGTAATTTGTTTTTTGACAATGCTGAACCTTTGAATAGAGGAAAATCACACAGTTGAACACAGAGTGCAGTCCTGTGTGGTAAGTGGTATCCATAGCAACCCATAGATTTTATGCTAAGTCTGGCCTTTAAAAACATTTCACGTTTACCACTGAGAAAAAGATGGCCTTGATTTTAAAATGATACAAGTGCCTCCTTGCCAGGGCCTGCTTGCAGCTCTGGGCGGCTGCAAATACAATTAACAGGCAGAGCTCCTTAGTGCTCAGACTCTGGGCTGGCGACTGAGTGTCATGGTAGACCTTGGCCATTCCGGGATGGGCTGGAAAATGAAGGAGAAAGTCGAGATTCTTCTCTGCCGCCTCTGCTTCAGGGACCGGGCCCTGCTGAGGCTTGGGAGCAGGAGGAAAACAGGGGGCAGAAAATAGAATATTAGACTCATATCTCCGACAGGGATCATGGTGACAGTGAAAACATTATTGCCCCGTTTATCTTTCTCAGCTCCAATCAGGCCAGCTTTTTATAACTTGCAACAATGAATGGTGAAATAGCTACCATTCCTGCGCGAGACCCAGGGCCTGGAATTAGTTTCTACTCACATTTAGAAAGTTGGGTCCCCAAAATGGAATGCAGTTGTTGCCCTGAAGAGATTCTCATCTTAATGATATACTTGAGTAAAAGGAAAGAAATGGACCCTCTTTTCATAAAGAGAGAGAGGGAAAGGAAGAGAGTGACAGAAAAGAGGGAGGGGGGAGAGAGAGAGAGAGAGAGAGAGAGAGAGAGAGAGAGAGAGAGAGAGAGAGAGAGAGAGAGAGAGAGAGAGAGAGAGAGAGAGAGGGAGAGAGAGGGAGAGAGAGAGAGAGAGAGAGAGAGAGAGAGAGAGAGAGAGAGAGAGAGAGAGAGAGAGAGAGGAGAGAGAGAGAGAGAGAGAGAGAGAGAGAGAGAGAGAGAGAGAGAGAGAGAGAGAGAGAGAGAGGGAGGGAGGGAAGGAGGGAGGGAGTAAGAGAGAAAGATTTGATTACTGATACATAAAAGAAGAAACTAAAATTGTACATTTCTATATAATAGTTTTTTAAATGGAAGATACTTTAGAGTGTCTAGTTCAATCCCTGTATTTTGTATATGTGGAAACTAAGGTCCAAAGGGGAGGTTAAATATCCTTTCAAAGGTACCTCAAGTAAGTGACAATGGCAGGTTGTAAACTGAGGTCCTCTCATACCAAGTCAGCTCTCTTTCCTCAGTACTTTGCTTATATAGAAATACATTAATATGTATATATATATAAAATCTATATTTAATATATGTTATATTAATATACATGTCTGTGCATCTGAGTAACGTATATATACACATATATAAAACAAAACACATGTGGAAAAGCTGATTATAAATCCCTTTATAATATATACGTTTATGTGTATATATATATGTATGTATTTAAACATCTTACCTTCTGTTTTAAAATAAATACTGTGTATTGGTTCTAAGACAGTAGAGCAATAAGGGCTAGGCAATGGGAGTTAAGTGACTTGCTCAGGGTCATGTGGGTAGGAAGTATCTGAGGTCACATTTGAACCCAGTCTCTGGGCCTGACCATCAATCCACTGATTAAGGCTGCTCCCCTGTTTGTATTTTTTTATATTTTGTTTTTCAGAGTGGGAGCATTTCTTTTATTAGCTTAATAGGGGAATGCCTTTTCCATACCTGGTCCATTGGGCCAGAAACAAAAGCAGAGAGAGGTGAGACTTGGGGACACAGAGAATCCCTGTTGCTCTCCCTCTGAAAGTATTTTAAGCAGGAGTACATTTGTAATGAGAGAAAAAAGACCTTTTAAAGAAAGGGCAGATCCTCACACAGTATGTTTTGGGACGTGATAAAAAAAAAAAATTTCAACAGCTCTATCGTTAAGAATGCTTTTTTTTTTTCCAACAAAAGTTTTTTCTTGAGTTTCTTTTTTCCCTTTCCACTCACTCTTTAAATGCCTCTCCTTCCTCTCCTCTTCAGTCTGAGCATATCTGTAATAAACAATAGTCAGTTAAGTAACTGATCATATATGAATTTGATTGTATGTAAAACTGGGATAGAATAACATTTGAATTTCTCTCTTTATTTCTTTAAATATATAAACTCTATAGACTAGCAATACCAACTAGATCCCTAATTAAGAATGATGGTGTGGAAAGTCTAGAGTAGGAGTTTAGAGACCTGGTTTCTAGTCCCAGCTCTGTGACTAACTAGCTGTGTGACCTCAGGCAAATCACTTCCCCTTTCTGGGTCTCACTTATCCTCAGGTACAAAACAGGGTATTGGACCAGATTAGAGGTTTTTAATTTGAGGTCCATGAACAAAAATCATCCTTATTTTCATGATCTTCTAAATGAAATTTAACATTTCTTTCAATTATGAATATAGGTAGGCAACGTTGTTCTGAGAAGTCTTCACCAAACTGTCAAAGGGGTCTGTGAGCCACAGAAGATGAAGAAGCCTTGCCCTAACTAGATGATCTCTGAAGTCTTTTTATAACAAATTAGAAAACTTTAGGAATATATTTTGATGGGAAGGCCAGCAAGAGAAGGAATGGGAAAATAAGAATCTCTCTCTTTCTCTCTCTGACTCTCAGTCTCTGTTTCTCTGTATCTCTTTCTCTGTCTGTCTCTCTCTCTGCCAGCATTAAATATCCATGTTTCATCACATGCTTAAGAGTTTACATGAAGCATAAGGTTGGGGCCCCAGACCACATAAAGACTTTCTTCCCAAAGGTTTAAGGAATCCTCCTTTCCAGCCATTTTCTCCCAGCAACACATAGAGAGTTCGGGGCTCTCCTTGGCTGCTCAGTAAGAATGTTGATGGTTTCCCACAATGAAACATAAATCACCCACTCCTAGGTCTTGTTAACTTTTACTTATAAACTGTTCTAATGTAGAGCTGCCAGAGTCCCATGAAAATAATGGGCAGTGACAGGTTTAGGATTAAAATCTTCTCAGGTAGTTAGGATGGTGAGTTAGGTTGTAAATTGCTTTTAAGGAGCAGAGGCATGGACTATAGGCTTTCATACATGCCTGCTACAAAGTGACACTGAGGAGGCAGCTGGGACAAGTATATGCTAGTAATTCATCTTAATTATTTGTCAGCAAAGCCATCTTAATAAGAAGTGTCTTTCATTTTGATTAAAATGACCCTCAGTAATCTCCAAAAGGTCCCCTCTGAAAGGCACCATTGAAAGAGGGAAGTTGAGTCTTTCAGTGCTGGGAGTTTAGTGCCTGGAGACAAGAGCTAAATCAGAAAAATGTATGCCTGACTTCCAAGAATAGCCAGAACTTTGTATGCTGTTTATATATGTGTCTAGAGAGTGCAGTATAGCCTACAGATATCCTTGGATTTGGAGTTACAGGATCTGGGTGTGGTCTTAAGCAAGTCATTCAGGTCCTCTGAGCCTGTTTGCTCCTTCAGTTCCATTAAATTCAGTAAGCATTTATTAAGACCCTACTATGTGCTCAGGAGAAAACAACAATTCTGCCCTCCAGAACATTACGTTCTGCAAGAGGACTACAAAATACCAACTTGAAAAAGCACCAAATAGGCACAAAGTCTTATTGGATTGTGAGTGACTATACAAGGGGAATGGGGCAGGAGTTAGGAGACAGGAAAAGTTCTACTTGGGAGGTAACTCACAGGTTTAACCTTGAAGGAACTAAGTAAAAATGAAGAGAAAGAACATTCCCGTATAGAAGATGCCCTTCCCCAAGGCATAGATAAAGGAGATGGAATGTTGTGTTCCAGGATAGCAGAGGACTGGAATGGGAAGCAGATGAGGGGGAGTAACAGAAAACCAGCTCAGGAAGAGGATTTTAAATGCTAAACATCAGAATTTGTATTTTAGTCTAGAGAAAATGGGGAACCACTGAAACTTCTTGAGCAGGGGATAACAAAGTCAGGACTTTGCCAAATATCAATTTGGTGGATATTTGGAGGATGTATTAGAGAGCCAAGATTGGAAATAGGTAAAATGATGGAGTTGAAGTTTAGAAGTGAGAGACAGAGACAGAGAGAGATAGAGACAGAGAAAGACAGGGGAGAGAGAGGGAGAGACAGAGAGACAGAGACAGAGACAGAGTAAGAGAGAGACAGAGACAAACACAAGAGACACAGAGAGACAAAGACAAAGAAATTTGAGAGAAAGAGAGAGATTGATTCAACATTCCTTCTCTTGCATACTTTCCCCACCAAAGCCTATTCCTGAGGTTTCATAATTTATCAGTAAAGAATTGGGGGCAGCTTGGTGGCTCCGTGGATTGAGAGCCAGGCCCAGAGATGGGAGGTCCTGGTTTCAAATTTGACATCAGACACTTCAATGCTATGTGGCCCTGGGCAAGTTACTTCACTCCTATTGCCTAGCCCTTACTGCAGTTCTGCCTTGGAACCAATAGAAAGTATTGATTTTAAGATGGAAAGTAAGGGTTAAAAAATTAAGTGAAAAGGGTCCAACAAATTACAAAACCAGGGATTCTTAACCTTTTGTGTGCATCATGGACCCCTTTGGTCCAGTTATAAATCCTATGATCTTGTGATTCTTCCTCAGTCAATATTACTGGCCTTAATGGACTCCTAATTTCTTTTCAGACCATAAAGAATTCAGCATCACACTGGCTGCCCAGTTATACATTTACCCTAGTTTCATGTCCATCCAATAGGGCTCCTTTCTGTATCTTAGAATACCTAAAATTCAAAAACAATTTGTGCAAGCAGTTTGGGGTCCTCTGTGTGTTTTTCCCCAGTGTAACTATAGATACGACAAACTATTTCCCAGTATTTCTGAACACCATCTGCTAGGCTTTCATTTACAAAAAAAGACCTAAAGAAGGTCTGTAAAGATCAAGTAATCTGGCGATGTCATATCCAGGCACATCAGACCCGCCATATTAGCACATTTAGATCCTATGCTGGAGCCCCAACACAGATTAGTGCTCATTTGGGGGATAATACATCTCCCAGATCTTAGCACTTGACTGACTTAGTACATAAACAAGATTGACACAGACTAATATGATGCAGAGTTTACTCATATGATGCACTTCACACAATAGTAAAGTAATTTTTGAAAGCTTTTGTCATAGGGATTTTAGCAGCTGTTATGCAATGAAATGAAGAGTGGATTGGGAGTCTCAGGACCAGGATTCATATTCAGGTCTGCCTCTTACTAACTGCATGACTTTGGGAAATTCACTTTCTCTTTCTAGGGTTCATACTCCTCATCTGGGAAATACTCGAATTGGACTTGGTGACCTATGGTCCCTGTTAGCTCTAAATCAATGATCCCATGCCTTTCTACCTGCCCCTAAAATGCTTGAAAGTTATAGAATCATTAATTTAGAGCTGCCATTGCCAGATAGGAAAAGGCAAGGTCAGAGTTCCAGTCCTGGTTATAGGATAATCAAGATAATCAAGGGGCTATTAGAGGACTTCCAATCCAAACTCCTGATTTTACAGATGAGGAAACTGAGGCCCTGTGAGTTGAAGTGGCATGTCTAAGGTCAAGAGAATAATCCTCGAAGGACAGATTTGACCCCAAAGCCTCTGCTTCCCAAGCAGGTGCTCTTTCAAATATTACATCATAAAATCATTTCTAGGGCCTGGGATTCAATGTCTGGAGGAATGTAAAAGAAGTATCTAAGGTTCCTAGAGAAGACTATTAGAAATTAAAGATCAGTAGCAGGGAAATAGATCATGTCAAAGGATGAAAGAAGCTGACTGGATGTGGAGTGGTTGTCAGGAATGATAATATAAACAAATCTAATTCATGCGCAAGTCAAGATATCATTCATCATGATGCCTTTGGTCTTCTTCAAAAATGAAGTCAAAGGACCTGTCAGGGTATGTCCTTTGAGTTATATTTCCAGGACTGGTGATAGAGTTCTCCTGACTCAGTCTTTATCATCCAAACATTTTGTGACCAAGGGCATTTATAAGGCAATGCAGGTTGAACCAATAAAAAGGAGAGAAGCTAGTTGACTTATAGGGATTAAAACCATGATGATGACTTTCCCTTTCCTTTCTGTCTAACTTGCAAAGTGTATATGGCTAGGAATAAGGCTAGAGTTAACAGCAAAAATATGGAATGGTTTATATAGACTTGAAAACCAAAGATTGGATGGGATTTGCCTTTTCAACTTCAAAGTGCTGTGATTTAGCCAAAATGAAACACTAATGATTACCAGTCTCATCTTATGCTCAAGCCACTCCCACAATCTAGAAAGAGCTCCTTCCTCATCTCTGCCAGCTAAAACCCTTCTTTTTCTTCAAGGACTCAAACAGGTGCTCTCTTTTCCATAAGAGTTTCCTTGATTCCCAGTAGCCAAAAGAAATTTCTCCCTTCAGTTTTTTTTAGAGTGCTTTGCACACATCTCTCTTTGGTGATTATACACATTCTAATTTACATTTTTTTTCCATCAGGATTAGGTGTATATACCATACCCACTCATGTGCATAGGTTATAAGCCCCTTGAGGGCAAGTATTATTGGGGAGGTGTTTCTATACATGATTGAGAAGGAGCTGTGGAATAATGGATAGGGAGTTGAATTAGAAATGAGTCAAACAGAGGTTTAAATCCTGCCACAGACACATACTGATTGTGTGACTCTGGAAAAGTCATTTAACTCTCAGTGCTCCTAAGCAAGCCTCTGAGACTATAAATTGAAAAAAAAATACTATTCTGCATCAGTGAGTTCTCTCATTTGGAATTTCATACATTGATGTAATTATAAATATGGTTCCTCCTCCAAAAAAGACCAAAAAATTAATAATAATTTGCATATACTATAAAGTTAATGCCTTGGGGGAAAGGTAATTATCAAGAAAACTGCTCTATTGTACCTAACTTAGAGTACATACTTAGAAGTCATTCTCTCTTCCTAATTATTTAATTTAAAGCCTTTTTGATTTGATTTCCAAGAGAATGGCAACTATATTCTTGCCAGCCTTTGTTTAGTTGTATTTCATATTTGGCCAGAAATCTATCATCTCTATATTTTAAGCTGGAGTCCAGGAGTTCAAATTCCATTCTAGATACTTCAAGTTGAACACTTCAACATGTTAAGAGATTCATTTTATGTTTGTCTCTTTATTGTCTGACTTTTGGCTCTTGAAGAGTTAGTCATTTCTTGAGTAGGTGTCCAGGACCTCTTTTCCTTTTCCTACTAATCAGTTTTCTCTCTGATGAGCTTGGGAATTTGCTGAGTTTGGCAGTGAAGAAGAAAATACCTCCTAAGATGAGAGAGTTCTGAAGCCCCTCTTTTGAATGGTACTCTGATTTTATAGCCAAATTTTTAAAATCACAATGCTACTCAGAGGCAAGAGAACTAGAGTTTATTCCTATGCTTTTTTCATCCTTGATAAAAAAGGATGTGGGAAGACTTATATGAATGGTCAAAGAGAAAAGAAAGCAGAGACAAAAGAACAATGTGGACAATAACTACAATAATGTAACAGAAGACAAAATTGAAAATAATAGAACCCAGAACAAAGGCAATGATCAATACTGACTCGAAATGGCTGATATGAGAATACCTCCTTCTTCTCAGGCAAGAACTGGGCATTATGGTGTGAAACCCAGTGGAATTGTGCGCCAGCTATGGGAGAAGTGGTGGGAGGGGGGCGGGGGGAGGAAAAGATAATGATCATTGTTTCCAATGAATAATGTTTGTAAATAACCAAATAAAATAATGTTTAAAAAGTCAAAAAAAAAAGAACTGGGCATTGTGGGTATGAAATATTACATTCTCTGCTAGCCTTGGGCAATTAGCTTTTATAGCTCTTATGAAAGAATTCAATATTACTATCATAGAAAAGGAAATCAATAGGTACATGGTAGGTGTGAACAGACTAAGACATGACAAATGAGGAACTTTGGCAGGTAAGAGTTAAAGATGTCATCAGGAAAATGCTAGGCCATTTATATGATGAGGGCAAAAGGAAACACTGAAAGTCACCTATTCCAGTGGTACCATTTCTGTGTTGAAAGAGTGTGAAGAAGGTCTCCAGCACTTTATCTGGACTCCTATGCCGAACTTTGGAGAAGAGATACACCAAGAGGCCAAGAATGGATGCAGAATTATCTGAAATGAAGGAAACATCCAAACTGATGAGATCACAGGTTCACTTGAGTATCTGAAAATAAGAGATGGTACTCTGGAAGGAACTGCCACAAAGTTATTGTAGCAAATATGCAATAATAAAAAAAAGAAAAGAAAGTGTTCAGACAGCTGTCCAATCTCACTTATAGTTTTACTCTAAACACTGAGCAGTCACCCATTTCTGTAATGCAGTGGGTACTTTCCCAGCTTCTACAATTTGCTTTCATCATATAGTTCTTAGACAGCTGATGCTTCTGTTGAGGATGTGAGAGGGAATAGTTTGAAAAAAAATGGCAAGGCAGTCTCTTCTCTGGACTCCATTTTGGGCTCTGTCAGTAGCATGATTTGTGGTGCAGGACAAAACACTTAACCTCTGTGTCTCCAAAAGGGAATGATGAATTCTATCCCATTTCCTCAGCTTAGCTGACAGATGGGAGTCACACACCATTAACTGCTCCGTGCCTCAGTTTCTTTGCAGCTGGGATAGTGCTATTTCATAATACGGAAGACAGGTTGCATGATGTTTGCATAGGCTCAATACACACAACAATAAAATGTGATTGACATGTCACCCAAGTCAACTCCAGAAAGAACTTCGGAAGCCCTGTCTAGTTTGAAGGACTGGATAGAGTCTCTGGGAGGGAGAGCTAACCTTCAGAGGAAATAGTAGTAGTAGTGGTGGTGGTGGTGGTAATTATCAAATCCTTTATTAGCTAAGGACCACAGGCAAATATTTAACTTTCATGGACTAGAATCCTAATCTATAAAATAGAAAGGTGGAGTGAACCACTAATTTCCAAGATAAAGGGAATTCTATTGATGAACCCCCCTTTACAAATGTATATTATAGTCTTAACAAGTTGCCTAGAATACTAAGAATTTAAATGACTTGAGTAGGGTCACACAGTCAGCATATATCAGAGAAAGAACTTGAACTCAGATTGTGCTGACTTCTACATGACCTTCTTAGCTACTATATCATACTGTTTTTCATTCTTAGTGTGCAAAATAGGGATAGTACCACTTTTAATACCTAAGTCCTGAGTTGTTGTAAGGCTCAAATGAGATAATATATATAATATAACAATATAAATTAATGATATGATATGATAAATATAACATAATATATTATATGATATTACATATCATATAATGTCATAATATATTTATTTATATATAAATCATATGTCATATATATTTATATGAATAATAATATAATATAATATAATTAATATAATATAATATAACATAACATAACATAACATAACATAATATATTAATATAAAGTGGTTTGTAAACTTTATCTGCCAATGGCATATATTTCAATACCCTCAACATCCTGGTTGTCCTCTCCTAGAGATACTTTAGCTTGTTAAAATGTCCTAAAACTATTGTGCACCAAACTGAATGCTAGGATATTCCAGTTGATATCTGACCTAGGATTATCACTTCCCTTCTCCTAAACCTTTTTTTTTCTTCTAACTACACCCTAAGATGACATCAGTCCTTTAGGTTCAAATGTCAAATAGCTACTACATTTTGAACTTTCAGTCCACTGAAAGCCACTAGATTCAATGTAGAGTTCTAACTGTTATCTAGGTACATGTTTTCCTCCCTCCCTCATTCTGTATTTGTGAAGTTAAAATTTTTAAACCCAGCTTAAAGTTTTACATATATATATATATATATATATATATATATATATATATGTCTTGGCTGCATTTTCTCTGGACCAGAGTGTTTATATATCCCTCACAGTTCCAGAGGTTCCTTGAAGGATTTGTAAATGTTTCTGCCATTGACTAAAGCTCCTATTGGTATTGGATTCCCTCATTTGTTAGGGAGTTAGTGACTAGCATCCCAGTTCATTAACGTTGGATTGTTTTTTACCAAGAAATACTCTATTTAAAGATATAGCAAGAGCAAATATACAGACATTCCTCCCTCCCCCCCAACACCTTGGGGACATATTCTTCCCTATACCACCTTGTCTCTATAAAAATAGACATTAAATTCAGCACAGGTACTATGTAGCATTGGTTCCACCAAGGTTACGCCCAGACAGCATGAGTACCAGATGCACTAGATCTCAGGTATCACTCAGGTAGAATTCCAAAGGCTATTCTTTTTTAAAATTGTTGAGACTAAATCTCCCTACTTTTCCCAGCCTGGAAGTGAGACACAAAGTTTTAACCTGTTCAGTTTTGGCAGCATGATGGTCCTCAGTTCCCAGGAATTCACCATTACGGTGCCAGACTTAGTATAGACAGCCAAAATAGACTTAGTCCCACCATAGCTCAGAATTCTCCATCACAAAGGATCTGATGGACTCAACCTCACCAGCAGCAAGGGCTACAGACCTGTACGTGGACCATGAGCGTGGTCCAAAGAGCACTCCCAAAGGTTGTTCCATGCTCTCTAAAGCTGGTTGTGAAACTCAGACTAAGGAATGTTTTGGCTCTTGGAATGATGGGACTCTGAAATGGACACCAAGTAGTATTTCTGAACTCACAAGAGGTATGGGCTCCACTTTCTTTACCAGTTGCAGATTTTCTCAAGAGGACTTAGGCAAAAGAAGCAAAAAACTAAAGCTGACAGACCTTTCTGAATGATTCTGCAGTCAGTCAAAAAGCCCTTCTTCATCACATAGTTGGCCATCTGCAAGCAGTGACAGAACATTTATGCATGTTCTACAGTCTATCTTCCCAAGGTACTCCCCTTATATGTTAACATGTATCTACAAGACTTAGCTGCCTAGCATCCTCCATGTGGGGAGACCATCTGAGCTCCTTTGGGTATGCCATGCTCCAGATGCCCATACATATATGTCCATTATATACATTTCATTATAAAATTTCATCTTATTAGATTCAGCCCATTATTCTAGTCTATTTTAAACTTTTGTTGGATCCTGAGTACACAGAGTCACCATCTTAAGTTTGGCTACCAGGTGATGGATTTTTTTTTTCATATCCAGGGATGTGTTGGAACCAACTCATACAGAAACTGATTATTGTTCACTTTTCAGTGTGAACGTTTATACCTTGGAACTGGCAAGTACTACAAATCAGGGTCCAATTTACTATCTTGTTGATTTCTAGACTTTAAAAAGTGATGAAGAAAATGTTAATAATACAGAGAAAACATACGTGTCCTGCTTTTTCAGAAAGCCAGATGTTAAACATTTAATAGCATATCACTAGCTATAGTTATGTGTTAAATATGGGGAGGACTGGGGCTATTAAGGCAAAGTGTGATACACTGGAAAGGCCAACACATTGGCATAAGGACACTTGGACTTCAGTCCTGGATCTAATATTGATACCCTTGTGACTTTAGGTACATAACTTTACTCCTCTTTTGGAGTCTTGGTTTCCTCATCCATAAAATGTGAAATATTCACATAGTTACTGTCTAACACTCAAGATAGTTGTCAGGAAAGTGCTTTCATGCCTTAAGATACTTTAAAACTTTAACAATGGAGAACTGTGAGTTATTATTATCATTCCTGGGAGTAAAGGATAAAATCAAAAGGGAAAATGATGAGACATTTTACTTGCTTCACAATTCTGCTTTGGGCTAGTGGTGGCCACTATAGGACTGCATTTGGAGCTACAAAATATCAAATCTTTTTTGGGTTCTAAACCACTTTGGTAGTCTCATCAAGTCTATTGACCCCTTTTCAGAACAATGTTTTTAAAATGCATCAGATAAAATACATAGGATTACAAAAGAAACCAGTTACATTAAAATAGTTATAAAAATGTTTGTAAAAAAACAAGTTCAGGGGTAGCTGAGTGACCCCTCTGACTCTGGTTGCAGGTGCAGATAACTTGTTTATATTGTTCTATTCCAGAGCTGCCCAGTTATGCAGCATCCATGCTATTTTTTGTCATGATGTTCATCTTCAAATTATAATAGTTTGAATAAATCATTAGAGCTAGGAGATACCTGTTCTGTTGTAGTTCAAGGGGGGAACGTTGGTTATTTTCTGGTTGTACTCTATCTTGAAACATGCTATCTCTATCCTTCTGATCCTCCCTCTCCCATCTTTTTCTGCCTGTCATGGCTTCCCTTTGGGAAGTGTGCTACAAATCTTCCATTCTAGAAGCTTTTTTCATCTATACAAACTTATTGATCAAAGTTTTCTCTATTCATGACCTCAGATGAGGAAAACCAGTCAGATATACCTGAGCAAGACTTTAACACCTCCCTAGAAAACATTTGATAAAGTCTGACTTCCCTGATGCATGGATAGATAGATGATGGGTACAGGAGTCAGACCCATTAAAAACGAAAGAACTGATGTAAAGTAAGACTCAGAAGAAGGAAGCAACTTGTGCAAGGACACACAGTGGTTAAGCTGAGTTTAGAACTCTGGTCTAGCTTATTCTGAATTCAGTTCTCTTTCTGCTAATTCATAGAACAGAATTTTACTCAGTCCTGGTTGCTGTAAATAAATATTGCCAATTCACATCATGATTACAGGATGAAAGACAGGATAAAAAGCCCTATGGGGGAAACTCCTATGTTTACCTATTATTGGGTCAAGTTCTTTGGGGATCCAGGGGAAGCAAACTACCTTCTGGAACTAATATGCTGCCTCCCAGCTCAGTTCACATGGGTGAACAGCTTCTCTCAGGGAGTAGCTTTGGATTCAATGTAGGGTTAGGTGATGAATAAATAGGATAAAGTCACATGTGTTTCATCCACTATAGTGCTTTATAGGAACTGAAGACCTGAAAATAGGAAAATTGAAGATGATTCAGGAAAGATCACCGAGAAACAAAAAAGGGGAAGCTGTCCCATGTATGGGCTCCACATTTTTTGAGCATTCTCATAGGGGGAAAAACAACTTTGTCCAGTGAAAAGTCCTATATTTTTTCCACCTTGAATTACAAACCTGAGGATTTACAAAAAAGCAGGAATGGATTTGTAGAGTAGATGAAGGATACACAGGGCTATAACTAGGACAGGGTGACAGAGACTTTGCCTCAGGGTGTTGAATTTGGAGGGTGTTTATAGTACTTGCAATCCCTTTAATGGTGTTGAAACAAAAGACCACAGCAATGACCTAGAATAATTAGACGAAATAGGAAAAGCCAGATGGTAGGCTGGTAACCTCCCCCATACTACCTTGCCTCCTCCATTTTCAATTTGGGGATTATATCATTCCATTTGCCACAGGCACAGTTTGTGGTACTTTTTATACATGTAAACATTCCCAGTTATTGTTCTGTGTCTGGGAAAGAGTACTCTGAGCTCTTTCTGAATTTTCTTCTTTTTTTTCCTTTTGGTTCAGGATACACAAAGACTGCTTGGATGCCGGCAACCATCTTCACTGCCATCAATCATATGGAGACTGGTGTGCATTAAATCAATAGTTCCCAACTTTTTAAAAAGAAGGAGGGAGTTTATGCAATCCTGCAGAGTAAAGGCAAAACCACTGGCTGCTTGCCTTGTTTGTTCAAAATAGGATTCATGTTTGTAAGCCTCATCACTCTGGAGGTAGGTTTTGCTGGTGTAAGGGTGAGGGTAGGGAGCTGACAGCTGTAGTCTGCTGACACCTAATTCTCCCATATTAGCTGCCTCAAGCCATAGTTCACCTGAAATGGGGATTGATCAGGGATGATATTGATGGGGTTGGGTATTATATCTTTGCTTACAGTTTCTTTCCTCCAGGAAAAGTTGGAAGAGGTGGGAGTTATAAAAGGCCAGGCATTTATCATTTAAGACAATTTCCCAGCCAATGAGATATTGATACCCATTTGGAGAAAGGAAAGTTTTCTTCCAAAGCTTTAGCTTGACACCTCTGGATCCTGAAGCAGAAGGCTATCCAGGCAGAAACACTATGTGTAATAGCCCCCATTAAGCAGCAATCTCCTGTTTATTGTCTTGCCTGTGGGAAAGAAGGAAATTCTGGATATCAGATTTTCCCCATCCTTTTGCTTTCCAGTGGGGGTAAAAATGCCTCATTTCTTTTCATCAGAGCCAAGTTAGGGTGGGGAAGAAACCACTCTCCTGGGTCTATGCTTTATAATTTTAATACCCCCAGAACCATGGTCCACTGGTGCAGCTCCTCACATTTCTACAAGGAGAGATATCAAACCTGTCCTTCATGGACCAGGGATAGTTAAGTGGAAGAGAGATAAAAAGATATGATATAAATGATCAAAGTAATAAAAAGGAACTGCTCAATTGGTTCCATGGAGATACAGATGGGGGAGAAACCTAGTAGTTAAAGAGTATGTGCCTATTTCTGATGCCAGGGTCAAGCTTGTGCCTATGTCACCTTAACCCTCTGGGCCCTGATCCAGGATTCAGGCTGGGAAATTAACTTTACAGAAGGTTCCCACCCACCCTCTCTTTCAAGGGAAGACTGTTTATTCTCATGTTGCAAATCTTAATTCATATTTCTGTTTGAGGCAATAGAATTGGTGATACTTTACACAATGCAGTTAATCTAGTTTCTGTCAACATTTTTCAGGTGACCATCATAAGCTACCTTGAAAGTCAACTCATTAAAGACCCATGAACAATTTGATTAACAAATGAGTACCATCATGGTGGTCATATGAAGCTCACTGATTGCCATAGGATACTTCATTTGTTGTTGATCAGTCATTTCAGTGATATTCAACTCTATGACCCCATTTGGGGTTTTCTTAGCAAAGATACTAGACCAGTTTGATATTTCTTTCTCTAACTCATTTTACAGATAAAGAAACTGAGACAAATGGGGTTAAGTGACTTGGTCAGGGTCACCCAGCTAATAAGTATCCGAGGAGGTCAGATTCAAACTCAGGTCTTCATGACTCCAGGTTTGGCAGCTCTATCAACTGTGCTGCCTCCTGTCCCAGCTTCTTTCATGTCTCAGCTCAAATTCCACCTTCTACAAGAGAACTTTCCCATTCCTCCCTCAATGCTAGTCCTTTCCTTCCAAACTTACCTCCAGTTCATTCTGTATGCATCTTGTATTTATGCTTTTTTAAAAAAATATTTTATTTTTCCCCATTACATGTAAAAACAAAATTTTAACATTTATTTTTTAAAGTTTTGAGTTTCAAATTTTCTCTCCTTTTCTGACCCTCCCCTCCCTTCCTGCCCTCTCCCCTCTCTGTGATGGTAAACAATATGTTATAGATTTTACATGATGCTTCTTGTGGTTTACATAATTATTCACGTTCTTTCTTCCCTATTAGAAGGTGAGCTTTTTGAGGACAAAGTCTATTTTTGCTGTTCTGCTCACCTAGCACAATGACTGGTTCATTGAGAAGTGCCAAATAAACAATAGTTGACTTAACTTGTTGACTTGAGTAAAGCTGAATCACAGAATCACAAGCCCTCAAAATAAATCACATTGCCTACTTAGACCAATTCATACCACAAAAAGCAACTTCGTGACACTAGAAAAACGATCCTTCTGTCTTACTTGGAAAATATCTGATGAGGGGAAATTTATTCCATTTGGAGCAGTGATTTTACTTTTGAGAAATTCTGATTGTCACCAAGTTTTTCTGCTCAAATCAGGTGCCTAATTGTTACTTTGCAACTTCCACCCATTCTTTCTAGTCCAGTCCTAAACTAAAAAGTTTAATCCCTCTTTCATGAGACATGGTATTCGTTGCTTTCTTGCACTGGTCCCAGTGTGATCCTGAAGAACATGCCAGCAACATAGAACTTGATCTTATCTAGACGGACCCTTAGAAAATCTAGTTTGTCATCCAGAAAGGGCAGTCCATACTCAATCACCCAGTATGGCTCTTGTGACTCTTTTTGAATTTGTATCATCTAAATTAGCTGGAGGTTTGCTAAAACTTCTCTGCCTAAAAGAAAGAAGTATTTCTAACTCAAATTAAATTACATAAATATTTATTCATTGTTGACGGTGCAATTAGTTTTAGAGGGAAATAAAAAGAAGTACAAGTCACAGTCCTTACACTCAAGAAGGGCAAGCTAACTGGGCAACTAAAACCTATACATGGGAAGCAATCATGTAGAAATGGGATGCAGTGAATAGTGAAGAGACTTAAGGGTGGACTTGTGTAGACAGAGAGATGGGAGGCCTCTTTAGGTGGAATGTAAACTTAGTATATATCAGTTTTATGACTGAATAGACAAAAACATTAATGCAACCTTAGACTGCATTGAGAGAGATGGTTTCCAGAACTAAGGAGGTAAGGATTCCTATTGTAATTGGCCCAGATGGCAGATCACATCTGAAATATTAGATTCAGTTCTAAGCATCATAGTTTAGGAAGAAAATTAGTATATCTAGAGTAGGGCAATAAAACAAGGGCCTGGAGGGTATGCCATATGATGAGACTTGACAAATGGGCTGATATAGATAGAAAGGGAAGGTCGCTTTGTATTTGTTTTTCCTCTTCTTTAAAAAGAATTTAATTAATTAATTTAGAATATTTGCCTTTGGTTACATGATTCATGTTTTTTTTTTTTTCCTTCCCCTACCCCCTGGAGCCAACAAGAAGTTACACTGGGTTTTACATGTAGCATTGTTTTTCTTCTGTATTTCTACTCCCACAGTTCTTCCTCTGAATGTGGATAGCGTTCTTTCTCATAAGTCCCTCAGAATTGTTCTAGATCACTGCATTGCTGCTAGTAGAGAAGTTCATTATGTTCAATTGTGCCACAGTGGATTAGTCTCTGTGTACAATGTTCTCCTGGTTCTGCTCAGAAGGTTCCTTTAGGTGGACTTCAAACTCAATATGAATCAATTTTGTGATCTGGTAGCCAAAAAAGTCAATACAACCTCAGGCTTCATTGTAATCAGTTGAAGGAGTTGGGGTATTTAGACTTAAGAAAGGAAAACTAGAGGGAACACATAAGAGGTTCTTCAAGAATATGAAAAGTTGAAATGTGAAAGACAAATCAGACTCATCTTCTTTGAACCATGAGGGCAGAGTTGGAGCAATAGGTAGAAGTTGCAAAAAAGGTAAATTTAGGCTTGATTTAGTGAAAAGTCTTCTAGCTCTTTCTAGAGTCTCAGAGGGTACTTGGTTGCCCCTCAGTAGAAGTCTTCAATCAAAGGCCAGATGACAGCTTCTTTGGTTCATTGCTATAGGTTGGATTAGACAGCTTCTGATGTCTCCACCTACTCTGAAATTCTGGAATTCTGTGACTCAAGGTTGAATGGACAAAGGCAAAGGAAGAGAAATGAGCTGAATATATGGGTGGGATAGGAAAAAAAACTTTTAGACTGGAGGATTCATCTTGAGGCTTAATTGGAGATAAGTCCACTAACATTCTGTTAATGGCACCTCATTGGAGTTCAGAGGTCACCCTGGGTCCTGGAATGCTCTGCCAGGAGGGAATAAGCTCTGGCAGATCTAAATAAGCTGGAAAGGTTGATGATGATCCATTAGTTTGTTGCCTGGGGACCAAGTTAGCTAAATTCAGAAAGATTCATCACCAAATTTTTTTTTCCAGCCAAAGCATAGAAGACTATCTACTAGGTTCAAAAGGCTTTGCAATCTGCACTTCTACAAGGGTGAGCTACACTAAAAGAAAATGGATTCTTGAGGTTTTGAAATAAATAAGAATTGAATGGAAGAGATGGTGTTTGAGTAGAAAAGTGCTCAATAAATAAATGCAATGATTTAAAAAGATTAAGATCAATCTTTCAGTGTGGCATAATGTGTCACAGATAGAGTGTTGGATTTGAAGTCAAGAAGACCCATCTGAGTTCAGATTCTCCCTCCGACAGTTGCTGACTATTTGACCTTAGGTGTATTATCATATTTCTCTCAATTTTAGTTCCCTCATCACAGTGATAGCCTTCTCAGGTAGTTTCATGAGGACCAAATGAAATAATGTGTGAAATTTTTAAGTTTTTGAAATTTTTATTTAATTAATTAATTTAAAATATTTTTCCATGGTTAGAAGATTCCTATTATTTCCATCCCCTACTCCCCATCTCCCTCCCATAGCTGATGCACAATTCCATTGGGTTTTACATGTGTCATTGATCAATAATTATTTCTGTATTATTGACATTTGCACTAGGGTGATCATTTAGAGTCTATATCCCCAGACATATCCACATCAACCCATGTGATCAAGGAGTTGTTTTTCTTCTGTGTTTCTATTCCCACAATTCTTCCTCTGAATGGGGATGGTGTTTTTTCTCATACATCTCTTAGAATTGTACTGGATCATTGCATTGCTGTTAGTAAAGAAGTCTATTACATTCAATTGTACCACAGGGTCTCAATCTCTGTGTACAATGTTCTCCTGGTTCTGCTTCTTTCACTCTGGATCAATTCTTGGAGGTCGTTCCAGTCCCCATGGAATTCCTTCAGTTTATTATTCTTTTGAGCACAATAGTTATCCATCACCAACATGTACCACAATTTGTTCAGCCATTCCCCAATTGAAGGGCATCCCCTCATTTTCCAATTTTTTGCCACCACAAAGAGTGCAGCTATGAATATTCTTATTATCTCTTTGGGTTACAAACCCAGCAGAACTTATGGCTGGATCAAAGGGCAGACATTCTTTTAGCACCCTTTGGGCATAGTTCCAAACTGCCATCCAGAATGGTTAGATCAATTTACAACTCCACCAGTAATGTATTAACGTCCCAATTTTGCCACATCCCCTCTAACATTTATTACTTTCCTTTGCTGTCATGTTAGCCAATTTGCTAGGTGTGAGGTGGTACCTCAGAGTTGTTTTGACTTGCATTTCTCTGATTATAAGAAATTAAAACACTTTTTCATGTGCTTATTAATATTTTTGATTTCTTTATGTAAAAATTGCCTGTTCATGGCAATTTTTTATCAATTGGGGAATGGCTTTTTTTGTACAATTGATTTAGTTCCTTATAAATTTGAGTGGTTAGACCTTTCTCAGAGGTTTTTGTTATAAATTTTTCCCCAAATTTGTTGCTTCCCTTCTAATTTTGGTTGCATTTTTTTTGTACAAAACCCTTTTAGTTTGATGTAATTAAAATTATTCATTTCACATTTATAATTTTTTCTAACTCTTGCTTGGTCTTAAAATATTTCCTTTCCCAAAGATCTAACAGATAGATTTTCCTATGTTCACCTAATTTACTTACAGTTTCCTTCTTTATATTCAAGTCATTCCCCCATTCTGAGTTTATCTTGGTGTAGGTTGTGAGATATTGATTAAACCTAATCTCTCCCATAGTGTTTTCCAATTTTCCCAGCAGTTTTTGTCAAATACTGGATTTTTGTCTCCAAAGCTGGGATCTTTAGGTTTATCATAGTCTGTCTTACTGAGGTCACTTACCCCAAATCTATTCCACTGATCCTCCCTCCTATCTTTTAGCCAGTACCATATTGTTTTGATGACCACTGCTTTATAGTACAGTTTAAGATCTGGAACTGCTAGGCCACCTTTCTTTCCTTTTTCCCCCCATTATTTCCCTTGATATTCTTGATCTTTTGTTCTTCCAAATGAACTTTGTTATGGTTTTTTCTAATTCAGTAAAAAAGTTTTTTGATAGTTCAATGGGTATGGCACTAAATAAGTAAATTAATTTGGGTAGGATTGTCATTTTTATTGTCACTTTGTCCTACCCACAAGCAATTAATGTTTTTCTAATTATGTAGATCTAGTTTTAATTGTGTGGAAGGTGTTTTGTAGTGTGTTCATATAGTTCCTGTGTTTGTCTTGGCAGATAGATTCCTAAGGATTTTATATTGTCTAGGGAGATTTTCATGGAATTTCTCTTTCTTGCTCTTGCTGCTGAAATATGTTGGAAATATATAGAAATGCTGATGATTTATGTGGGTTTATTTTGTATCCTGTAACTTTGCTAAAATTGTTGATTATTTCAACTAGCTTTTTAGTTGATTCTCTAAGATTCTTTAGGTAGACCATCATATCATCTGCAAAGAATGATAGCTTAGTCACCTCATTACCTATTTTAATACCTTCAATTTCTTTTTCTTCTATAATTGCTACTGCTAGTGTTTCTAGTATAGTGGTAGTCTCTCGGTGACCGAGAATGACTATTGTCTTTGTGCAGTTTCATCTACGGTGTACCTTCATATGGCTTTGGAGTCCAAAGGCTGAGGCACAAAGTTTGTGGCACATGGGGCATGGGACACCAGTTGTTACAGGAGGTGAGGTTGTGGCCTGGTGTTGGCGTTCACGCGCAGCGGCAAGACGTCAACGTCGCTCATCTTCAAAGGTGGTGGCGGCATTGTTAATGTGGGTTCACCAGCTGCTTCTGTCAGAGGCAGCGAGTTCTAGTTGCTTTGGTGTAATGCCAGCCCACTTCAAGTTTGCCTTTAACTGATCCTTGAATATTTTCTTTGGTCAGCCTTGTTTCCGGAGTCCAGCTGACAGTTCACCATAGAATACCTGTCTTGGTATTGGCTGTGGGTCCATGCGGATGACGTGTCCAGACCATCATAGCTGGGTTTGGAGGACCATGACTTCGATGCTGGTGGAGTTGGCTCTGTCGAGGACTTCCTGGTTGGTGATTCGGTCCTGCCATCAGATCCTCATGATTGACTGGAGAGAGCATTGGTGGAATTGCTCCAACTGCTTCATGTGCTTCTGGTACAGTGTCCATGTCTTGCAACCATACAGGAGCAAGCTGAGGACCACTGCATTATACGCTTTGAGCTTCATCGCAGTGCTTACACTGCTGTGTTGGAGGACTTTGGAGCGCAGCCGCCCGAGTGCCTGGCTGGCCTTTTGGATCCTGGCATTGATCTCGTGGTCTAGGAACCCGTCGTTGGCGATGGTGCTGCCCAGGTACTTGAAAGTGTTGATGTTAGAAAGCTATGTGCCGTCTATTGTAATGCATGGCTGGTTCGTTGGCCTCCCTGGTGCAGGTTGGAACAGCACCTCTGTTTTGCTGAGGCTGATAGTCAGGCCAAACAGTTTTGTTGCGGTGGAGAACCTGTCCACAATGGTTTGGAGATGATTTTCTTGCCATGAGAGCACAGTCATCTGCAAAGAGAGCTTCCAGGATAAGTCTCTCTGTTGTCTTTGTTTTTGCAGTCAGGCGGAGAAGGTCGAATAGTGAGCCATCCAGTCAGTATTTGATGTAGACACCCAGGTCTAGATCCATCACAGCATGTCGTAATACTTGAGTGAAAAATAGGTTGAATAGTACCGGAGCGAGGACACAGCCTTGTTTCATGCCATTGGAGATGTTGAAGTGATCAAAAGTCTCTCCACCAGTTGGACTTCCCCTGTCATGTTGACATGAAAGAGCTGGATCAGTCTGACAAATTTTGCTGGGCAACCGAGCTTGCTGACGATCACCCACAATGCATCCTTGTTCACTGTGTCGAACGCCTTTGTCAGGTCTATGAAGACAATGTAGAGACTCAGGTTCTGCTCAAGGCATTTTTCCTGCATTTGCTTCACCATGAAGACCACGTCGATGGTGCTGTGATCTGGTCTGAAGCCACATTGTGATTCAGGCAGGTTCTGCTCTGAAACAGATGACAGGAGTCTGTTGAGTATAACACGGGCGAGGATCTTTCTGGCAGTGGAGAGTAGTGAGATGCCTCTGTAGTTGTCACAGGCTGCTCGTGAGCCTTTGTTTTTGTATAGGGCTATGATGGAGGCATCTCTGAGTTCTGGGGACATGTCTTCCTCTTCCCATATGCTGGTCAGCACTATGTGGAATGCCTGGAGCACCTTTCCATTTAAGGCCTTGTACACTTCGGTTGGGAACCTGTCTTTACTGGGTGCCTTGCCTGCACTCATTTGTTTAATGGCTTTTTGGACTTCCTCTATTGAAGGAGGGACATCAAGTTGTTCAATGGTGTGGTTTTGGGGGATCTGGTCAAGGGCGCTTTGGTCGACTGAAGAGGGTCGGTTGAGAAGCTGACTGAAGTGTTCTTTCCACCTGTTGCTTATGCCTTTTTTATCTTTTATGAGAGTGTCACCGTCAGAGGATAGCAAGGGAGTGGTGGTAGGTTTTAATGGCCCATAGACAGTCTTGAGGACACTAAAAAATTGTTTGTAGTTTTTCATATCAGCAAAACACTGGATTTCTTCTGCCTTTTTTTTCCCACCATCGGTCTTGCATCTTCCTGATCTCACGCTGTGCCCTGGCTTGGAGAGACTTGAATCTGTCCTTTTTAGGAGCAGAGTTTGGGTTATTTTGCCACTCCATAAAGGCTTTGTTCTTTTTGCTCAATAGGTCTTCAATAGCAGTGTTGTTCTCGTGGAACCAGTCCTGGTGGTTGCGTTGTTTGGGGCCTAGGACTGCCTTTGATGTTTCCTTCACTGCGCCTCTGAACTGGTTCCATTTCTCGGTTGAGCTTCCAGTGAGTGGTCCCTTGGCAGACAGCTTGTCATCCGGGCAGGACTGGAATGTTTGCAAATAAGATGGATCTCTAAGACAACTCACGTTGTAAAATGCACAAACTGTCTGGGCGCGTTTTGGATGGCGAGGCGCAATGCGCATTTGAAGAGTTGCTCTAATCAATCAGTGGTCTGTCCAGCATTCAGCTCCTCTCATGGCTCTGGTGATCTTTACATCCTGGATGTCTAGCCGGCATACAATGATGTAGTCAATGAGATGCCACTGTTTTGATCATGGGTGTATCCACGTTGTTTTATATTTGTTCGCCATTTTGAACACAGTGTTCGTGATGGTGAGCTCGAACTCTGAGCATTTGCTGAGTAGCAGTAGGCCGTTGTTGTTCATTTTGCCCATGCCGTGTTTGCCGAGCACTCCTTTCCATCTTTCATGGTCCTGGCCAATGCAGGCGTTGAAGTCTCCCAGTAGTATCAGCTTGTCATTTGTGGGCACTGAGTGCAGGACGGCACTCAGGTCAGAACTGCTCGATGGTCTCCTCTGTGCTGGTCAGTGTAGGGGCATATGCGCTGATGATTGTGGCATACCAGTCTTTGCTGAGAGGCAAATGGATCTTCATGAGCCTCTTGCTGATGCCCACAGGCAAGTCTGGCAGCTATTTGAGCAAACTGGTCTTGATACCCAGGCCAATACCGTGGATTCTGTCTTCATTTGAGGCTCTACCTTTCCAGAAGAAGGTGTATCCAGTGGTGGGTTCGCTGAGTGATCCCTCTTCTGGTAAGCGTGTTTTGCTTAAGGCTGTGATGTCGATGTTATATCGCGCCAATTCTTTACCAATTAGAGCTGTTCTGTTAAAAATAGAGGTTTCTGTGTTTTTGCCTGGTGTTCCTTGATCCTCCTCTGTTTCATTTGCTCTTTGTTCATTGCCTAGACCGTTGATTGTAATTTCTTTTTTTTTCTGTTGTTTGCTCATATTTCCCTCTTATTTCCCCTCTGTAGTTGCCTGTAGTCCTGCTCCTCTCATTAGGTGCTGGATCTGTGGGTTTCAGTTGTTCTTTCCTGAAGGGGCTTCATCTATGTTCTTCTGATTTATCAGATTAGTCAGATCTTCCCCAGCTGACAGTAGAAGCTGAAAAGGAGCTGAGCTTCCCACACTGTTGTCAAGATTGTAGCCTGTAATTTGTTGCAGCTTTTGCCCTTGGAGCTAAGTCAGCAAGGCTTTCAGATTAGTCTATGGGGAAGGGGTGTTGGAGCTTGAGCTTCCCTGCCCTCTGAAGGCTTCTTTTCTGCTCTATTGATGAGATTGAGGCAGGGAGAAGTTGATCTGCAAAGCTGGCTGTGCCCTGAGGCCAAACACTCTAGAAAACGTGGGGTGGCAAGATGGAAAATTTTGGCTGCAACTAGGCTGCCTGCTTTGTGTTTCTCCTCCAGCTGCCTCTATTCTGCCTGTGTTCAATGCCCTGAGCCTGGCACAGCTGTACCAGCAAGGTACTCCCTCTGAACTAGTGTCCTTGCCTGCCCAGAGATTTTAGCTACTGCTGGAGGCTCAGTACTATATGTGGGGAGAAGTCCTTGGACCTTCCTTCTTTCTTCCCCTTAAACCCAAGTATTCAGGAATTCAGGCTTTTGTGGGCATACCTTTTAAGTTGAATCCAGCAGGAGGGTTCCCTAGTTCTGTCCCATTGTTAGATTTGGTTTTCTGTTCCCTCAAAGCATTGTGTTTTTTATTGGTGTGGACTTTTGCTGTGTCTAAGCCACCATCTTGACTCAGCCTCCTCAATGAGTGAAAATTTTAAAACATTATATAAATGCAAGTATAATCCAAGTCCTAAAGGCCATTGGCATGGGATTCTCTTCTCATTGGTAGAAATCAATGCCGTGGCCCTGGCAAGGGGTAGGGTGGAAAGAATGAGAGAGCTCTAGGTTCCTCAGTTTCTAGAGTCTTCTTTTCATTTTCCTTGAGTCTTTCCAGTTCTCTTTGAGCTCTTCAGTTGCTTCTAGTCTCTTTAAGTCTCTTCAAGTTTTGAAATTCATTTGAATACTTCTAGTTTCCAGCTTTGAGTCAGAAGATGGATAATGACAGCCTCACTTTAATTTACTGAAGGAAAAGATTCTATTAAAGAAGGCAACATGAAAGGAGCTAGTAGTATCCACCATGCCCCTAACTCCAGTTTGCCACCCTAGAAACTTTAGAGAATTCCCTATTACTTGTGATCTGGGATGTTGTCTTTGTTGAGTTGATTTAGTTCTCTCTCAATGGGAGAGTACCTTCACTTTAGATTATCTGGTATATATTCTTTTATATATATTTTTTTTTCTCTGACTTTGTTTTCGCTGTTGACTTAGATAAATGTATTTCCTTGAATCTTATTATGTGTAATCATTGTGAAAATGGTATTAAGTGGGAAGGGGAACAGGTTTGGATATAAAGCTTGGGGTCTTGCTTTATCCCAAGTTAATTAAACAGTGATTAGAAGTTAACTTGATCTAAAAACTACATCCCTTAAAATAATAATATTTAAAGAAGCAGATAGATATATTATTTTTATTTTTTTACCAATTACATGTAATAACACATTTTTGTAAGTTTTCCTAAATTATATGATCAAATTTATCTCCTTCCCTCCCTCCCTTTCCTTATTCTTGGAGATGGCAGATGATTCAATCTAGATTATATATGTCTTATCATGGAAAACCTATTTCCATATTGTTCATTTTTATAAGTGCATAATCTTATAAAACCAAAATCCAAAAAACCCAAAGTGAACAACCATATGCTTTCTTCTACATTCTGACTCTAATAGTTCTTTCTCTAGAGGTGGGTTGCATTCTTTGTCATTAAGTCCCTCAGATTTGTCCTGGATCATACCAGTAATAGCTAAGTCCATCACAGTTAATCATTCAATAATATTGCTATTACTGTGTATAATGTTTTCCTGGTTCTGCTTATTTCACTCTGCATCAGTTTATACAAGTCTTTTTAGCTCTTTCTGAAATCATCCTATTCATCATTCCTTATAGCACAATAGTATTCCATCATTATCATATGTCACAATTTGTTCAGCCATTCTTCAATTGATGGGCATCCCTTTAATTCCAGTTCTTTGCCACCACAAAAAGAACAGCTATAAATATTTTTGTACTAGTAGGTCCTTTCCCCTTCTTTTTTCTTTCTCTCTCTCTCTGGGAAATAGACCTACTAGTGGTATTTCTGGATCAAAGGATATGCATTGTTTTATAGCACTTTAGGCATAATTCCAAGTTGCCCTCCAGAATGGTTGGATCAATTCAAAACTCCACCAGCAATGATTAGTGTCCTAATTTTGCCACATCCTCTCCGACATTTATTACTTCCCTTTTCTGTCATATTGGCTAATCTGATAGGTGTGAGGTGGTACCTCAAAGTTGTCTTAATTTATGTTTCTCTAATCAAGAGTGATTTAGAACACTTTTCCCATATCATTATGGATAGCTTTGATTTCTTCATCTGAGAACTGCTTCTGCATATCCTTTGGCCATTTGATAATTGGGTAATGACTTAACAAATTTGATTTAGTTCTTTATATATTTGAGAAATGTAACCTTTATCAGAGAAGTTTATTTTTAAAATATTTCCCCCAGTATATTGTTTCCCTTCTAATCTTGGTGGCATTGGTTTTGTTGGCATGAAACCTATTTAATTTCATATAATCAAAATTATTCATTTTACATATTGTAATGTTCTGTCTCTTGCTTGTTCTAAATTAGAAGTAGATTCCTTCTTTCTTTCTCTGAAAAGAGCAGAGTGACAAAACTTTTGGCCTCAACTTTCTGCTTCCTCACCTAGCAGGAAATATAGAGTCTTCCCTGGAGAAGGGTGAGGAGAGAAGAAGTTAGAGATATTTAGTCTCCCTTTCTTTGAGCTATATAATGACATTCATATGATACATGTGGGAGACTCACATCATTATACAAGTAATTATTATATCAGTAGTAACAGCAGCAGTAGTAGTGATAGAAGAAGTAGTAGTAATAGTGATTAATAGTGGTGGTGGTAGAAGTAGTAGTTATACTAGTAATAGTAGTTTTAGAGTTGTTGTTGTTGTTGTTCAGCCCTTTCAGATGTCTCTTCATGACCCCATTTGGGGTTTTTCTTGGCAGATATTTTAGTGGTTTGTCATTTCCCTCTGCAACTCATTTTATAGTTGCGGAAACTGAGTCCAATAGGTTTAAATTACTTGCTCAGGGTCACATAGCTAGTAAGTATCTGAGGTCAGATTTGAACTCTTAAAGATGCATCTTCCTGACTTCAGATTCTACTGCTCACTAGAGAGCTGCCTACCTAGAATCTGTAATAGTTTTGTTGTAGCAATAGGAATAGTAGTAATTTTATAGCAGCAGCAGCAGTAGTAGTGAGAGCTTGGCTTTTCTCTTCTGACACCTACTGGCTGTGTAACCCTGGGTAAATTATTTCTTCTCTTAACATCTTCAGAAACTCTCTGAGACCACAGGGATAAGGTGGCAATGGTGAGATTTTTGAAATTTTCCAGGTGTGATGTGAAGAGATCTTGGATGATGGCAATGACAGCTTAAATGAAAGGAAAGGACAAGGTGGAGAGATTTCATAAAGGAATATTTCCATGGAGTTGGTAACATTGATTAAGAAGCCTCAGAGAAGAGGAAGGAACCAAGAGACCAGTGATACTATTGACAGAAACTGGGAAATGAAGAGAGAGTTGGTTTGAAGGTAGCATGGAGATGATGATCTTAGCTTTGTTTAAGTTGGCAATGGGAGGTCCACATAAGCATGTTTAGGAACTATGGGACTTAAACTCAAGTGAAAGGTCAAGGTTAGAAATAAAGATTCTGATGTTATCATCATAGAATATCAAGGTGAGAGGTGAAGGTGTGAGAAGGTTCTTCAAAGAAGAGAATATGCAAAGAGAAGAAATGAAGACCAAAAAGTTCAGAGTTGAGAAGCAGAAAAGGGAAAGAGCATTGACAAAAACAAGAAGAGCAGTCTGAGAGGGAGGAGAGCCAGAATTTCCTAGAGAGAGTAGCCACGCTGGGATGTTTGTTATTATTTAATTATCTCAGTATCTTCATGGCTCATTTTGAGTTTTCTTGGCAAAGATACTAGAATGGTTTGCCATTTCCTTCTTCATCTCATTTTACAGATGATGAAACTGAGACAGAAGGATTAAGTGACTTTCCCAGGGTCACAAAGCTAGTAAGTATCTGAGGTCAGATTTGAACTCAGTGTTTCTCTCTAAGCCTGAAGCTCTCTCCAGAACCATCTAACTGCCCTAGGGATATTACAAATAGCACAAGGTCACTGAGAACATATGAAAAAGAGCATTTGGATTGAGTAAAAAAGGAGGCTATTGACCTTTGAATTTTCCATTTTGGTGTAATGTTAGATACTTAAAGCAGAATGTAAGGGGTTCAGGAGCGAATGGACAATTAAAAAATAAGGTCAGGAAATAATCATTCCTTCAAGAAATTTAACACTGAAAGCAACATGAGAAATAGGACTATAACTAGAGTAGCTCATAGATTCAAGACTACTTTTTTCAAAAAGGAAGAGAACTGAATATATTTGAAAACAGCAGGGAGTTAATGATGGAAAGAGATCATTGTGGATTCAAGGATTCTCAAGAATTAGGAAGATATGGGATCTTGGGACAAAAGGTAAAGAAGTCAATACTCGAAAGGACCACTCTGTGAAATTGGGAGCAAGAATGAGGATCTGTGAGTGAACATTGATGGGTAGAGTGGAAGATACGAGTAATAGAAGGTGCAGTATAGTCTTATCTTTTTTCCTTTATTTTCAACTAACCAGCGCAGTGGTTGACAACCTGACAACATTCCCATGACATCCCTCACCTCTCTAACAAGCAGAGGGAAGTATACTGAATTAACATTTTTCTGGGACAAGATTGTTGTTCAGTCATTTTCAGTAGATGGATTCTTCATGAGCCTATTTGGGGTTTTCTTGACAAAGATGCTGGAGTGGAATGGTTTGCAATTTCTTTCTCTAGCTCATTTTATAGCTGAGGATACTGAGACAAACAGGATTAAGTAACTTGTCCAGGGACGCACGACTAGTAAGTGTCTGAGGTCAAATTTGAATTCAGGAATTTGTCTTCCAGGCTGGCATTCTATCAGCTGCTGTATCATCTAGGTGATCCAAGGGACAAGATTTGCCATTACAAATAATGAGAGTTTGGCTACTTTTAACAGTTTTCATTGTTTATGTTACTGTAGTTGTTCTGTATGTTATTCTCATGCTACTCAATTTGTCCAAATTCATGTAAGCCTTCCCACATTTCTCTGAATTCCTCACATGTTTATGACTCAATAGTAATAATAGCTAGCATTTATATAGTAATTTAAGATTCACAAATATTATCTCATTTGATTCTCACAAGAGCCCTGAGAGGAAGGTGCTTTATCATTCTCATTTTATACACGAGGAAACTGAGGCAGACAGATATTAAATGCCTTATCCAGGCTTTTACATCAAGTAAATATCTGAGGTTGGACTTGAACTCTAGTCTTCCCTATTTTAGGTTTAGTACTCTATCCATTGCACCATCTAGTATTCCATTATCTTCAAGATACATTATATCTTCATTAATTCCTCAATCAATACACACCCAACTTGCATACAGGTTTTTGCAACTACAAAAAGTACTGAATATTTTATCAAGGGTAGGGGTGCTTGTTAACATTTAGTGCTTCCCCCCTCCAAAACAGTTATTTATTTTACATGTGTTTTGATTTGTATCATTTTACATTAGGGTGTGAGCTCTTTTATGGCAGAGGCTGTTTTCATTTTTGTCTTTTTATCCTCAGTGCCTAAAAAAGTTCTTAATATGCAGTTGACCTTTAATAAATACTAACTGAATTGAAATGAAGTGAATTTTTGTCCTGGATCTCTTTAGGCTATATGCTATGCAGTAGGATTGTTGGGTCAAAGAGTATGAATAGTTTATAGATTGCTTTCACATAATTCCAAATGGATTTCCAAAATGATCACAGCAATTCACAGATCTACCAATAGTGTATTAGTGGTCTTAGCATTAATTTTCTCAGTGAAGTTGGAGATGAGGCTTTATGCTGAGAGTAGTGAATAAGAATGGAGTGACAAGGAGAGAATAAAGGATTCAGAACAACAGTGGTAGGGAGTATGCTAGGAAATCAATAAGAGATTAATAAAGGGATTGCCGATTGTGAATCCAGCTGAAGTTGAATTTCTCTTCAAGAAAGACATAAAGACTTGGAAAAGGCCCAGGGAAGAACAACCCAAATGATCAAGGGGAGAGATGTGATTTCTGTGTAAGGAAGATGAAAAAGGTTAAGACTTTTCAGATTGGAAGTAAGAAAAGATTGAGAGAGAACGTGATCAAAGTGCATCAGAACAGGAGGGATATGGAGAGGGTGAATATAGAAGTGATCCACAAATCTTGTAAAGCTACAATTAGAAGCAGCCTGAGAAGACTAAAGGAAGTAGTTTTAGGATAAACGAAAGGAAGCCTGCTGATACTTATGCACCAAGTAGGAAAGTTATGCAAAGTTTAAACCTGAGAAGTGATTGAAGTTTTAAATACTCCATGTATTTAAAACTCCATTATCCATTGCCTCCTGTGTGCAAGGCAATGGACTATGCACTGTCAAAGGTAAGAAAGGGAAGAGAACAAGAATTTATTAAGGACCTACTATGTGCCAGGCAATGTGCTGAGAGTCTTACATCTATTTCCTTATTTCATCCTCAAAACAACCCTGGGAGGTAAGGCAAAATAACACAGAAAAAAAGTTTCCTTTCTACTTGGAAAGATACTAGATGTGCATAAATAAAAGGAATACACCGATGTAATGGTGGAGAATCGATCAGGAAAATCGATCTGAATTGTACCAGCACAATTGCAAAAAATCTCAGAAAAGAAGAGGCAGATGATTGAGATAACAAGGTGGTAAAGTCTTTAAAGAAGTGTGAAATACAGGTGTGTTGATTGTGGGAAAGATCTAGGATCAAAATCAATGGAAGAAAAGAACAGACAGCTATTGAATAGCAAAGCTGAGACCACACTCCTGGTGGCCCTTTAAAATGCAAGATGTAGACAAGAACATATGTAATACCCAATGAAATTGCACGACAGCTTCGGGAAGGGTGGGGGGAGAGGAAGGAGGGAAATAATGTGCTTCTTGTAACCAAGGAATAATGTTCTAAATTGACCAAATAAATTAATTTTTTTAAAATGCAAGATGTAGAGGCAGAGTCAAGATGGTGGTATAGAGGCAGCAAAAGTTCAGAACTCAGAAAACCCTTCCTTACCAATTACAAACTAAATGCTCCTAGGGGACTAAAAATCAAACCTAACAACAAGACAGGGCCAAGGAACTCTCCTTCTGGACTCAACTTATAAGGTACACTCCCCAAAAGCCTGAATTTCAGAACACTCAGGATTAAGGGGAAGGAAGAAGGAAGGTCCCAGGACTCCTACCTCACCTAGAGTGCTGAGCCTGCAGAGGTAGCTGGAACCTCTTGGCAGGCAAGGGCTTTGGTCTGTGGGGAGTACCTTGTGGGAAAAGCTGTGCCAGGCTCAGAGCATCGAACACAGGTGGTGGGGAAGTAGTTGGAGAAGAAGAGCAGAGTGGGCGGCCTAGTTGCAGCAGTAGAGACACTCCATATTGCTGTCCCCCTTCCTTAGGTTTTGGCCTCAGGGCACACCACCTCTACACCTCATCTGGGCATAATCTCATCAAAGCCTTCAGAGGACAGGGAAGCTCAAGCTCCAATATCCCTCCCCCACAGATTGCACTGAGAGATTTGCTGACTAAACTTCAAGGGTGAAGGCTGACAAAAATCTAAAGCCAGAGATCCAAAACAAAATGAGAGGAGAAAAAGTGCAGGCAATTCCAGGAAGTATAGAAAGGGTAAATATGAGCAAACAACAGAAAAAAGAAAAAATATATTACGATCAACAGCTTCTATCCAGGCAATGAAGAAAGTGCTAATGGAACACAGACAAATAAAGAAATAAGCAAAAAAAAAAAAAAACAGAAACTCCAGGGAATTGAATACAGGCTTTGAAAGAACTCAAAATACAATTCAAAACACAATTAAAAGAGGCTGAAGACAAGTGGTGAAAGAACTTAAAAAGCAAGATAAGTCATATGGAAACAGAAAACAGTGTCTTGAAAGCCAAAATTAATCAACTTGAAAATGAGGCAAAGGATAAGAAAGATCAGAAAGAGAAGGATAACCAAAAATCCAGGGATGAAATCCAGTCTTTAAAAACCAGAATACAACAATTAGAAGCAAGCAACTTCACAAGGCAGCAGGACACTATAAAACAAAATCAAAAGAATGAAAAAATTGAGGAAAATATGAAACACCTCATTCACAAAACAGACAATTTAGAAAATACTTCAAGGAGAGACAATTTAAGAATCATTGGTCTACCGGAAGACCATGACAAAAGAAAAAGCCTGGACTTCATACTACAGGAAATTATCCAAGAAAACTGTCCTGATATTCTAGAACAAGAGGGAAAAGTGGAGATTGAAAGAATCTACAGATCACCTCCTGTACTTAACTCCCAACTGACAACACCCAGGAATGTTATAGCCAAATTCAAGAACTATCAGACCAAGGAAAAATATTACAAACTGCCAAAAAGAAGTCATTCAGATACCATGGAACTACAGTGAGGATAATGCAGGATCTGGCTGCATCCACACTGAAGGACTGAAAGGCATGGAATATGATATTGCAGAAAGCAAGGGAACTAGGTCTACAACAGAGAATCAACTACCCAGCAAACTGATTATATTCTTATAGGGGAAAGTATGGTCATTTAACAAAATAGAAGAATTCCAAGCATTTGTAAAGAAAAGACCAAGCCTGAACAGCAAATTTGATGCCCAAACACAGAACTCAAGAGAATCATCAAAAGGTAATTAAGAAAGAGGGAATAAAGAAAAACAAAACAAAACAAACAAAAAAAAAACCCCAACCTTTTTTTTAAAGAGACCCAATAAGTTAAAATGATATGTATCTCTATAAGAAAAGAGGTCATTGGTAACTCATAAAAATTGATATTATCACTTGAGTAGCTAGAAGAATTATACTTAGAGGGAACAGTGACAAACTGCATAGGATGAAAGAACAAGACAGAAATATTTTATAGATATATTTATGCATAAATACATATATGTGTGTGTGTATATATACACACACACACACACAACTGGAGCTAAAAAAAGAGATTAATACTAAAAGAAATGGGAAAAGAAACCAAACGAGGTAAATTTACATGTCACAAAGAAGCACATGTTGGGAGGGGGGAGAACATCAATGCACTAGAAGGGTAAAGAGGTTGGAGATAGGAAATTCTCCATTCTTATGTGAATTGAAATTGACTCAAAGAGGGAAGAACAATGAAATACATTGGGGCAGAGAATTGATTTGCACCCTATAGGGAAGTAGAAGGATAACAAACGGACTGGTGATGAAAGAAACAGTAAAAGGGAGGGAAAATAAAATAAAATGAGAGGGGAATAAGAAAGGAGATGGTGTAGAAAGGGAAGTAAAATAAGGGTGGGAATTAAGGGGACTGATTAAAAACAAAATATTGGTGTAGAAGGAAATAGTGAAAGAAGAAAAGGCAGAACTAGGAATGGAAATCAAAGTTCTGGGAAATACACAGCTGGTAATCATAACTCTGAATGTGAATGGAATGAACTCACCCATAAGAAAGCAAGCAAATAGCA
Organism: Monodelphis domestica; assembly: GCF_027887165.1. Lineage (NCBI taxonomy): Eukaryota > Metazoa > Chordata > Mammalia > Didelphimorphia > Didelphidae > Monodelphis > Monodelphis domestica. The sequence continues at coordinate 186,697,451 of NC_077232.1, read as the reverse complement.
GAGTAGATTACAAACCAAAATCCTACCATATGCTATATACAAGAAACACATATGAGGAAGGTAGACACACATACAGTCAAAGTAAAAAGATGGAACCAAATCTATTGGGAATCAACTGATAAAAAGAAGGCAGGAGTCACAATCATGATATCTGACAAAGCCAACGTAAAAATAAATGTAATTAAAAGAGATAGGGAAGGTAACTACATCCTGATAAAAGACAGTATAGACAATGAGGAAATATCAGTACTCAACATGTATGCACCAAATGACATAGCATTAAAATTTCTAAAGGAGAAACTAGTGAAGCTCAAAGATGAAATAGATAGAAAAACTAGTGGGAGACCTGAACCTTTCTCTATTCGAACTAGATAAATCAAACCAAAAAAATAAATAAGAAAGAGGTAAGAGAAGTGAATGAAATCTTGGAAAAATTAGACTTAGTAGATATGTGGAGAAAAATAGAGACAAAAAGGAATACACTTTCTTTTCAGCAGCACATGGTACATTCTCAAAGATTGATCATGTATTAGGGCATAAAAACATTGCAAACAAGTGCAAAAGGGCAGAAATAATGAATGCAACCTTCTCAGATCACAATGCAATGAAAATTAAAATGAGAAAGGGTACATGGAGAGGCAAATCAAAAATTAATTGGAAATTAAACAATACAATTCTCCAAAATCAGCAAAGAACAAATCATATAAACAATAATTTCATTGAAGAAAATGACAGTGATGAGACATCCTCTTAAAATCTATGGGATGCAGCCAAAGCAGTACTCAGGAGGAAATTTATATCCTTGAGTTCATATATTAACCAATTAGGAAGGGCAGAGGTCAATGAATTGGGCATGCAAGTTAAAAAAACTACAAAGGGAACAAATTAAAAATCCTCAGAAGAAGACTAAATTAGAGATCCTAAAAATCAAAGGATAAATTAATAAAAATGAAAGTCAAAGAGCTATTGATTTAATAGATAACACTAGAAGCTAGTACTTTGAAAAAACAAATAAAACAGACAAAGTACTGGTCAATCTAATTAAAAAAAAAAGGAAAGAACACCAAATTGACAGTATCCAAGATAAAAAGGGAGACCTCACCTCTAATGAAGAGGAAATTAAAGCAATCATTAAAAATTATTATGCCCAATTATATGACAATAAATGTGTCAATCTAGGTGATATGGATGAATACTTACAAAAATATAAATTGCCTAGACTAACAAAGGAAGAAATAGACCACCTAAACAACTCCATATCAGAAAAAGAAATTGAACAAGCCATCAAAGAACTTCCTAAGAAAAAATCCCCAAGTTCAGATGGATTCACAAATAAATTCTATCAAATATTCAAAAAACAACTAATCCCAATATTATACAAACTATTTCACAGAATGATCAAAGAAAGAGTTCTACCAAATTCCTTTTATGACACAAATATGGTGCTGATTCCAAAGCTAGGCAGATCAAAAACAGAGAAAGAAAACTACAGACCAATCTCCTTAATTAATATAGATGCAAAAATCTTAAATACAATACTCACAAAAAGACTCCAGCAAGTGATTATGAGGGTTATTCACTATGACCAGGTAGGAGTCATACAAGGAATGCAAGGATGGGACAATATTGGGAAAACCATCCATATAATTGACCATATTAACAAGCAAACCGACAAAAATCAAATGATTTTCTCAATAGACAACACTCAATCCTATCAATAACACTATAAAGCATAGGAATAGAAGAATAAAAATAATAAATAGCACATATCTAAAACCATCAGCAAACATCATCTGCAATGGGGATAAACTAGATGCATTCCCAATAACATCAGAAGTGAAACAAGGATGTCCATTATCACCTCTATTATTTAACATTGTACTAGAAACACTAGCAGTAGCAATTACAGAAGAAAAAGAAATTGAAGGTATTAAAATTGGCAATGAGGAGACAAAGCTATCACTCTTTGTGGATGATATGATGGTCTACTTAAAGAATCCTAGAGAATCAACTAAAAAGCTAGCTGAAATAATCAACAACATTAGCAAAGTTACAGGATACAAAATAAACCCACATAAGTCATCAGCATTTCTATATATTTCCAACACATCACAGCAGCAAGAATTAGAAAGAGAAATTCCATTTAAAAATCACCCTAGTCAATATAAAATCCTTAGGAATCTATTTGCCAAGACAAACACAGGAACTATATGAACACAAATACAAAAGACTCTCCGCACAATTAAAACTAGATCTAAACAATTGGAAAAACATTGATTGCTCATAGGTAGGATGAGCTAACATAATAAAAATGACAATACTACCCAAATTAATTTACTTTTTTAGTGCCATACCCATTGAACTACCAAAAAACTTTTTCACTGAATTAGAAAACACCATAACAAAGTTCATTTGGAAGAACAAAAGATCAAGGATATCCAGGGAAATAATGAAAAAAAATGAGAAAGAAGGTGGCCTTGCAGTCCCAGATCTCAAACTATACTATAAAGCAGTGGTCATCAAAACAATTTGATACTGACTAAGAGGCAGAATGGAGGATCAATGGAATAGACTTGGGGTAAATAACCTCAGCAAGACCATCTATGATAAGCCCAAAGATCCCAGCTTTGGGGACCAAAACCCACTATTTGATAAAAACTGCTGGGAAAATTGGAAGACAGTATGGGAGAGATTAGGTTTGGATCAACATCTCACACCCTACACCAAGATAAACTCAGAATGGGTGAATGACTTGAATATAAAGGAGGAAACTATAAATAAATTATATGATCACAGAAGAGTATACATGTCATATCTTTGGGAAAGGAAAGATTTTAAAGCCAAGCAAAGGCTAGAAAAAATCATAAAATGTAAAATAAATAATTTTGATTACATCAAATTAAAAAGTATTTTGTACAAACAAAACCAATGTAACCAAAATTAGAAGGGAAGCAACAAATTGGGAAATAATCATCACAACAAAAACCTCTGACAAAGGTCTAATTACTCAGATTTGTAAAGAGCTAAATCAATTGTACAAAAAATCAAGACATTCTCCAAATGATAAATGGGCAAGGGACATGAAAAGGCAATTTTTAGTTAAAGAAATCAAAACTATTAATAAGCACATGAAAAAGTGTTCTAAATGTCTTATAATCAGAGAGATGCAAATCAAAACAACACTGAGGTATCACCTCACACCTAGCAGATTGGCTAACATAACAGCAGAGGAAAGTAATGAATGCTGGAGGGCATGTGGCAAAGTCAGGCCATTAATGCATTGCTGGTGGAGTTGTGAATTGATCCAACCATTCTGGAGGGCAATTTAGAACTATGCCCAAAGGGAGATAAAAGACTGTCTGCCCTTTGGTCCAGCCATAGCACTGCTGGGTTTGTGCCCCAAAGAGATAATAAGGAAAGACTTGTATAATAATATTCATAGCTGTGCTCTTTGTGATGGCAAAAAAAAAATTGTAAAATGAGGGGATGCCCTTCAATTGGGGAGTATCTGAACAAATTGTGGTATATGTTGGTAATTGAATACTATTGTTGTCAAAGGAATAATAAAGTGAAAGAATTCCATGGGAACTGGAATGACCTCTAGGAATTGATGCAGAGCAAAAGGAGCAGAAGCACCAGGAGAACATTGTACACAGAGACACACTGTGGTACAATCGAATGTAATGGACTTCTCTATTAATGGCAATGCAGTGATCCTGAACAACTTGGAGGGTTCTATGAAAAAGAACACTATCCACATTCAGAGGAAAAACTGTGGGAGTAGAAACACTGAAGAAAAACAACTGCTTGATCACATGGGTCGAGGGGATATTATTGGGGATGAAGACTCTAAATGAACATCCTAATGCAAACATCAACAACATGGAAATGGGTTTTTATTCAAGGACACATGTAATACCTAGTGGAATTACATGTCAGTTACGAGAAGGGTGGGGTGAGGGAAGGGAGAAAAAAATATGATTCTTATAACCAATGTATAATGTTCTAAATTGACTAAATAAATAACTTAAAATTAAAAATGGTTAGAAAAGAGTTCAAAACAATAATTGTTTCTTCTTATATCTGCATTACCAGTTTTCAGAATATTGCTGAATAAATTAAGTGAACTTGAAAAAAGAAAAAAGTAAAATGCAAGATGTACTCCTCAAGGAGTAAGTTGAGGCAGAAGATACCTTTGAGAAATGTGAACTGTCAGCTGAGAAGAAAGCCAGTCATGGAAGATGAGCTCAGCTCTCTATCAGGGACCAATTCTTGTCTTTTCCCTTTGCCCTTAATAGACCATAAAAGGGAGGGAATTTTCCTATTCTTTCTACCATCAGCAGGAGTTCTTGCCCAGTAGAAACTATGACAACATGAAGGGAGTAGACACAAGAACCAAAAAAGGACCCAGTTCTGATGAGTGTAACCTTTGTGAGTGTAGAAGAGTTCCAAACCTGGGAGTTGGGAATTGATCTGTGAAAAATAGACTCAGGGAACCCAGCTGAGTGGCCCAGAAAGCAGGAAGGGAAAAACGTTGTTCTCTGTGGTGCCAGAGATGCTTATTGCCTTGTTCACATGTATTCCTTATATAGACTCCTCTATAAATATTGTTGTTGCATTGTGTCTGACTTTTCATAACCCCATCTGGGGCTGTCTTGGTAAAGACACTGGAGTGGTTTTCTATTTCCTTCTCCATCTCATTTTATAAATGAGGAAACATGGGCAAAAAGGGTTAAGTGACTTGCTCAGGGTCACACAGCTAGTAAATGTCTGAAGCTGGATTTGAACTCATGAAGATGAGTTCTACTGTACCACATAGCCACTCTAATAATATTCTCTATATTTATGCCTTTGCTTTCCATCAATTCCATATGCAATTGTGAAGGGAGTATATTCCAGGGTTTTTTTTTTGTTGGGGAGGATATTTTATTACTAGAGTTATCATGATGCCATCTTAGTAAGTGCCTTTGCTTTGAACTAATCCTGAATACTAGCTGACTGCTGAAGGTAAATACACTGAATTTGGGGGTAGGAGACAAAGCAAAGATTGCTAACTAGAGGTTCAAGAGCACAAATGCACAAGAGAACCTTTGCCCTTAGGTATCTGTTTCCTGAAGAATTAAACAAGTTAGTGTAAATGATGAGGGACAGGTAACCCAGAAGGGAAGCTGCACAAAAGAATACAAAGTAATTCCAAGAGAAAGAGAACACTGAGAACTAGATGGAACATGTAGGTCCCTGAAGGTAGGGTTAACATTTAAAAAATAGTATTAGTGACTACATTTTGCTTTTATCTACTATTTGGTAAAGCTAAGTTTCAATTGCTTGTAAGCCACTTGATTTTGGAGAAGTCACAAGATTACTCCCTCTCTCAAAGGTCACCCAATTTAAGGAATGTCACAAAAATATCCCTCTCTCATTCACCTAAGTTTCTCTCCATTCCCTCTAGTAATAAGAGACCAGTTGTCTCAATTCCTATAATCCTGTTTTTCCTGTTTTTTACTCCCTCCAAATTGTATATTAATAATGTAGAAACCAGTGCTCATTTGTCCTTGAGTACCAAGTCTTGGTTCCAGTTTGTTTTAGTATTCATTGCTAAATAAATTATATGAATGCAACTACTTGGTTTTCTTATTCCACTATACCAGAAGTGATACCTATTAAAGGAAAAAAAAGCATTTAGACAAATTGATGGACTTGCCAGGGAGACAGAGATTTGGATTTTCATTCATTCATTCCCCCAAACTTTCCCTCTTCAAAACTTTATTATTACAAAGGAAATTTTATTATTACCATTGAGGCCACTGTCATCCTCCTCGTCCTCCAGCCTCATATCCTAGTTGTCAAATCAACTCCTCATTTTTCCCCACCTTTCATATTTTCACTGTCAAATATTATTGTTTCTACATGTTGTTATGGGGTAAAATTTAGGAGTTATTGACTGAATATATTATACTAGTGGTATACTATATTATACTAGTGGTAGGGATTAATTCAAACCCAATAAAACACTCAAGTCAGTTTGGTATTTTTATGGTGGTTTAATTACAATAGAGGGAAGAAATTAAGAAGAGAGAGAGAAAAGAAAAAGAATTTAAATTGTTCCAGCCTGGGTTGAGCCAGGCAGTAGTTCAGAGGCCTAGATTAAAACCACTCACCAAGCACTCTAAGAACTTCTCCCAGTCACCTCACTGGCAAGCCACAAATGCCAAACCCCGACAAGAGCTGCAAGCACAGCAAACGCCACCCAGCACTCCCCATGCTGCCAGCAGAGACCAACATCTCCATGAGTGAGAGTGAGAGCAACATCTCCGTGAGAGAGGCTGGAGAGAGGAAGTGATGCGAAATATATAGACCATTTTTTACATCACTTCCTGCGTCTCACATGTACCAATGGTAGCTTAAGCTTGACTTAGGACAGCCTAGGGGGTCTGTCAGTTGTTTCTTATTTGTCACTTGATAGCACATGTCTGTCATAGGCCATCCTCCTCAATACTTAATCCTTAAGTAGGGGTGTATACATTCCTGGTTGCTAGGATTTTAAAGACTAACCAAGGTGGAGAAAAAAATTCACAATGTAATGAGCAAAAGATGAAATTAATGAGGAAACATAGGTTTGATCTTCTGAGCATGAGGATTTATAAATGGCAATCAATTTATTTTTCCACTTATTAATGGCAATCACTCAACAAATTGGGACCAGGCTCTTCTTCAGCTTAGGGTTGGGCCTTGAATACAGAAGGAGATAGACTTTTAAATACATTAAAAACAATTAATTAAACGAGGCCAATTAATTAAAAAGAAGCAGTGTGGCATCTGGTAATCATTTTTAATTGGATAAAAGATTAGGGAATTTCTGAGTTGGGAGGGGGAGAACGAACACATACAATTTCCTGATTTAAGAAAAAGAGGAATCCCATGCCTCCCCAAGTCTCTGTAAAAAATTAAAGAAACTTAGAAACAATAACTGATCAGTACAGGTGAATTGAGATATACAACTACCAGAAAGTTCCTCTTCTCAATCTTGGGATCTCATTGTGTTTTCTGATCAACATAACCTAAGTCCTTGGTTAAGGGTCTTTAAACAGCAGGTTCAGGTGGTTCCGTTTCCTAGTCACCCAGGGCTAGGTTCAATCAAGGCAATACACTTTTTCTCACAAGACAGAATTTGGTATAGGCCCAGAACTGAATAGAAAGGGAACTGAGCTAGCTCTAGAATTGAGTCATAAGATGGCATCAAGATGATTCATTCAGTTTCCACAATTTGCCACTTGATCACCTGAACCCCTCAATTCTTTCCATTTTCTCATATACCTTCACAACATCTCCTATGTGTATCTTCTACTTCTCTAAACTCATACAGCCATCACCCTAGGTCCTGTCCTTACCACCTCTCACCATTCTATTTCAATAGCTTTCTAATTGGTTTCTGTGCCCCAAGTCTCTCCCTATTCAACCAATCCTTCACTTAATTTCTAAGGTATTTTTTCTAAAGCATACATCTTTCCATGCTACCCTACCTCCCTCACTAAGTTTCAAGATCAAATAGAAACACCTCTGCCATTTAAACCTTGATCTTTTGTAGATTTCCAGTCTTCTTATGCTTTTATTTCTCTCTACACATTCTATAATTCAGCATCACTGACAACCCATTCTCTGCCTTGGTACTGGCAGTCGCCCATGTCTGGAAAATATTCCCTCCTCACTTAGATCTACCACCTTCCTTGGCTTCCTTCAAGGCTCAGCTCAAATCTTATCTTCTCTATCTTTACAAACTGCTAATATCTTTTCCTCTAAGAATGTTTTCATCCACTCTATATATATATATATATATATATATATATATATATATATATATATATATATACATATATATATATATATCTTTTAGTTAGCTGGTTATTTACACATTGTGACTCCCATTGGAATGTAAGTTCTTTAAGGGTAAGTATTGTTTTTGTCTCCCTTTGGATCTCCATAATTCCTGCCATAAGGTGAATACTGAGTAAATGCTTGTTGACTGATTGAGCAACCACTATGAGCAAGGACTATGCTAGAGACTTAATGTGGCCACTAATATTCTGGATGACCACTAGAAAGTTATACTCCTGACTCTGGGTCTCAGTTTCATCTTCTATAAAATGAGGAGATTGCATTAGATTGTATCAAAGGTCCCTCCTACTCCATAGGCTAGGACAATCAAATATGCACACATATGCATACCTGTTGTAAATAGTCATACACATGCCAATTGTATGTGTATGGGGAGAGGGAAAGAGAGAGAGAGAGAGAGAGAGAGAGAGAGAGAGAGAGAGAGAGAGAGAGAGAGAGAGAGAGTTCTTAAGGAATAGTAGCCCCAATGCTTACACAATATCTGATATATAATAGACCTTTGATAAAGGGTTGTTGATTGACTGATTATATATTGATTGGGGGCATGCTTAACTATTGAGTGCAGTGCCATGTAGGTTGACATTGTGTATAACCTTGTTCCAAATGCCAGTATTTGGACAAAAAAAGAAGCTGAGTGGACCATTAGTCTAACCAACTATAGCAATTTTTATATTCCTAAAAGGATTATGGGCTTATATTCTTATTGAAGTTAGTCTAGATTCTTGAGATCTGGCCCACTTATTCCCCATGTGCAGCTCTTGTCTCTGTAGATTGTCTCTCATGTCCAGAATACTCTTTCTCTTTTACCTCATGGAGCCCTTAGCTCTTTTCAAGGCTCTGGTTGAGTGCTAACTACTATGATGCCCCCATTTATTAGAGCTCTTCCTCTCTCCACATTTGGTGTTTTCTTATCTAGACCTACATTCCCACCCATACAGAAGACTATAAGCTCATTGAGGGTAAGAAATACTGATTTTTGTCATCTTCAGCACCTACCTCAATGTGTGGCACACAATAGGTAGATCAATAAATGCTGACTGTAGTGGTTTGTAATGGACTGAATAGAAATGAATAGAATTAGAAGTGCTTTGCAGCTTATTCAAGACTACACAAGGAGAGGTGGAGTCAAGATGGCTGCATAGAAGGAGCAGAAGTTCAGAGCTCTGAATACCCTTTCTTACCGATCACAAATTGAATGCTCCTAGGAGACTGAAAATCAAACCTAACAACAAGACAGAGCCAAGGAACCCTCCTACTGGACTCAACTCAAAGGGTACACCCCCTCAAAAGCCAGAATCCAAGAACACTAGGGTTTAAGGGGAAGGCAGACGGAAGGTCCCAGGACCCAAACCACCCCCCACCCCCGAGTTCTGGGCCACCAGCGGAAGCAAGAATCTCCGGGTGGGCAAAGGCACTGGTCTGAACAGTGTACCTTGTGGGAAGGGCAGTGCCAAGCTCAGAGCATCGAGCACAAATGGCGGGGAAAGAGTTGGAGAGGGAGCTGGCAGCCTAGTCAAAGCAGTGGAGATCTTCCATACTCCAGCCTTTCAGGAGGTTTTTGGCCTCAGAGCACACCTACCCCAACCCAGCTGAACTTAATCCCATCAAAATTCTTCAGAACTCAGGGAAGCCTAGGCTGCAACACCCCTCCCTCACTGACTGCTGAACTTTAATCCAATCAAAAGCCTCCACAGGACAGGGAAGGGCAAACTCCAACACTCCTCCCCCAGAGACTGCACTGATAGATCTGACAAAGTTCCAAGAGGGGAGACTAACAGAAAGCCCCCAAACCAAAAAAATGAGAGGAGCAAGAGCACAGACAAATACGGGGAGCAGAGAAGGGGTAAATATGAGCAAACAACAGAAAAAAAGAAAGAAATTACAATTGACAGCTTCTGCACAGGCAACAAACCAAGAACAAACAATACACAGGAGGATGCAAGTAATAAAACAGAAATCTCAGAGAATTGGACACAGGATTTGGAAGAACTCAAAATGCAATTTGAAAAACAATTAAGAGAGGCTGAAGACAATTGGGACAAGAATTTAAAAACTAAGATAAATCATCTGGAAACAGAAAATAGTGTCTTGAAAGCCCAAATCAACCAGCTTGAAAATGAGGCAAAAGAGATGAAAGATGAGGCAAAAGAGATGAAAGATGAGGCAAAAGAGATGAGAGATGAGGTAAAGAGAATGAAAAATGACTTCCCAAGAAAATCAGATCAGAAGGAGAATGATGACCAAAAAGCCAGGGATGAAATCCAGTCTTTAAAAACCAGAATACAACAACTAGAAACAAGTGACCTCACAAGGTAGCAGGATAATATAGAACAAAACCAAAAAGAATGGGAAAAAAATGAGGAAAATATGAAACATCTCATTCACTAAACTGAGGATTTAGAAAATCATTCGAGGAGAGACAATTTAAGAATCATTGGTCTACCAGAAGACCATGACAAAAGAAAAAGCCTGGACTTCATACTACAGGAAATTATTCAAGAAAACTGCCCCGATATTCTGGAACAAGAGGGAAAAGTGGAGATTGAAAGAATACACAGATCACCTCCTGTTCTTAATCCCCAACTGACAACACCCAGAAATGTTATAGTCAAACTCAAGAACTATCAGACCAAAGAAAAGATATTACAAGCTGCCAAGAAGAAGTCATTCAGATAACATGGAACCACAGTGAGGATAATGCAGGATCTGGCTGCATCCACGCTGAAGGACTGAAAGGCATGGGATATGATATTCCGGAAAGCAAGGGAACTAGGTCTACAACCAAGAATCAACTACCCAGCAAAACTGACTATATTCTTACAGGGGAAAGTATGGTCATTCAACAAAATAGAAGAATTCCAAGTATTTGTAAAGAAAAGACCAGACCTGAACAGAAAATTCAATGCCCAAGCACAGAACTCAAGAGAATCATCAAAAGGTAATTTAAAAAGAGGGGAAAAAGAAAAACAAAACAAAATAAACAAAAAAAACATTTTTTAAAAAAAGACTCAATAAGTTAAAATGTCATGTATCCCTATAAGAAAAGAGGTCATTGGTAATTCTTAAAAATTGTTGTTATCACCTGGGCAGATAGAAGAATTATATGTAGAGGGAAAAGTGACAATTTGTATAGGATGAAAGGACAAGACATAAATAGGTATATAGATATATGCATGAATAAATACATATACATATGTATATACATATACATATATACAAGTAGAGCTAAAAAAGGGGGTTAATACTAAAGAAATGGGAAAAGAAACAAACAAATGGGGGTAAATGTATATGTCACAAAGAAGCTCATTGCAGCAGGGGGGAGAACATTAATACACTAGAAAGGTAAAAAGTTTGGATATAGGAAATACTCAACTCTTACATGCATTGAAATTTACCCAAAGAGGGAAGAACAATCCAATTCATTGGGGCAGAGAATAGATTTGTGCCATATAGGGGAGTAGAAGGGTAACAAACGAACTGGTGGGGAGGGAAGTAGTATAAGGGAGGGAGAGGGTGGGGGTAGTTTTAGAAAGACTACAGGGAAAATAAGGGGGGAATAAGAACGGAGGGGAGTAGAAAGGAAAGTAAAATAAGGGTGGGAACTAGGAGGACTGATTAAAAACAAACATTGGTGTAGAAGGAAATAGTGAAAGAAGAAAAGGCAGGACTAGGGATGGAAATCAAAATGCTGGGAAATACACAGCTGGTAATCATAACAAACTAGTGGAGCTCAAGGATGAAATAGATAGAAAAGCTATACTAGTGGGAGACCAGAACCTTCCTCTATTTGAACTAGATGAATCTAACCAAAAATAAATAAGAAAGAGGTAAGAGAAGTAAATGAAATCTTAGAAAAATTAGAGTTAGTAGACATGTGGAGAAAAATAAATAGGGACAAAAAGGAATATACCTTCTTTTCAGCATCACATGGTACATTCACAAAAATTGATCGTGTATTAGGGCATAAAAACATTGCAAACAAGTGCAAAAGAGCAGAAATAAAAAATGCAATCTTCTCATATCACAATACAATGAAAATAATAATTAGTAAGTATACAAGGAGAGGTAAATCAAAAATTAATTGTAAATTTAAAAATACAATTCTCCAAAACTGGTTAGTTAAAGAACAAATTGTAGAAACAACTAATAACTTCACTGAAGAAAATGACAGTGATTAGACATCCTTTCAAAATCTATGGGATGCAGCCAAAGCAGTACTTAAGGGGAAATTTATGTCCTTGAGTTCATATATTAACAAATTTAAAAGGGCAGAGGTCAATGAATGGGGCATGCAAATTAAAAAACTAGAAAGTGAACAAATTAAAAATCCTCAGATGAAGAATAAATTAGAGATCCTAAAAACCAAAGGAGAAATTAATAAAATTGAAAGTCAAAGAACTATTGATTTAATAAATAAGACTAGAAGCTGGTACTTTGAAAAAACAAATAAAATAGACAAAGTACTGCTCAGTCTAATTAAAAAAGGAAAGAAGAACACCAAATTGACCATATCCAAGATGAGATCCTCATCTAATGATGAGGAAATAAGGCAATCATTAAAAACTATTATGCCCAATTATATGGCAACAAATATATCAATATTGGTGATATGGATGAATACTTACAAAAATATAAACCTGCTAAACTAACACAGGAAGAAATAAATTACCTAAACAACCCCATATCAGAAAAAGAAATTGAGCAAGCAATCAAAGAACAAAGAAAAAATCCCCAGGTCCAGATGGATTCACAAATGAATTCTATCAAACATTCAAAGAACAACTAATCCCAATATTATACAAACTATTTGACAGAATAAGCAAAGAAGGAGTTCTACCAAATTCATTTTACAAAACAAACATGGTACTGATTCCAAAGCCAGGCAGGTTAAAAACAGAGAAAGAAAATGATAGACCAATCTCCTTAATGAATATAGATTCAAAAATCTTAAATAGGATACTAGCAAAAAGACACCAGCAAATCATTACAAGGGTTATTCACTATTACCAGGTAGGATTCATACCAAGAATGCAAAGATGGTTCAATATTAGGAAAACCACCTGCATAATTGACCATATTAATAAGCAAACTGACTAAAATCACATGATTATTTCAATAGATGCAGAAAAAGCCTTTGATAAAATACAACACCCATTCCTACTGAAAATACTAGAAAGTATAGGAATAGAAGGGCCTTTCCTAAAATAATAAACAGTATATATCTAAAACCATCAGCAAAAACCATCTGTTATGGGGATAAACTACAAGCCTTCCCAATAAGATCAGGAGTGAAACAAGGATGCCCACTATCACCTCTATTATTTAAGATTGTACTAGAAACACTAGCAATAGTAATTAGAGAAGAAAAAGAAATTGAAGGTATTAAAATTGGCAATGAGGAGACTAAGCTATCATTCTTTGCAGATGATATGATGGTTTACTTAAAGAATCCTAGATAATCAACCAAAAAACTAGTTGAAACAATCAACAATTTTAGCAAAGTTACAGGATACAAAATAAACCCACATAAGTCATCTGCATTTCTATATATCTCCAAACCATTTCAGTAGCAAGGATTAGAAAGAGAAATTCCATTTAAAATCACCCTAGTCAATATAAAATATTTAGGAATCTATCTTCTGAGACAAACACAGGAACTATATGAACACAACTACAAAACACTCTCCACACAATTAAAACTAGATCTAAACAATTGAAAAAACATTGATTGCTCATGGGTGGGACAAGCTAATAGAATAAAAATGACAATCCTACCCAAATTAATTTACTTTTTTAGTGCCATACCCATTGAACTACCAAAAACTTTTTCACTGAATTAGAAAACACCATAACAAAGTTCATTTGGATGAACAAAAGATCAAGGATATCCAGGGAAATAATGAAAAAAAAATGCAAAGGAAGGAGGACTTGCAGTCCCAGATCTCAAACTATACTATAAAGCAGTGGTCATCAAAACAATTTGGTACTGGCTAAGGGACAGAAAGAAGGATTAGTGGAATAGACTTGGGGTAAATGACCTCAGCAAGACAGTCTATGATAATCCCAAAGATCCCAGTTTGTGAGACCAAAACCCACTATTTGATAAAAACTGCTGGGAAAATTGGAAGACAGTATGGGAGAGATTAGGTGTAGATCAATATCTCACACCCTACACCAACATAAACTCAGAATGGGTGAATGACCTGAACATAAAGAAGGAAACTATAAGCAAATTAGGCAAATATAGAATAGTATACTTGTCAGATCTTTGGAAAAGGAAAGACTTTAAAACCAAGCAAGAGCTAGAAAAAAAATCACAAAATATAAAATAAATAATTTTGATTACATCAAATTAAAAAGTTTTTGTACAAACAAAACTAATTCATCCAAAATTAGGGAAGCAACAAATTGGGAAACAATCATCACAACAAAAACCTCTGACAAAGGTCTAATTACTCAGATTTATAAAGAGCTAAATCAATTGTACAAAAAAAATCAAGCCATTCTCCAATTGAAAAATGGGCAAGGGACATGAATAGGCAGTTTTCAGCCAAAGAAATCAAAACTATTAATAAGCACATGAAAAAGTGTTCTAATTCTGTGATAATCAGAGAGATACAAATCAAAAAAACACTGAGGTATCACCTCACACCTACTGGATTGGTTAACATGACAGCAAAGGAAAGTAATGAATGCTGGAGGGGGTGTGGCAAAGTGGGGACACTAATTAATTGCTGGTGGAGTTGTGAATTAATCCAACCATTCTTGAGGACAATTTGGAACTCTGCCCAAAGGGTGATAAAAGACTATCTGCCCTTTGATCCAGCCATAGCACTGCTGGGTTTGTACCCCAAAGAGATAATAAGGAAAAAGACTTGTACAAGAATATTCACAGCTGCGCTCTTTGTGGTGGCAAAAAATTGGAAAATTAGGCGTTGCCCTTCAATTGGGAAATGACTGAACAAATTGTGCTATATGTTGTTGATGGAATACTATTGTGCTCAAAGGAATAATAGAGTGGAGAAATTCCATGGGGACTGGAACAACCTCCAGGAATTGATGAAGAGTGAGAGGAGCACAACCAGGAAAACATTGTGCACCGAGATTGATATACTGTAGTACAATCAAATGTAATGGACTTCTCCATTAGTGGCAATGCAATGACCCTGAACATCCTGGAAGAATCTATTAGAAAAACCACTATCCACACCCAGAGGAAACACTGTGGGAGTAAAAACACCAAAGAAAAACAAGTGCTTGAATACATGGGTCAAAGGGATGTGGGTTGAGGATGTAGATTCTAAATGAACATCCTAGTGTAAACAACAACATGGAAATAGGTTCTGATCAAGGACACAAGTAATACCCAATGAAATTGCACATTGGCTGTGGGAGTGGGAAAGGTCTCTGGAGGGGAGGGAGGGAAACAATGTGATTATTGTAACCAAGAAATAATGTTCTAAATTGACTAAATAAACTAATTCAAATGGGGGAAAAAAAGAAATGAAAAAAAAAAGACCACACAGGGAATAAGGGATAGAAGCAGAAATGAGACCCAGGCATTTTGGCTCCAGATACAAGTGTTCTCTCTCCCTTTGCTCATGCTTTTGTTCATGGTGTGACTTCATGTCTTCCACACATATGACGATCTTCAAAATGTATCCATACATTCTGTTTTCCTTTGACTAAATATAAAGGAATGATATCTTCTTTTGTGGGAATATTTTTACCTCTGCTCAATTACAAAGAATAGGAAAATGTTCAAGATTAAGGCTGGTGCTTGAAATTAAGGAGAAAAGGTGTCTCATTCCATTGTGTCTCATTCCAGAGATACAGAATGAGATAATAACTTTAACCATGAGGTGGCATTGATCACCACCATCCTGGTTCTATTCAGTGGCATTGGTCAGAAGCATGTGCATGTCCAGCTGGACAGATGTGCTGAGTAAATAAAAAGCTCTCTGTGGTTCTCAGAGTCAGCAATTTTCTACCAACCTCTCCCTGTAGAGTAGCACCAACTTGTCAGGAGATATATGGAGTTATGGATTTACTTAATCAGAATTCAGCTCTTGAGTCTCCACTCACTGGTAAACCTCAGCTCTTCTTAGATTGTGTTAGAGTGAGACCTAGATACATCCTTTTGGCATAATGGCATTGGCCCTCCACAGAGGCAGACAAACATGCTTGGCTACTGCATATATTATTTAGTCTTAATGTAGAATCAATAAGCAAAGAAACAAAATGTAACAACTAGCATACAATACATAATAAAAACAGTAAGTCATCTACCAATGTACATGAGTTCTCCTAGAGAGAGAGAGAGAGAGAATTCATTTATGAATTCTGGAAGCCTCCTCAACTTACATACATCAGAAGCTATATTTTATCCCAGATGGTCTAGAATTTGAACAGAGAGAATTTATTTAGTTCTCTACAATATAGGACACCAGTCCCAGGGGACTATAGATGTGTCCCATAGAAGTGGGCAAAGGAATGCATTCAATCCCACCTCATTTATTCAGCAGAGCCATGCTTTCAGTTGAAGATCCAGCAACTTTAGACCTGGTACTCAAGGCCCAGGGAATGGCCTTGGTATTCAGGAGGATTGAAAGAAAACTGACCCTCTCGCAGGAGATAATGTTTTCAATCTGAGCTCCAAAGATCTCCAAACTTGAGCTTCAACCTTCTTAGAGTAGGGAAAGAGCACTTAGCAATGGGTTCCATCAAGGAGAAGCCAACTGCTTATTTTGTTCTGGCATCCTAAGTGGCACAGAGGATGGCACAAGAGGACTTGAATTAGAAAGTCTTGAATTCTAATCCAGCCTTATTTACTAGTTGTGTGACTCTGGGCAAGTCAGTTAGCCTATGTAAGCCTCAGTTTCCTCAAGTGTAAAATAGGGATAACAATACCTCCCTCCCAGTGTTGTTGTGAAGATCAAATAAGATAATATTTGTAAAGTCCTTAGCAGAGAGGTTGGTACATAGTAGGTGCTCTCTAAATGTTAATTATTATTGTTATCTCTTCAACTTTGCAAGCAGTAACCCTCTAAAACTCTTAGCTGTGTCTCTAGTTACTTCTCAGTACCACTCTCCATAAAACAGAGAGGAAGAAGGATAGGAAAAGGAAACCACATAATAATAACAACTGAAATCAATATAATGGTGTGTGAGGCAGATCCTTTTAGTGTCATCCACATTTTTCAGTTAAGGATACTGGGATACAGAGAGGCCCAAGGGACTCATCCATCCATGGTCACACAGCTAGTAAGCAACAGAAGAATTTGAACCCAAGTCTCCATGATTCCACTAGGCAATGCTGCTGGGAATAGCTTGTCAATGGTCACAGTGCTTTTCAACAAGCTTGCTAAATTGTAGCAGGAAGGATTCTGGGAGATGGGACAAGTGGCCCTTCTCCTCTCTCCCCAGATAGTGCACAGAGGTTCCATGTGCTCAAGATGGGTTTTTAATCTAGCTTTCCTTCTGGTATTTGATATGAAATACAAAGAGCATTTGGGCATCTCTAGGCTATCTTCTGGGGTTTTCTTTTGCTACCTCTATGCTCTTGGCAACAGGGCCTTTATTTCTTGAGAGTTCATTTCCTTCAGCTTCTTATTCTCTCCCTGAAGTCCCAATCCTCTTTGGGAAAGCAATTGGTTATTGTGCAGAGGATTGTGAAGTCATATACTGGGGATTATAACTTTATTTGTTGAATGAGGAGCAGTGTCAGGAGAACTCTTAAGCACCAAATACCCAGCTTGGATATAAATGTTCTTAGTGGAGAAGAGGAGGAGAAATAATAGAAAAATCTATGCAGCTCCACTTAGGAAGAATGTATGCTAAGTGGTATTTTATTATAGATTTCAAGCTAAAAAGGACTTTAAAAGTTATCTTGTCCAACGTCCTCATTTTGCAGCTGAGAACCTTGCATCCTAGAGATGTTATGGGGCTTGGTCAAGGTCATACAATTTGGAAGTTCCAGAACTGGGATATAAATCTAGATCCTCTGACTGCAGATGGCCAACTCTCTTACATGATGCTGCATCTTGAATCCAAATTCAGACTGCTGGTCATCAAAGGGGCTTTTCATACTGCTTGCTGCTGTGTCCTTGTCATACATGAATTTGTTTCTATTTCTTATTATCCTTCTTGCATCACAGGTTTTTTTCTCTTTCATGAAGCAATTCATAGTCAACTATTTTTTTCTTCAATTATGAAGATTACAACAAAGTGATCCTTCTTTTGATGTTAACAGGAAGGTCCATGTTATTACTGAATTCCACAATATTTTCTGCAGAAGAACTATCATTTGGGGTCTGCATAACCAAAAACAAAACATCATCTAGAAGCCAACTATCTACTGTTAAGTTTTTCCATTTTTATACCAACAAGAAATATTTATGAAGCATCTACTGTGTATAAGGCACAGGATAGGGCTTAGCTAGACTAGACCTCTGACAGTAAATAGTGAATAAACCAGGTTCATATTAAAATATTTTCTATCTTAGTAGAACCTGGCTTTGTGGTTTGTGCTCTCACAGCCTCTGTGAGACCCAGATCATCCCAATACAACAATATTAACTAATATTTATATAATATTTCAGGATTTGTAAGTGATTTACATGTATAATCCCAAATGATCCCCCCTCACAACAATGCTGTGAGGTAGGCACTATTATTAGCCCCATTTTACAGATAAGGAAGCTGAGACAGAAAAAAGTTAAGTGTTTTGCCAAGGTCACACAAGCTGGCATGTGTCTGAGGCATGATTTGAACTCCAGGCTTCCTATTCCAAATCCATCATTCTACCCACTCCTTATAGGGGATAGATGGTGGTGATTGGGATCTGAATGGTAAGTTTAAAAAGCAGGCAAGACTGCTCTTCGTGGTGGCAAAAAAGTAGAGGGTGTGTCCCTCGATTGGGGAATGGCTGAACAAATTGTGGTATATAATGTTGATGGAATACTATTGTGCTGTAAGGATTGATGATTTGGAGGATTTCTATATGAACTGCGAGGACCTCAATGAACTGATTGATGCAGCATGAAATGAGCAGAACCAGAACATTATACACAAAAAGTAAAACATTGTGCTCCTTTTGCTCTGCATCAATTCCTGGAGGTCATTCCAGTTCACATGGAATTTCTCCAGTTCATTATTCCTTTGAACACAACAGTATTCCATGATCAACAGATACCACAATTTGTTCAGCCATTCCCCAATTTAAGGGCAGCCCCTAATTTTACATTTTTTTGCCACTACAAAGAGCACAGCTATGAATATTCTTGTACAGGTATTTTTCCTTATTATCTTTTTGGGGTACAAACCCAGAAGTGCTATGGCTAGATCAAAAGGTAGACAGTCTTTTAGCACCCTTCGGCCATAGTCCCAAATTATCCTCCAGGATGATTTGGCCAATTCACTATTCCACTAGCAGTGTGTTAGTGTGCCAATTTTGTCACATCCCCTCTAACATTTATCACTTTCCTTTGCTGCAGTATTGGCCAATCTGTTAGGTGTGAGGTGGTACCACAGAGTTGTTTTAATTTGCATTTCTCTAATCAGGAGGGATTTAGAACAGAAAGTAAAGCATTGTGGAACAATCCAATGTAATGATCTTTGCTACTAGTAGCAATGCAACAAGCCAAGACACTCCTGAAGAGTGTATGGGAAAGAATGCTATCCATATTGAGAGAATGAACTATGGGAATAGAAATGCAAAAGCAAAAGATATGATATCACTTATCACATGTATATATGGGGATGTGATTTGGGGTTTACTGCTGTGGTGTGGGCCAGCCTCCCAAAGGGAATGGGGTCTTGGGAGATGGGACAGTGTCAGCAAACACATTCAACCTGCAGCACAGGTTTCACAGGATAAACTGCTCCACATTGACTGAGACCTGGCTTTATTTTATACCCTAATGATCACACATCTACTTAGCACACAGTTTCATTCTCAACATACATGTTTCCATGGAATCTAACAACAGATAGGAAACCTAGGAAGATAGTCAACAAAACATTGTTGCTAAGGGCAGGATCAGTGGGTAGAATCAACATGACCCAGATATAGGTTAGGGAATTCAGAGCACAGATTTGCCAGAAGTTTTTATGCCTAGAAAAGAGGGTCCTATATAAGTGGGTATATAAGAATCCTTAGGTTTAATTTTGTAAGTGGGCTCTCCTGGGGGGACAGAGTGGGACATCTGTATTAACCCTGCAAACATGTTGCTCTCATCTATTTTTCCTGGGGCTATGTAAGAATAATAAACATAGCAATTCCAATTATAAGGAGGTGTTAATGATGAAAGTCATTTAGGAGGGTTTCAGTGGATGTTTCCATCCTTCCTGGGGGCTGCTTTGCAGTCCCCGGTTTCCATGTGGATCATGTCAAACAGCGTGGTCTTTGATGGCTTCCAGCAGCTTAGGCCTTAAACAATTGCCCTATAGCAAAAATGGAAAAATATGGAAATAGGTATCAAGTGATAACATTTGTACACCCCAGTGGAATTGCTTGTTGGCTCTGGGTGGGGGAGGAAACAGGGGAGGGAGAGAAAATTAATCATGTAAATATGGAAAATATTTTAAAATAAAATTTTCTTTTAAAAAAAGGAGTGGGCAAAACTGCAATGAAAATTTGAGGAGAGGGACCACTTTCATCTGGGTACAGGAAAAGGGGAAAGAGAAAGTTTCGTGAGCAGGGTGACACCTACCTGAACCTTAAAGAAAGAGAAAGATTTCAACAGGGAGATGTGTAAAGGGAATACTTCTGAGGCATGGAGAATGACCTTGAGAGATAGAACATTTTTAGGAAACAGCTACTCAAGGAGTCCAGCGACTTGTATGGCCCAAAAGTGTGTACAAAGACTAATAATATTGAATGAGGTAGGGAATTGGAGCCAGATGTTGGGAAAGACCATTAAGGCTAAACAGAGGATTAGCATTTTTTCCTCAAGGTAAGAGGGAGAACTTCTTCATGCAGAGGACCAGAGATATGTATTTTGATGGGAATTCTCAAGATGGGGTCCACAGACCTCCAACTTGAGTGGGAGGAAATTATATCTTTATTTTCATTAACCTTGAATTGAAATGCAGCATTTTTTCAGCTGTAAATTTTTAAAAAGTATTCTAAGGAGCCCATAGACTTCACATAGATTTCCAAGGGGTCCATAACATAAAAGACTTTAGGAAGATTATTTTGACTACCTAAAACAAAACCCCTCTTACCTTCTGTCTTAAAATTGATACTAAGTCTTGGTTCTAAGGGAGAAGAGAGACAAAGGCTAAGCAATTGGTGTTAAGTGATTTGTCCAGGGCCACACAGCTGGGAAGTGTCTGAGGTCAAATTTGAACACAGTACACCCAGCCTCTGGACCTGGATTTCTATCTGAGCCACCTATTTGCCCCTTTAGACATCTTGAAACTTTATAACTTTTTGTTTGCTATTTTAAACTCCTGTTTCTCTTTCCCTACTAGAAATAAAAACCCTTAGAAAACTCAAGAGAAGAGTTTTAAATTCATTGCAGTCAGGAGGGCAGGAGAGAAATGGGAATACTGTGTCCTTTTCAGCAGGAGAGCTGGATAAAAGAATCCAGTATGGAAGGAAAGGGATAATGTCAGTGATATTGAAAGGAGAGTCCACAAGTAGCCTTGGATTGACATGTGGGAGAAAGTGGGACATGGGAAATTGGCCAAAGACTGAGAAGTGTCACTGTGAGTTCAAGTCAAGGTGGGGATGGGGGGAATATGGAAAAAGAAATACAGCATTTAGCAGTGCCTGTAGCATAGCAAGCACCTAATAAATGCTTGGTTGATTAATTGACTGATAGAATGAATGCAAGAGCCCCATTTTCCCCCTAGGAGAACCACACACATGCTTCATCCATGTTTTAGGACACTAACATTCTAGCAAGTCCTTCTGTATGATGTGCATATAAATTATGATATTAGAATTTAATTTTTCTCAGCCCTCAAATTCATATCTTAAAACCATAGTCTTAAAAACTAGTCGTATCCCAACATAATTGTCTTCCCTCCTCCCCTCATTGAAAATGTAATCAAACCTCCACCAGCAATTCCACTGCTGACTTTAAATACCATGAAGTCATGAATAAATAAAATATATGCATACCAAAATATTAATATTAACATTTTTGTAGTAGCAAATAACTGGAAATGTTTCCAGGTTATTGTGGAATGAATAAAGAAACCCCAAATCAGGAATTTAATGGAATTATGGATATATGAATGTGAGAAATTATAAATCAGAAGAATTTGGAAAAGCAATAGAAAATCAGTATGAACTAATTCATGGTAAAAAAAAAGAAGCAGAACCAAGAAAATAATTTACACAATGACTACAACTATGTAAATGAAAAAAAACCACTAAAAGAAAGGTAAACTCAGAGCAACTAAAAAGCAGTAGTGGTCTTGGAAAACAGAATCAAACATACTTACCTTCTCTCATTCTAGAAGCACAGGACTGTGGGGGCAGAATGTTGCACGCATTGTCAGAAACAGTCTACATATTAGTTACTTTTGTTGAACTATTTTTTTGGGGGGGTAACAAGGGAGGGTTCAGTTTTGGCTTAGTGGGGATATCCGAAAATGATTAATATGTAAAAAAAAAACAACAACCAAAAAAAGCATCCACAAAGACATAATTTAAAATAGCACTCCCCAATTCCTAACCAATTAATTGATTGCATCAACCAATCAATAAATTATGTGTCCACTATGTACCAGTCTCCATGCTAGGTGCTAGAAATGCAAAAATCAATGAATTAAACAGTCCTTACTGGGAAGGACTGTACATTGTGATGAGGAAGTGTGTAAGACAATAAGAACATATACTATATCCAGAATAAATATAAAGAAAATCAATACAAAGCAGTTTGCTAGTTTGAGAGAGAGGCCACTAATAACAAATAGAAAAGGAGGGAGGGCGGGAGATATTTGGGAACTATAATGTAAAAAACAAAAAAAAATTTAAAAGAAAGAGAGTGAGCTATGTCTTGAAAGAAAAGGGGAATTTTATAAGGAAGGAATTCATTCCAGGCATGGGGGTGGGGGGCAGTCAGAGACATGGAGACATAGAGATAGGAGATAGATTTGTGGGTGTGGGAGAGGAGGCAGTGTACAAACAATTAGGGTGACAAGATAGATTGGAGCTGGTTTACAAAGGGCTCAAAAGCTAAACAGAGATTCACATTTGATCCCAGAGGCAATAGGGAACCATTGGAGTTTATTCAATGGGAAAGTGACTATGGTAAGACCTCCACTCACTGAAAGGAAAACACTTGCTAGGAGAGTAGAAGATGGACTGTAGTGGGAAAAGACTTTAGTTAGGGAGATCAAATAAGAGGCCACTGTAATAACAGTCAAGAGTTGATCAGGACTAGAGCTAAAGTGGGAGATATATGAGTAGAGAAAAGTTGAATGATGTGGAGTTAGAAATAGCAAGCCTAAACAATCTGCTAGAATATAATTACATTTGCTAACATATGATTTATTTTTATTTTATTTTATTTTCTATATTATTTTATTCTCTCACTTCTCCAGAAGACAAAAATATATTTACTTCTTTTTCCTCTAAGAGCAAGAGTAGTTCATCATAACTGATCTGTTGGTAGTATTTTAGTGGATCTTTTGTTTCCTTCCATTATTGTGGGCATTATATAGATATATATATATATTTATATTTATATTGTTCTCAGTTCTACTAACTTCTCTCTGCATCTGTTCATACAAATTTTCATGTTTCTCTAGGATCTTCATAATCACTATTTCAATAATATTCCATTACAACCCATTTCCTGAAGGATAAATACCCATTGTTTTTAGTTTACTACCATAAAGACTGGTACAAGATTGTCTTCTTTTTTCATAGTAAATTGTAATCTCCTTGAGAACAGAGATAGCTTTTATTCATCTTTGTATTTCCCTTAGCACTTAGCATAATACTTTGTATGTAGTGAGCACTTAATAAATGCCTGACAAGAGGCATAGATCCCCTGGCATGGAAACTGTAACCCTACCCTAGGGACTCCTTAATGATTTCCTTTCCCTAATATTCCTAATGATATCTGGTTTTACAAAGATCTTCTTGCTTGTGCAAGAAGCAACCTTCACTTTCTGTAAAAGAGTCCCACTCATCCCTATGCTATATATATAACAACAGCATGCTAGATCTGGAGCCAAGGGACCTATGTTCAAGTCCTGGCTTCACTATTTAGCCATTTGTGTGATTTTACATCGAGCCACTTCATGTATCTGGGCCTCTGCTTATCATTTATAAAATAAGGGGGCTGGATCAGTCAGTCTTTAAGACCCCTTCTAGCTCTATGCTAACTTCAGACTCAGATGGTTACAAACTATATTGTCCTTTCTTCCAGTCTATGGACTGTCCCCTGCCCAGTGAGAATTCCTCCTTAAAAAAACAACAACCAGGAATTAACATTAAACCTTAAAAACATTAAATAATGCTGTGTATTGGTACCAAGGCAGAAGAGCATTAAGGGATAAACAATGGGGGTTAAGTCACTTGCCCAGGGTCATGCACCTAGGAAATTTTGAGGTTCAAATTTGAACCCAGAACCTCAAATCTCTAGACCTAGCTCTCAGTCCACTGAGTCACCCAACTGCCCCCAATTCCTCTTTTCTTCAGGAGTTGCTAAGCACCTAAGTATCTCTTTAATTATCTTACTTCAAGACCTAAAATCTCTTGTGGGACAACTGAGTGGAATTATTCATTTTACTTTCAACTGTCACCAGTCACAGTTGGTGGGTGGACTAATTGATAAGGTCCCTTGGGTCTCCAGTATCCATTCCTTCAGGGCACATCACTCCTTTGGAGGTGGAAAGGGGAAGTGCCTCAAGAGATCATATAGTCCAATATGCTACCTTTACAAAAGAGGAAACTGAAGCCCCCAAAGATAAAGTCACCTGCCCAAAGACAGGTAGCAAGGAGCCACCCTGGCTATAGAATTAAAGAATGTAAATCTGTGCATCACAGGCAAATAGAATCCTCATGAAATGCTAATGAGGTGGGGAGGTGGAAAAACTAGATTTTTAAAATGTTGATTTGCCTACAGTTCTGGAGCCTGAGACAACCTCTTCAACTTGCTTTTCCTTTCTTCTTTTTTAAACCCTTCCTTTCCCTCTCAGAATCAATACTATGTATTGGTTCCAAGGCAGAAGAGTGGTAAGGATTTGGCCATGGGGGTTAAGTGACTTGCCCAGAGTCACCCAGCTAGGAAGTGTCTGAGGTCAAATTTGAACCCAGGACCTCCCATCTCTATGCCTGGCTCTCAACCCACCGAGCTACCCAGCTGCCCCTATCTTTTCCTTTCTTAATATCTGAGTGAGAGATGGTGTGGTCTAGTAGATAGAAAGCCAGGCTTGAATGGGAGTTCAAATACCAGCTATGATACACTTAGCTGTATGAGTCTGGGAAAAACACTGCAACTCTTAGTGCCTCCCCCCCAAGGAATTCATTAATACTATTAATTACAGAGTAGACGTTTCTTCATCAATGACATCAGAGATAGCTAGATCCCCAAGCCAATAAAATCATGGTTCTCTATAGTGAGAACAATGAAACAGATAGATCTGTGATTTCATCAGTGTAGGGAACTATCATAAGGAAATTCCTACTCCACAGCCTATAGTGTTAGAGAACATGTTCCTCCGTGAATAAATGAGTGAACTAATGAATGAATAAAAAAGCATTCTTTTAGTATTTACAAGTTGCCAGTAACACTGAGCTCAGAGTCAAGGAGACAGGTATAAGCCAGCAAGACCATGTTTGCTGTCTGTGTGCTTATGTTCCAAGAGGAGAAGACAGCTCATATGGGAGAACATTGGGGTGTGGTTGGATGGGAAAGTCAGAAGGAATGGTGATGGGAGTCAGAGGGCAATTGATGGGTATGTCCCTTCCAGGAATAGTAGTTTTGGATTACTGATTATTCTTAAGGTGAGAGTGGGAAAGGACTGGGGCTCCCTCCACAGTGACATGGTAGGATGCCCAGGAAGTGGGAACAGATCTCAGCCAGATAAGATGATGCTCACCAATCAGACTAATGTGGTTGTTCACTTCATCAATGGAAATTACAGTCCACCCATGCCTGTCCTCTTATTCCATGTGACTCTTTTCTACACACTGCACAGGGAGTCTCACCTGTGACAAATACTGACAGCAGGAGCCTAGCATTTAACCACTCAGTGCCCCCAGGCAATTATCTAACAAAGGAGGAATGTCTTCCAGGAGCTGTCTATATATAAAAGGGCCTTTTCCAGTTCTCTTGGCATTATGTGACTCTCAATGGAGCATGTATGCCATCCATCCTTCCCTAGGGCCACATAACCTACTCACTCACTTTCTTTTCCAGTCCCCAGCCTCTGATGATAGATATCCTGCTCTTCTCTTAAGGTGGAGGCTTCTCTTGAGCCATCTTTGTGGTAGTGTTATTGTGTCTATTCGCCCTGGACTTGGAGAGGAGAAGACCTGAGTTCAAATCTATCCTGAGATCTATTATCTGACCCTGACCAAGTCACAGCTTCTTTCTGCTTAGCTTCCTCATCTATAAAATGGAGATAACAACAGCACCTAGTTTCCAGGGTTGTTGAGAGAATACGATGAGATAATATTTCACAAGTACTAGCACAATGTCTAGCATATGGTAGGCACTTACTAAATGCTTCTAAGATGAAATTGAAACGATGGGCCTCTTCATTGTAAATGTGGAATAATGGAAATCACATTTAATTTGGAGCCTGAGTACCTGGATTTAAATCTCAGTTCTGCCACTCACTACCTGTGTAGCCTCCGGCACTGTCTGAGCCTCAGATGAAATTTCTTCTGTAAAAAGCAAGAGGTCAGGCTAGTTGACCTGCTGGGTCCCTTTCAGCTCTAGATCCTCCATCCCTTATCATTACAGTCTAAGCAGGTGAATCTAAAACCAAGAGCATTAAACTGTACGTGTGCCATGAGTTCTGAGAATTTGCATTTGTGATGTCCACATCCAATTGCATAACCTTATCCTGGAGTGACTCCTAGGGAGGAAAAAATCTGAGAGCTCAACACTCACTCAAGTGAGGTAAACAAGATTGCCCAAGGTCCCCTATAGTTCTCTGAAAGACTTAATTTACTCCACAGAGATGAATGTCATCCTCTCCGAAAATGTCTTGTCTATATTTCTTAGTGCCAAGCCCAGGCAAAAGTTGTTTTGCTTCTCTTGCTTTGGTTTCCAAAGAAATGCTCTGGAAAATAAAGAGAGCTTTACCCTGGAACCATGTGACTTTTGACAGAGTCCCCCAATCGCACATCTGATAACTAAAGGATGGACCCAGAAGCCCTCAGGAATATGTAACTCCTACTGATGCCCATTTACTCAAGAAGATAATAGTATTTTCATGTGGATAACAGCTGCAAGATTGTACTCAGTAAAAGGTTTATATTTCATCTACATTAAAGCAAATTTCTAACAATTTTCAGCTCTTAGTAGTTATAGTGTATCATTTTATAAAATTGGTAGTTAACGCCCAGGCATCCAGAATCCAAACAACCAGAATGCATAAATAGCTACATTGTTTTTCCAGCACTCAATGCTGAACAATGATGATTGGTGCTCAGAACAATGTCACCCTTTACCCTGTGAGTTCTCCCAGGATACCATTCAGCTCTCTGAGCTAAGACTGTATTTAGTACAATTTTACAGAGAAGTGTATGTTATTCAGTTGAAATTCTTGGCAAATTGGTGATTTGGGTGTGGTAGTCTGGAAATCCTTGGGGTTTTGTTGGGGTTTTTTTTGGGGGGGGGGAAGGGGGTTAATCCTCTCTGATATCATGTGCTTTTCCTGCTCAAGATATACCCTCTCCTGCTGCCTAACACTTTAATTCTTTTTTCCAGAATTTCTGTGACTGAGAATTTACATATAGAAATTCCCATTCCTCACGTTTGACAGAGAGAGCCATCCTCTGGCCATTCCCTACCTTTGCCTTTCTTTGAAACCAATAAAACGTACATGAGTGATATGTCATCCCTCTGCATAAAATCTATGGCTTTTAGGGGAGATCCTGCTCCACTGCATAGGCTACACTAGTGCACTGAGCAGCCCTGTTGTATGCAGGCTAGAGCCTAATCATCTTCATGTTTGAACCTAAACAACCCCAAGTATGAGAGTTTGGGGTAATCCGGGGGTACCAAGTCTAGACTGTATCTTCTAATAAGATCATTAATCCCCTTCCCCTGTGATCTGTAAGTCATGGCAGCTCCAATTATGAGGAAGTTCTTCCATATATGACTGGAATGTGTCCTCCAGTATTTCTTCCAATATATACCCACATCCCTCCTACATGGTGACAGTTTTGGTGTTTGCCTCTTTATAGAAAGACTGACATTAATGCTTAAGAATGAGGTGTTCTACCTCAAACCTCTGTTCCAACTGTATCTTCCCTATGCTACAGCTAGTAGAAGATTATGGTCACAGGCAGAGGAGATTTTCAATGATGAATCTATAGCACTTCCTCTGGAAACTCCTCCCTTCTATCACTCAGGCTCATGTTGGGGCCCTAAGAGGAAGGCTTCCTACATGTTTCAAAGGCAATCTACTCTGCTGAGCCAGACTTCTAAAACTATGGCCTAGGAGCCCCCTACCAGCAAGTTTCTCTTTTGTAGTCAGCCAGGAGATACAATTAGCTCAAAGCAAAGGCATTTTCTTAGATGTAATGGTAAGAATAGCTACCAAACATTCTCCCCATTCACCTCATACACCCAGGGTATATCCTCCCACTAAAACACAAGAGCGCAGTAGTAATGTGGAACACATGTAGAGAACACATGTAATCAAGATAACATTCAAGGCCCCCGAGCTATATATATATCAGAGTCCTCATTTTCTAACCACAGTCTTCACACTTTTTTCTCTTGGCTCCAGGGTAGCTCAGTTAGGCTCCTGAGGTCTGTTTATTTTGAAGATCAACTCTAAACTGTCAGGGATAGTTTTCTCTTAAAACAATAATCATCTTTTCCCTGCTGTCCAGAGAGGCCGACCCCTCAGTGATGTTTCTTACCTTGAATGCTGCTCCTCTCTGTGTCTCTGCTACAGGTTCAATAATTATCAGCTAGGGTTTGATCTTTAACTGACAACCGTAAACCGACAAACTCTAGAACTCTCTGAATAGCTTTTAAGGGTCACCCAGGGTATGGCCAGTCTTTTTCCTAGTAATTTAATTAAGGAACTTTTTTTTTAATTCCTAAAGGGATTCAAAGTGAATATATACTTATACACTTAGATTAATATTTTGTTTCTATGCTACATCACAGGAAGGGGAGGCAGGGATTGGTCAGGCTTCTTTGGTATCCTTCTCTGCATACATACACACACACACACACACACACACACACAGAGAGAGAGAGAGAGAGAGAGAGAGAGAGAGAGAGAGAGAGAGAGAGAGAGAGAGATACACATCTTACACACATTCACATTCACATATCTAAGAACCTATATTGTCCAATTTGGCTTGATTTAGTAATAGCAGTAAAGACAAGCACACACTCAGTCATAACGCAGCTCTACTCAACTCCCCAGAGGCCAAGACCCTGAATACTTCCTTTCCCTGTGATAAATGCAGTCATCAGCTATTCTAACCCTGAAAATGTTGAGGTTGGATCTTCATATTCACACCAAAGCTCAAGATTCTCATGAATATTTTGCAGTCAAACAATCAGTGATTAACTCTGGCATCATGAGGACCTGGGTTCAGATCACACTTTTGATTCTCACACCTGTGAGAATTTTGACAATTTACTTCCTTGAGCCCCAGTTTTCTCATCTGTATTATGCGATCAGACAATATGATCTCTTACAGCCCTTGGTCTCTGATCCCATGACTCCTTCCCTCTAGAATCCAATTTCTCTTTATCTCTGAGCAAGAGATATAATTATTCCTAATAATTTTTCCTCTTTCTTGTTTCTCCTTTTCCAGTCTATACCACCATCCAAATATCTGTTCATCAGTGCTTTGATTACTGATATATTTCTTACCAAGCCAGGGTTGAGGAGAGAATAAAAGAATAATCTTAGCTTTTCTTAAGTCACTAGACACTTGATCAGAACTCCCTTTCCTTAGAATTTAAGTGTTTTTTGCCTAAATAGCCCAACTGTCTAATTCCTTGCTTACCCTAACATAAAATGTTGGGTTGTGTTTTTTTTTTTTCCGCAGCATGAAAAATAGTAAAACAGATAATGCTTTCAAAATCAAAACCCCATTTATGATCATAGGAAAATATGGCCATAGATTTTGAGCTAATGGAGACTCAGAGGTCATCTAATCCAATCTCCTCATTTTATAGTTAGGGAAACTGAGGCTCAAGGAGGTAAAAGACTTGCCCAGGGTCACACAGGT
The DNA here is from genome assembly GCF_027887165.1 of Monodelphis domestica. Classification (NCBI taxonomy): domain Eukaryota; kingdom Metazoa; phylum Chordata; class Mammalia; order Didelphimorphia; family Didelphidae; genus Monodelphis; species Monodelphis domestica. Next base: position 186,667,150 of record NC_077232.1, on the reverse strand, counting down.
AACATGATTCAGAGTTGGAATTTAAATCTGAATCTTCTCATCCAAAGTCAATGTTCTATGCATTTCTTTAAAACCAATATTCTGCTAGTGATTCTGAATGCCTTCAAACCATGAAACACTACAGTATCAGGTGAATTTAAATTACAAATAACCCAAAGGACAATTGAAAGACATATGGTAAGCATAAGCAGGCTGTAGCATGTTGCTAGTGATATTGTGCTTTGTGAGAAGTGGTATTAAAGACATCAACAAGGGCAAATATGACAAGAAAAGGAAGTGAGATGCTCATTTATTGAGAATGAGACGACAGGCACCTTCACCAGGAGGCTGATACCCCATGATGATAAATGAACCAGAGTAAAGCTTTCATTGCAATGGGTATGGTGGATTTATGGGGAAAAGCAAATGAGAATGGCATAGTGTAAGAACTATATTGGAAGGGTTGTGTTCTACATAAAGCAGCTAAGTGGTACAGTGGATAGAATGCTGGACTTGGAGTCAGGAAGACTTTGGCTCCTGAGTTGAAATCTGGCCTCACATACTTGCTAGTTGTGTGACCCTTGGTAAGTCACTTCATCCTGTTGGCCTCAGTTTCCTCATCTTTAAAATGACCTGGAGAAGGAAATGGCAAACCATTCTAGTATCTTTGCCAAGAAAATACTAAATGGGATCATGAAGAGTCAGACACAACTGAAAGGCCTGAGCAACACAAAAAATATTCTGCACTGGTGGTGGGTATATCTCAGCTGATGAAATCACTGACCCACCAAGATGCCAAGTGAATGAGATTACAGAGCATGCCTGGGAAAAGCACTTATGGCCATTAATATTCAAATTGGAGGATTTTGTTATAATGAGATAAAAATACTATCACTATGAGCCAAGAACTGTGTTCTACAACTGTTTTCTTCCTACAACTGGGTTCTGCTTGAGTACAACCCAATATGGCAAAATCCAAACACTGAAGGGGGTAATTATCAATACTGGACTTTTTGCTTGACAGAAGTATTCACTGAAGGGTTACTTCAGCTTTATTTATTAAAATTTGATTTGTACCGATATCTGGTCTCGAAAGTATAGCTTAGTGGTCCTGAATTTCTGATTACCAAGGCTAGAGTTGAAAGGGAACTTGGAAGTCAGCTATTCCAATTCCCTTATTTTACAGTGGGGGCCCAAAGAGAAGAAATGACTTGCGTGAGGTCACCCAGCTAGTAAATGACAATTTTCAAATCTGAGCCTTGTGATTCCCAACCCAGCACTCTTCCAGAAGCATGACAAAGAATTGGTTTGCTATTGCATAATGATGTGTAGAAGAAGAATTGAAAAGATTCTGAGTAATAGACTTAGTGAAAAACTGTGAAGGTTTCAACATCAGACTTCCATTGTGCCTGTCTCATCTTGATTTGATGGAATCTGTCAAGTGCACCATTATATCTCTTTAGCTTAAACAGAGCAGTGTTTAGCGATTAAGGTAATGGGGTCCAGAGTCAGCCTTGCTGTTTTCCCTTCCCATTTATGCTATTGTTAGAATGTGGCCTCCTGAGGTCTTCACTCCAAGTATTCATTTTTACCATTTGCTAGACAGTTTTACTTCTCCTGAGGTGGGGGGTGAAGGGGAGGGTGGAAAACCTCATGCATATTTTCTGAGCACTTTGAGCTCTTTAGATGAAAAACATGTTTTACAGCATATACCAAACACAATCATGCATCAGGAGGAGATGAGAATCAGTGGGAGACTGGGCTGGGTTGGGGGTGTTTTCATTTATTTAATTTTTTTAGTTGATGGAGAATTTTCTAGAGAAAGTCTTTTGGAGTTCAATCCTCATTGTTGGAAATCTTTCTTAAATGTAATATTTTCTTTTCCTGCTTTTGTTTGTGTTATAAATGGGGCACAAATGTTCCTTCTCTAACCATGACTACTTCTTTTCTTCCATTGCCTGAGTTTGGATTCTACGATCTGCCCCTTACTACCCTGTGAACTTGCCTCTGTGGGACTCAAGTGCATCATCATTAGAAAGTCCTCTTAATTCAAACTTCGCAATATTTCTCACTTCTTTCTCCTTTTCCTCCATTCTCCTGATCCCCTGCTTTATGAATCCACTCACAATCACTGACTCCACAGATTCCAAATCCTTTGCCTGCTGAACATTCCCCTTCTCTATGCTATCATTCCTTATAATATCATTTTTCTAATTGCATCCTTAGTGTCTCTTAGAGTGGCTGGCATATAGTGAGTAATTAATAAATGATTTTTCATTTATTTATTTTTCATTCTTTCTTTCTAGTCATATGGCTACCATCTTATCAAGGCCCCCATCAGTGGTGATCTGATCTACTATAGGAGCCTTCCAACCAGTCTCCTTTTCTTCTGCTGGTCCCCTCTCTAGTCCCTATCCTCCACACAACTGCCAAAATAATATGCCTAATGCCAGGTCTGGAAGTGAAACTCCTGACGTGATGGGATGCTTCATTGGTTTCCTATTTTTGATAGCATAAAATAGAAACTACTCAGGCTGGCACTGAAGACTCTTCAAGACCTGGCTCTACCTTTATTTCCATCTTTTCCCCCTTATGCACCTTCCTCTTTGTTATGCATTCTTCATTAAAGACAAACTGGACTTCTGCTTGTTCCTCATTTCTCTCTTGCTCTTTCCCACTACTATACCTTTATCCTGCATGCCTGGAATGTATTCCATCACCATGTAAAACAGATGAAAATCTTGCTCTTCCTTTAAATCCCAGTTCTAATGTCAGTTGCCTCTTTGCTTGACAGAAGTATTCACTGAAGGGCTACTTGAGCTTTATTTCTAAGAATTTAAGTTGTACCCACATGAAGCCTTCTCTGCTGTCCCCCTGAATCCCAGTTGAAAGTAAGCTCTGTCTCCTTCCTAAAACTTTATTATATCACCTTGTCTGCTTCTTTCCTTTCCACCAGTCCCTTCCCACCAAGTAGAATACTTGCACATGTGTGCATGCTCTGTCCTCCCCTGATCCTAGAACACAAGCCCCTTGAGAGTGGGCTATTCTTCATCCTTGCCTTGCTGGTGCTCAGGACTTATACATAGTAGGTCCTTAATAAAGGTTTTCTGCTTTCAACTGAATTCGATCCATGGAAGACTGAGGATCTTACAGTGACTCAGAGAGGGAGGCACCAGAATGGATTGGGGAAAGAACTGCCTTCAGTCTTAGAGGAATGGTATTTAAATCCCACTTATTTCCTACCAAATGCCTTCCTATTACTTATTTCCCAAGTGTAACCTTGAGAAAATTGCCTCTCTAGGCCTCAGTTTGCTCATCTCTAAAAGGAGGGGGTGGGACTAAATGACCTCTAAGGTCCTTTCTGCTTCTAAATCTAGGCTCATTTTAAACACTATGCAATACATATGCGTATCAGAGATCCTGCTTATTTGGGAGAAGTTCTATCCCCCTTTTTAGCTTACTAGCTCCTTCAAGGCAAGGACTACATTATTTCTCCATCTTCATGTCCCCCTTGTGGGTAAGCCCAGGGCTTCACACAGAACAGACCCTTCATAAATGTTTGTCGAATTGAATGGGGCAGAATTTGCAATATTCTCAAGCTATATCATGGAAGCTTTCAAAGCATGAATAAGAACCTGGAATTGCCACAACAGGTCAGATCCAGGGTCCAGCTAGCTCTATAGTTTGTCTAATCTCATTAGATTTTGGCTATTTAATCATGTCTGGCTTTTCATGACATTATTTGAAGTTTTCTTGGCAAAGATACTAGAAAGGCTGGCCATTTCTTTCTTTAGGCCATTTCTCCAGTTTGCCATTTATTTCTCCAGACTAATGATGAGGAAACTAATGTAAACAGGATAAAGTGACTTGCTCAGGGTCACACATCTAGTAAGTATCTGAGGCCAGACTTGAACTCAGGGAGAAAAATCTTCCTGATGCCAGCCAGATCCAGCACTCTATCTCCTGCACCACCTACCTGCCCTCTGACAAAGAGACTTAAAAACTTGCTTTCTCCTGATTTGCTTCCTTCTGTAATATGAAATAGAGCAGAAATTCTCAAGTTTGTTGAAGATTCAAATTAGTCAGATTTCATATTTTGCTCTTTCATTCATTAACTTCTGCCACTGTCTCATCTTGACTCTTCTTGATTTCCATTTTCGAAAATGATACACTGACTTTGATTAAATAAAATATCATGGTCCTTCTCATGATCTAAAAGATCTTTACCCTCTCTTACATAAGTCTTCTAAAGCTATCTTGTGCTTTCTCTTAAATGTCATTTCTTTAGGCTAAAATAATGGCAGTTCTCTTCAACTTTCTTTTTAATAGTCAAATGTCCTAGCCACATTATCATTTTGACAATCCTTCTAGAATCCCTGAGAAAATGAAGCTATTCAATCAGCATACAATCTCATATTGTGGAATGGCAGTAGAATGGCTATTGGTTCATCAGGTCTCTGGCTCTTTACTTCTATCAGAGGGCAATTTAAACTTTTTATTTTGAAGCATACAAGGAACCAGTCCATTTATTTTTATTCTTTTTTTTTAAGCCCTTACCTTCCATCTTGGAGTCAATACTGTGTATTGGCGCCAAGGCAGAAGAGTGGTAAGGGCTAGGCAATGGGGGTAAGTGACTTGCCCAGGGTCACACAGCTGGGACATGTCTGAGGCCAGATTTAAACCTAGGACCTCCCATCTCTAGGCCTGGCTCTCAATCCACTGAGCTACCCAGCTGCCCCCTATTTATTTTTATTCTTAACAAATGTTGATTGATTGATTGATAAACTCGGCATCAGGACTATGAAGATGAGATAGTGAGCTCAGAGAGGTATGAATGAAGGTGAAAATAAGGTACAACACAAGATTCAATTGTATTGACCCCAGAAGAATCTCTAACTTGCTCTCTTGAAAATGGCTTTAAGACCAATTTGTGTTCTTTTCATTTCACTTCAGGTCAACTAACATTTAATAAATGTTTTCCACCTGAATTGTCTAAGGAAGATTCTGAAGATCATCTGGCAAGATTAGGGCAATGAAGTCCTTTCTCTTGTTGAATTGCCAAGCATTCAGACTCTACTTTAGATAGAGCAACTCTGATGGACTAGTCATGTTGTTGGAATAACAAGCACTTGTTTACATATTTTATGGAGAACTCACACAAGTCCAGTGCTCATATGGAGGTCAGCAGAAACAGTACAAGGACACTCTCAAGGTCTCCCAGAAGGATTTTGGTTTCATGGAAGACACTGGCCCAAGAACCTCCAGCATGGTGGGCTGTGCCCTGTGTATTAAAAAAAATATCCTGTGCTCTGTAGGCAAAGCAGAATTGTAGTAGCTTGAAAGAACATGAGATGGGCAACTATAGAGATATCTCTATCCCAAATGTTCACATGGACTATTTATTCACAGCCTGTGGTAGAGAGACAGCCCATTTAGAGGCAGCTGGTACAGTGGAAAGAGTGCTGGATGTAGAGTCAAAGGATTTGATTTCAAATCAGTTCTTTACTAGCTATGTGACCTTGGGCAAGTAATTTAACCTCTTTTGGTCTCAGTTCACTCATTTGTGCAAAAGATAGATTCTGACCCTCCAGAAAGACTTTGGCAAAAGTTGAAGGTCTATGGGGGCTAAAAGACTGCAAAGATCTGCAAGGAAAAGGAGGAAAGCTTTCAGATGAAAAATAGACATTGCTTATCCTAGAAATGGCAGGAGACATGAATATCTCAAATGCACATGAAGAAGCAAGCAAGATAATTAATGTACCTACTGGGCAATGACTTCATTGATATATTTCTCCCTGGCCCATCATCTCCATTAGGCCCAGAAGATCTCCCAAGAAGCATGAAAGAGCTGAAAAGGACTAGTGACCTACGGGCTTATGGAAGGAAGGGCCTTAAGAGCAAAATTTTGTCTTAAAAGTAGAGGTCATTGGCTTAATACAAAGAACTTTGGTAGTTCTCCAGCTGAGGAAGGTAGAATGCCTCCTACTCTGGCAGGTGACTAAAGGCAGAAGATTGAAGCTTCTCACTGAGGAGTGAAACTGGGGAGCCAATGGATTGATCTGGCCAGCATATTCCCTCTACCTTAGGAGAGTAGGGTGAGTGACCTGCCTAGCCTAATATAGCAGCATCAGCTGAGTGGCCTGCTCCACACTGACTAGTCAACTAGCAGATTGGTTCTTCCACCATCTCTCTTTAGGAGAATAAGGCCCAGATGAGCTGTTAATCTGGTGGAAAGAAATACTGGACCCTACAGAGAGCCAGTCCTACAAGACCCCAGCCCAGCTAGATAGTGGTGTAATTTCCCAGGAATTTGGAAAGGATTCATTAGAGGGAGAATGGATTCCAAGCCCATGTGATACCAGAACTGTGAGTTGCCTTGACTACTTACATGCCTTATTTTTGTACACATATTACATTATGCTTTACGTCAGGTCCCACATTTGTTCCTTGTTGGGTCTGGGACTATTATTGGAAGAGTGTGTCTCTGTTATGGGAGAAAGTACTTTGTACCTACTGTCCCTGTGATGCCACTTGAGTAAAATGCCTTTTGCTAAAGAATGGAATCTTCTGAAAGATTAAAGAGAAGCACATCAGTGGGGGAAGGAGAGCTATTTTTAGGAGAATAGTCACCATCAAGGTTAGGCCCAAAACCCTGGGAGTAGAAACAGCCCCCTTCTGGGAAGTCTTTCAGACTGCCAGGAATGGAGTGAGTTGCAAGTAAGCTCCAAGGAGAGTCTACATGTGTAAAATGAATGGGTTTGCCTTAGGTGATTTGTAAGGTACCTTCCAGTTCTAGTCTCTAGCACCTTCTTTTGACATCAATTTAAATGAATAATTGGGGACCTTTGTTTCCTTCCTTCCTTCCTTCCATAGAACCTTTCCTGGGTAATTCTGGTCACTGCTTGAGTCTCTTTCTGTAAAAATTACTGTTTAATTTTCAGTGTTCTAGTCCTCTTAGACCATCCAGCCTTCTAACTCTTATAGCTAACTCAGTATTCCTGACTTCCTGAGTAGGGAAACATGGCAGACAATTAAGAGCATCCTTCAACTTGTTGAGACCTTTTTCAGTAATATCAGTGTTTTCAATATCAAATCTTGCAATGTTTCTTTTCAGGAAATCTTCCCTAAATCTCTCATGCTGCAGTGTAAGACCACATTCTCTTTTCTTTCTGTCCTCTATGGAGGCAGAGAAGAGCAGGCCACTGAGGAAGAAATAATCTACATACAAGACTGCTCACTGACTAAGAGTCATAATTCTAAGTCTTCCAATCTTCGTCTTCTATCCTTTCATTCTTTTTTAAAAATTTTATTTAGTCATTTTAGAACATTATTCCTTGTTTACAAGAATCATATTCTTTCCCTCCCTCCCCTCCCCCTGCCCTTCCCATAGGCGATGCTCAATTCCACTGGGTATTACATGTGTCCTTGATCAGAACCCATTTCTATGTTGTTTATGTTTGTACCAGGATGTTCATTTAGAGTCTACATCCCTAATCATATCCCCATCAACCCATGTAATCAAGCAGTTGTTTTTCTTCTGTGTTTTGACTCCCACAGTTTTTCCTCCGCACATGGATAGTGTTCTTTCTTGTAGATCCCTCCGGGTTGTTCAGGATCACTGCATTGCCACTAATGGAGAAGACCATTACATTTGATTGTACCACAGTGTATCCATCTCTGTGTATAGTGTTCTCCTGGTTCTGCTCCTCTCACTCTGCATCAATTCCTAGAGGTCATTCCAGATCACATGGACTTCCTTCAAGAAATAAGACTTTCATTAGAGACACTTACTGTATACTTACTATAAAAAAAAAAATCTTCTCCCATTTTCCTGCTTTCCTTCTAATCTTTGCTGCATTGGTTTTGTTGGTGTGAAAACTTTTAATGTAATCAGAATGAGGCATTTTACTTCTTGAGTCCTCTCTGTCTCTTGTTTGATCATAAATTCTTCCTTTCTGGATACATCTTATGGGTAAACTATTCCATGTTCCTGTTCCCCTAATTTTCTTATCACATTATCCTTATGACCAAATGATACATAAATTTTGATCTTGCCTTGGATTTAAGTTTTTTTAAATGTGTTTTTTATTTGGTCAATTTCAAACATTAATCCTTGGTTACAAAAATCATATTCTTTCCCTCCCTCCCCTCCCCCTTCCCTTCCCATAACCAATGCTCAATTTCATTGGGTAATACATGTGAATACACCTTAATCAGAATCTATTTCCATGTTGTTGATGTTTGTACTAGGATGTTCATTTAGAGTCTATATCCCCAATTATATCCCCCTCAACCCATGTAATCAAGCAGTTGTTTTTTTCCTGTATTTCTACTCCCACAATTTTTCCTCTGAATGTGGATAGTGTTCTTTCTCATAGATGCCTCCAGGTTGTTTGGGATCACTGCATTGCCACTAATGGTGAAGTCCATTACATTCAATTGTACCAGAGTGTATCAGTCTCTGTGTACAATGTTCTCCTGGCTCTGCTCCTTTTACTCTGCATCACTTTCTGGTGGTTGTTCCAGTTCCCATGGAATTCCTCCACTTTATTATTTCTTTGAGGACAATAGTATTCCATCACGAACATGTACCATAATGTGTTCAGCCATTCCCCAATTGAAGGACATCCCCTCATTTTACATTTTTTTTGCCACCACAAAGAGCACAGCTATGAATATTCTTGTACATGTATTTTTCCTTATTATCTCTTTGGGGCACAAATCCAGCAGTGCTATGGCTGGATCAAAGGACAGATAGACTTTTATCATCCTTTGGGCATAGTTCAAAATTGCCCTCAAGAGTGGTTGGATCAATTCACAACTCCATCAGCAATGCATTAATGTCCTGATTTTGCCACATCCCCTCCAGCATTCATTACTTTGCTTTGCTGTCAAGTTAGCCAATCTGCCAGGTATGAGGTGATACCTCAGAGTTGTTTTGAATTGTATCTCTCTGATTATAAGAGATTTAGAACACTTTTTTCATGTGCTTATTATTATCAATAATAATAATGATAAAATTTTATTTTATTTAAAAATGTATTTTATTGAAAAATAATAATAAAAGTTTTGATTTCTTTCACTGAAAATTACCTATTCATGTCCCTTGCCCATTTATCAATTTATCAATCAATGGTTTCAATTTATCATTATCAAATCAATTTATAATTTATCAATCAATGGTTTGATTTTTTGTCCAATTGATTTAGCTCTTTGTAAATTGGAGTAATTAGACCTTTGTCAGAGGTTTTTGTTATGAAGATTGTTTCCCAATTTGTTACTTCCCTTCTAATTTTGGTTACATTGGTTTTGTTTGTACAAGAACTTTTAATTTGATGTAACCAAAATTTTTGATTTTACATTTTGTGATGTTTTCTGTGTCTTGCTTAATTTTACAATCTTTCCTTTCCCAAAAGTTTGACATATATACTCTTCTGTGTTCACTTAATTCACTTATACTTTCCTTCTTTATGATTAAGTCATTCACCCATTCCACATTTATCTTGGTATAGTGTGTGAGGTGTTGATATAAACCTAATCTCTCCCGCACTGTCTTCCAGTTTTCCCTGCAGTTTTTATCAAATAGTGGATTTTGGTCCCCAAAGCTGGGATCTTTAGGCTTATCATAGGCTGTCTTGCTGAGGTCACTTACCCCAAGTCTATTCCACTGATCCTCCTTTCTGCCTCTTACTACCAAATTGTTTTGATGACCATTGCTTTATAGTATACTTTGAGATCTGGTACTGTAAGGCCACCTTCCTTCGCATTTTTTTTTTTATGATTTCCCTGGATATCCTTGATCTTTTGTTCTTCCAAATGAACTGTGTTATGTTTTTTTTCTAATTCAGTAAAAAAGTTTTTATGGTAGTTCAATGGATATGGCACTAAATAATTAAATAAGTTTGGGTAGGATTGTCATTTTTATTCTGTTAGCTCGTCCTATCCATGAGCAGTTAATGTTTTTCCAGTTGTTTAGATCTAGTTTTAATTATGTGGAAAGTGTTTTGTAATTATGTTCATATAGTTCCTGTGTTTGTCTGGGCAGATAGATTCCTAAGTATTTTATATTGTCTAGGGTGATTTTAAATGGAATTTCTCTTTCTAATTCTTGCTGCTGAGATGCACTGGAGATATGTAGGAATGCTGATGACTTATGTGGGTTTATTTTGTATCCTGAAACTTTGCTAAAGTTGTTGATTATTTCAACTAGCTTTTTAGTTGATTCTCTAGGATTCTTTAAGTAGACCATCATAACATCCGCAAAGAGTGATAGCTTGGTCTCCTCATTGCCTATTTTAATACCTTCAATTTCTTTTTCTCCTCTAATTGCTACTGCTAGAGTTTCTAGTACAATCTTAAATAATAGAGGTGATAATGGGCATCCTTGTTTCACTCCTGATCTTATTGGGATTATCCCCATTGTAGGTGATGTTTCCTTATGGTTTTAGATATATACTGTTTATTATTTTTAGGAAAGAACCATGTATTCCTATGCTTTTTAGTGTTTTCAATAGGAATGGGTGTTGTATTTTATAAAAGGCTTTTTCTGCATCTATTGAAATAATCATGTGATTTTTGTTGGTTTGCTTGTTAATATGCTCAATTATGTGGATGGTTTTCCTAATATTGAACCATCCTTGCATTCCTGGTATGAATTCTACCTGGTCATAGTGAATAACCCTTGTGATGACGTGCTGGAGTCTTTTTACTAGTATCCTATTTAAGATTTCTGCATCTATATTCATTAAGGAGATTTGTCTGTAGTGTTTTTTTTCTCTGTTTTTGACCTGCCTGTCTTTGGAATCAGTATCATATTTGTGTCATAAAAGGAATTTGGTAGAACTCCCTCTTTGCTTATTATGTCAAATAGTTTGTATAGTATTGGAATTAGTTATTCTTTGAATGCTTGATAGAATTCACTTGTGAATCCATCAGGCCCTGAGAATTTTTTCTTTGGGAGGCCTTTGATGGCTTGTTCAATTTCTTTTTCAATATAGGATTATTTAAGAATTCTATTTCTTCCTCTGTTAATCTAGGCAATTTATATTTTTGTAAATATTACCTCGATTGGTATATTTATTGCTTTATAATTTGGCAAAATAGTTTTTAATGATTGCATTAATTTCCTCTTCATTGGAGGTGAGGTCTCCCTTTTCATCTATGATACTGTTAATTTGGTTTTCTTCTTTCCTTTTTTTTAAAATTAGATTGACCGGTACTTTGTCTATTTTTTTTTCAAAATAACAGCTTCTTGTCTTATTAATTAGTTCAATAGTTCTTTCACTTTTGATTTTATTAATTTCTCCCTTAATTTTTAGGATCTCTAATTTAGTTTTCTTCTTGAAATTTTTAATTTGTTCACTTTCAAGTTTTTTGATTTTCATGTCCAATTCAATGACCTCTGCCCTCCCTAATTTATTAATATATGAACTCAAGGATATAAATTTCCCTTAGTACTGCTTTGGCTGCATCCCATACATTTTGAAAGGATGTCTCATCATTGCCATTTTCTTCAATGATTTTATTAATTGTATCTATGATTTGTTCTTTAACCGGTTTTGGAGAATCATAGTATTTAATTTCCAATTTAGTTTTGATTTGGCTCTCCATGTATCCTTATTGATTATTATTTTATTGCATTATAATCTGAAAAGGTTGCATTTGTTATATCTGCTTTTTTGCATTTATTTGCCATGTTTTTATGCCCTAGTACATTGTCAATTTTTGTGAATATACCATGTGCTGCTGAAAAGAAGGTGTATTCCTTTTTGTCGCTATTTATTTTTCTCCATATATCTATTAACTCTAATTTTTTCACAGATTTCATTCATTTCTCTTACCTCCTTCTAATTTATTTTTTTATTTGACTTATCTAAATTTGATAGTGGGAAGTTCAGGTCTCCCACTAGCATAGTTTTACTATGGATTTCCTCCTTTAACTCCACTAGTTTCTCCTTTAGAAATTTGGATGCTATGCCATTTGGTGCATACATTTTGATTACTGATATTTCTGACTTGTCTATACTGCCTTTTATCAGGATGTACTAATCTTCCCTATCCCTTTTTTTTAAACCTGTACCTTCCGTCTTGGAATCAATACTGTGTATTGGCTCCAAGGCAGAAGAGTGGTAAGGGCTAGGCAATGGGGGTTAAGTGACTTGCCCAGGGTCACACAGCTGGGAAGTTTCTGAGACAAGATTTGAACCTAGGACCTCCCATCTCTAGGCCTGGCTCTCAATCCACTGAGCTACCCAGCTGCCCCCTTCCCTATCCCTTTTAATCAGATCTATTTTTACTTTGGCTTTTTCAGATATCATGACTGCAACTCCTGCCTTCTTTCTATCAGTTGAGGCCCAATAGGGTTTGCTCCAACTTTTAATTCTAACCTTGTAAGTGTCTACCCACTTCATGTGTGTTTCTTGTAGACATCATATGCTAGGATTTTGTGTTTTATTCCACTCTCTTATTTGTTTTTGTTTTATGAGTGAGTTCATGCCATTCACATTCAAAGTTATGATTGCCACTTGTGTATTCACCAGCATTTTGATATCCTCTCCTAGTTCTGCCCTTTCTTCTTTTGCTATATCCTTTTAAACCAGTGGTTTGCTTTTAATCAGTCCCCCTAATCCCCACCCTTAATAAGCTTCCCTTTTTGGCCCCTCCGTTTTTGTTCCCTTCTTTTTTTTAGGGTCTGTTAAGTTCCCTCCCTCCTCTATTTATCTCCCTTTTTGTACTTCCCACCTCCTTACCCCCCTTAGTTTTCCCTTCCCATTTTCCCTGTACAGTAAGATACAATTCAATACCCCAATGTATCTAGATGCTCTTCCCTCTCAGAATTGATTTCACTGAGAATAAAGTTTAAGTATGACCTATTAGCATTCTCTTCCTCTCCTTCTTATGAATATTCTTCCTCTCCCCTTCCCATGAGTATCTGTGTGGTAAAAATCATCCTATTTATCTTATTTCTTCAAGTATCTCTTGGTGCCATCTTTGATTACCCCTCCTTTTTTCTTTTTTTTGCATATCATTTTATACCACTTATTACCCCAATTTCTTCCTGTGAATGATTCTTCTAATTACTATAACAGTGAATATAGTTTTTGAGTTATAAATAACATTTCCCAATATATTAATATAAATAATTTGATCTTATTGAAGCCCTTAAAGAAGAAAGTTTGAATAAATTTTTTTTTCTCCTTTTCCCTGTCTGTCTTATTTACCTTTTCATGTTTCTCTTGATCTTTGTGTTTGGATATCAAACTTTCCACCTAGTTCTGGTTTTTTCTTTATAAATATTTAGAAATCTTATATTTTGTTGAATGTCCATACTTTCCCCTGGAAGTATATAGTCAGTTTTGATGGATAGGCGATCCTTGGTTGAAGACCCTCTTGCCTTTCTGAATATTATATTCCAAGCTTTGTGGCCCTTTAGTGTGAAAGCTTCCAGATCTTGTGTAATCCTGATTGGTGCTACTTGATATCTGAATTGTCTCTTTTTTGGCTTCTTTTAAAATTTTCTCCTTAGCTTGAAGCTTTTGAATTTGGCAATTACATTCCTGGGAGTTGTCTTTTGAGGATTAATGTAGAGGGTGTTCTATGAACTCTTTCAAAGTCTATTTTGCCCCCTTGTTCAAGAATATCAGGGCAATTTTCTTGGATGATTTCTTGTAGTATGATATCAAGATTTCTGTTTATTTCTGGGTTTTCAGGTAGACCAATGATTCTCAAATTGGCTCTCCTTGATTAGTTTTCCTGATCTGTCATCTTGTCAGTGAGATGTTTTATGTTTTCTTCTATTTTGTGAGTATTTTGACTTTGCTTTATTAATTCTTGGTGTTTTTCAAGATCATTGGCTTCCAATGGCCTAATTCTGGTCTTTAAGGACTGGTTTTCTTTTTGGTTTGGTCTATCCTGCTTTTTGTGGCTTCCAGCTGTTTCTCCAATTGGGCGTTCTTGTCCTTTAAACTCTTATTTTCTCTTTGAATTATTTCCCACTTTTATTGCCAGAAGGCTTCCATCTTTTTTATAAGCTCCAATTTAAATTCTTCAATTTCCATTTTGGGGAGGGGGGGGGGGTTTGGTGCATTTATTTGTATTTCCTCTTCTATTTCCTCTGTAGCCTGGGTTTTTCCTCCGTAAAAATTATCCAGGGTCAATGCCTTTTTCTTGTTTTTCTTGGTTTTGGGAAATGGTTCATGGGCACTGTTTGTCATCACTATGGTGGTTTTTGCTTCCCATTCCAGTCAGAAATCTGATTGAGATGAGCAGGCTCTCTGTGTATGGAGCTAAGGAGCAAGGATTTTTCCTGAGGCCAGCTCTCGTATCTCTACAGCTTCTAATATTTGGTTCCCTTCTCTGTGCTATTTCCCTGCAAGTGCCCACAGTCTGTGCTCTTCAGTCTGCTGGGGTTTCAGGTGTAGCTGCTCTCAGTGGTAGGTCTTTGGTGGTCTTAGTCAGCTGCCAAGGACCTAGACATGCCCCTCATTCATTCTAGAGGTGCCCTTCACTCACTCACTGATTCTAGCGAGCACTGGCTCTGACTCTGTCTCCATAGGTGGGGTGAGGAAGGATAGACCAGCTCGAGTTTTGGTGGAAGCTTTTTCACTCCCTTATAGTATGGAAATGCCCAAATCCCACGTACCTTCAATGCTGCGCCCTACTGTAGAATCCCTTCGTTCATATGAATTTGGTTGGTTTTTTTTTTTTTTTTGGTCTTTTAAAGTAGTCTATATTGGTAGGTGCTGAGGAGAGGAAGAATCCTGTGTCTAGACTGCCACCATGTTTACCTAGAAGATCCATCCTTTCATTCTTTATCTCTATCATGGTCTCTATTTTGCTGTCCTGCTCCTAGCCCTCTCCTTTACCAGCTTTCTTTGGTAGCTGATTATGATTGTGGCTTTCCTTGGAATTTTCCAAGTCTCTTATTGATTGCCTTGTGCAATGCATGATCTCAAAGGTGAAGTGAAACACTAGGAATTTGGGGTGTCTTAGTCTGTCATAGAGGTTTGGGAGCTTATGTTTTTTCAAGAAAGTCAGGCCTGTGATGCCAACTGTGATGATAATGCTCCAAGCAATGGCCTTTATTATTGAGCATTTTAATCTCAATAAGGAAAGATTTAAGGCTTAATGTGGGTTACCTTGTGGGACAGGATAGAGGAAGGAAGCAGTCAGAACTACAACCAGGATGGAGGCAGCTGGGTGGCTCAGTGGACTGAGAGCCAATCCCAGAGATGGGAGGTCCTAGGTTCAAATGTCGCCTCAGAACCCTCCTAGCTGTGTGACCCTGGGCAAGTCACTTGACCTCCATTACCTAGCCCTTATCACTCTTCTGCCTTAGAACCAATATGTAATATTGATTCTAAGACATAAGGTAAGGGTTTAAAAAGAAAGAGAAAAGAAATACAACCAGGAAAGCAACCTGAGTTTTTGATGAGTTGGACTTTGGGCCCAGATTGTGAAAAAAAGATGATCTTTGAATTTAGAGCATTCAACCTTGTTTAACTTCTCATTACTATTTCTTCTAGGGCAAAAGCAGGGCAACCAAGTCTTTTCCCACCCCCCAGACCAGGATAGCCCCAATAGAGAGGGGAAGGCCATGTGCTGATTCTTGTCTAGTTTCCTCTAAATGGCTTCCCAGTTCAGATGTGACAGGCTATAAGGGAACAAAAGGGTCCATCATGGAGTGTGGGAATTTTCATAAAAGGAAGGCAGGGCATAAAGAAAGAAGTTGAAATTGAAGCAAACTGTCACAGATTCTCAGAGAGGCCCCTCAATTCAGGAGGGTTTATTGGGGGGAACTCATTTAAGGTAAGATAAAATGTTTTGGAAATCAGTGAAAGAATAATATTGATGCAAAAATGCATAAAGAACCCTAAGATAAAAAGAAAAGGTCACCAATTTAAAGTTTTTACCTTTGAGGACAGGAATGGGGGCCATAGAACACTTAAGAAATTCTACTTTTAAAAGTACACAACACAGCCTAAAGCCAGGAAGGCAAAATAACAAAAGGATGTCTAAGCATCTCTTGTTATGTTTTCCACAACTCAATGAGATACCAGCTGCTATATTCACCCTGGACCACAAAGCCAAAGCTTGTTGATAAACTCAGAAGGACAAAATATAAACCAAAAAGGGAAAGCTGAGGGCCTTACCCAGTATTCTACATGCTCCACAAATAGTTGCAAGATGCAAACCTCCCCTGTCTCTTAGGACTTCAGAAATCAGAGATGTGCAAAGGCCAGAATGACATGGCTGTCTCCTTTGTGACAAACTCAGTCAGGGTGGTGTCCCAGTTGTCTTCATGCCTGACTGAAATAGGAGCCTGGATTAAATATAGCTGGCTGAAATTCTCCCCTCTGAAGAGTTCACAAATACAGCTGGGCTTAGGGAAGGATCTGGGGGAAAGCAACTAGAGGTACCATTTCTTTTTTTTTTTAATTAAATTTAAAAAAGTTTAATTTGAAAAAAATCTATCTTCTCTCACTCCTACTTCTTCCCAACCCCACTCATGCCATTGAAAATCAAAACAAAGATTCTGTAATAAATATTCAGTCAAGGAAAACAAATTCCCATAGTAACCATATCCAAACAAACACATTTCATTCTGCACCCCAAGACTATCACTTCTCTATTAGGAAATGACTGAGCACTTTCCATCAGTTACTCACTGGAATCTTGGTTAGTCTCTGTGTTGATAAAAGTTCTTATGTGTCATTTTAAATTGCTTGATTTTGTAAACAAAGAATCAGATATAACCGAACAACAACGTTGTGTATATTATTCTTCAAGTTCAGCTTACTTTATCCTAAATAAGTTCATACAAGTCTTCCCAGGTTTCTCTGAAATGATACTGTATATCATTTATTATAGCACAGTAGTATCCTTCATATACCATAACTTGTTCAACTATTCTCCATTTAATTAGACTTACTTTCCAGATCTTTGCTACCATGAAAAGAGCAATTACAAATATTTTTTTCTATTTATGAGTCTTTTCCTCTTTCTTTGATTTCTTTAGGACAGAGGCTTAGTAGTATTATTATTGGATCAAAGGGTATGCAGAATATAGTAACTTTTTAGGCATGATTCCAAATTGTTCTCCATAATGATGACCATTTCTACCAATAATGTCATTATGTGCCTGTTTTCACATAGGTCCTACATCATTGGTCATTTTTTGGTCATCTGATGTGCGTGAGATAGAAACTCAGAGTTGCCTTAATTTTCATTTCTCTAATTTTGTGATTTAGAATGGTTATTGATAGTCTCCATTTATTTCTTTGAGAATTATCTTTTCAGATCCTATGATCATTTATCAATTGGGAAATGGCTCTTAGTCTTAAAAATTTGAATCACTTCTTTACATACCTTGACAATGAGACATTTATCTGAGAAATTTATTGCAAAGATCCTCTCCACCCACCCCCTCCTGCCCTGGTCCCAGTTATTTGCTTCCTAGAGGTGCCATTTCAATCAGAATTAGAGGAAATTAGTAGAAAATGGGAGAGGAAGCCATGGAGGGCTATTCAAATCCATCTAGAACTATAGAATGGGAATAGCTCCATACCTCATAAGCTCAATTAAATTTCTTTTAGCTAAAATATACCCACAGATGGCCCTTGGTGCCAGTGGCAGGCCTAACACATGTGGGTAAATTGACAGAATATCCATCAGTTGGAGAATGGCTAAATAAGTTGTAGCATATGATTATAATGGAATATCACTGCATTGTAGAAAATGATGACCAGGCTATTTTTTTAAATGTGGGAAGTTATGAAGAATGAAATATGAAGTTATGAAGAATGAAATAAGCAGAACAAGGAACATTAAATATAGCAACAGAAATATTGTTTGAAGAATAATTTGTATATTTTCTACCTCCAGAGGTAGAAATGAGCAGAAATAAAGCAAGACATAGATAGATGCATAGCTAGCGCTCTCTCTCTCTCTCTCTCTCTCTCTCTCTCTCTCTCTCTCTCTATCTATCTATCTATCTAATCAAATGATGCCTTCTTTAGTGCAGAAAAGTGAGGTGGGGAGGGAGTTACCTGGGAATTTTAATATAACAAATAAATTTAAAATAAAAAGGAAAGAGTTTAAAAAAAGAAAGAAAAGGACCAACAAGTAGGAGATATGAAAGAAGGAAGAAAGGAAGAAAGAGGAAGGCAAAAGAAGGAATAGAAAAAGAAAGGCATATATGTATGTAGAGAAAAAGAGCTATTGCCCTGTGATCCCAGGGTAAAAGATCCCCACCCTTGAAGTCCAAAGTGGAGGAGAGAGGAAAGATTAAAATGTTGACACAGTTCTCTGGTCGCCAGGAACAAGCCACCTGATAGACAAATAGTTTGATATGGTGGTCTGTAATATACTCACACATGGGTCCTTAATAATAATTGACATTTATCTGACATTTTAAGATTTGAAATATACTTTATATCAGTCAATATTGACTCATTTGATGTTCACAGTTACTTTGCAAGGGAATTACGTGTATTGTCATTCTCTTCATTTTTACAACTAGAAACTGAGGTTCAGAGTACTTAAGAAACTTGGCCAGTCACACAATTGTTCATTGTGTTAAGTAGGATTTGAATCCAAGTCTTTATATTCCCAGGTTCAGCTCAACATCAGAAGGATGAGACTTAAGGCCCCTGTGGCCAGGAAAACTCCCAACTGCCTGGAACTAAAATATTATTGGGTAATATTTGACAAAATAAATAAAAAATACAATTCAACATGGATAATGTTAATTTGTGATTTGCTGAATCAGTATGTAGCAGTCAGGGATCTGTTTCCATTTGAGTTGAGAACACTACCCTCTAAGCCTACTGGGAAATTCAATTAACAAGGATTGAGTGCCAGATGCCAATGTTAGGCATTGGAGATACTAAGACAAAAATGAAATCACCCTTGCCTTCAAGACATGACCATATATTTAGAGGTATAGATAAAATACATAGAAGATAATTAGGGAGGGAAGGCATTGGTAGCTAGGGGGAAGTAATGGATCCTTTTTGGAGTCATGTATCCCTTTGGCTGTCTAGTACAATCCAAACCAATAAATATTTATTAAGTACCTTTTGTGTACCCAGTATTGTGTTAAGCACTGGGGATACAATTCATAAAATAAAAAAAAAAGACAATCTTCATCCTTTAAAAGTTTATGGTTGACAACATACTAGGGACAGAGGGTGCACCAGGATGTGTTTTGTTCCATGGAGGTGAAACCAGGCAGGGAAGCAATGCAAACTGGATTGATTTGAGAGTCCAGATTCTGCCCTTTATTAAGGAAGGCATTGGGAAGATTTTGGTGCTTTGCCTTCTAGCCCTCCAGAGGGTAAAGAAGGTTAAGGGAGATAGTGTCACTCAAGCCTTGAATTAGCAGCGTTGCAGTAAGTTTAGAAGTGATGAACTTGTCTTGGGAGAGTTACATCTTGTTTCCTGTAGTTGAAACCAGGCAGGGAGGCAGATGCAAAGTGAAGTGATGAAACAAATCAATATTTTCACAGAAAAATGATTTTTTTAATCAAAATTGAAGAAAATGTTAAATATCCATTAAAGATTAGAGGAAATAAAGATGTAATTCCTCCCACCCCCATGATCACAGACCATCTGAAATTCATCCATTGACCCTTTGGGGGTCTGTGGACCCCAAATTACAAGCCTCTGTTGTAGAGGGTGGGTTTTGAGCTGAATATTAAAAGAAACCTAGAATTCTAAAAGGTAGAGATAAAGTCATAACTGACTCCCAAGTCCGACCCATGGTCATGGGCCATGGAGACATCTAACGGCTTGAGAATAGAACAGCCTGGACCAAGGATGTTTTTAAATTGACTCCACTTAAACTAGAGTTTGCAGTGTCAGAGGGAAAGGATGCAGCCTGGTGGCAATGACCTGGAGAAGTACAACTAAATCTGAAGTTGTCTTCAGGCTGATTTTTTTCCTTTTTGCCTAGGCTAATTTGCATGATTGGTTGATGGCAAGAGAAAAAGATTGTTTCTTCCCCTTGGAATTGCTTCATGTTAAAATATCACCCCTCTCAAAATGCTCAAGTAGAACTGCTGAATAATGAGGCAGATGGAAAATCGAAAGGAAAGAACGAGTTCAGAATGCCTCTGCTTACCTGCTTGGCATGTAAATCAGTGGGATCACATCTTCCATTTTCTGCCCAGTTTTCCTAGCTGTAATTCAGAGACAACTGTCCCCATGGAACTACCTTGTAGAGGACCAGGGAAAAATGTATTTCAGCTATCTCAAGAGCTATGTAAGTCTCGATTTCAATCATAGTATCCCAAAACGTCAGAATTATCAGGGATCTCAGAGGATAGCTAGATTGTTGTTTTGCCTAAGAGTGGCTCCATATCTATTTTTATAACCAGAAACGTGTCCAGGATTCTCATCCTCACCCAACAGAAAGTCAAGATCAGAGGAAGAAGAAGTAATTTAGAGGGCATTTGATTGGTTCAAGATCGCAGCATAAGTTCCCAAGCCCAATGGTCTGACTTGTGTCCCTTTCCCTACACATACTCTAATCCTACATTCATCCCCATTCCTTAAAGTCAACTAGACTATAAACTCCATGAGGGCAATGGATGGTTTTTGTTTGTTTTTTACTTTGTCTGCATAGTACTCCACCCAATGCCTTGTACACAGGCAGTACTTAATAAATGCTGGATGAATTGGACTTGGTCTAGTCTAAATCATAGTTGAACTATAATATCCTTCCTATCAGAGGTTCAAACTGATGGGCTGAATTCCAACACTCCTGAGTGTTGTCCTAAGGAGATTAAAATGTAATTGGGAAATGTTTAACAAAATAAATGAAAATACAATAATATATAGATAACATTACATTCTAAAACTGTCAGTATACTGCCAGATCTTGCATGTGGATCAGTGCCTCACCTCTTCCTTTCCCTATTCTCCTTGATTGGGAGGGGGGGATTTTAGTTTTTCAAATTTTTATTTTTTAAAAAATTACATGTAGAAGGGGCAGCTGGGTAGCTCAGTGGATTGAGAGCCAGGCCTAGAGACAAGAGGTCCTGGCTTCAAATCTTGCCTCAGACACTTCCCAGCTGTATGACCCTGGGCAAGTCACTTAATCCCCATTGCCCAGCCCTTACCACTCTTCTGCCTTAGAACCAATACACAATATTGATTCAAAGGCAGAAGGTAAGGGTTTAAAATTTTTTTCATATAGGAACGATTTTTTAAAACAATTTTTATTTGACATTTTGCTTTTCAGGTTCTCTTTCCCTCTCCTCCACCCTCCCTAAGGTGGTAAATAGTCTGATATATGTTACACCAGTGCTATCATGTAATACATATTTCCATATTTTTCTTTCCATGAAAGAAGACACATATACACATATACAAGAAAAATTTATGAAGGAAATAACACGAAAGAGTAATCAGACTCCAACAATTCCTTCCTCAGCTTTGGATAACATTTATCATCATGAGTCCCTTGTGGTTATCTTGGAACCTTGCTTTGCTGACAAGTCCTTCGTAGTCGATCATTGTACAATATTTCTGTTACTATATACAGCATTCTCTTGGTTCTGCTCACTTCATTTTGCATCTGTTCATTTAAATCTTTTCAGTTTTTTTTCTGAAATCATTCTGTTTGTTGTTATGGCACGTCAGTATTCCATTAGGACAATAAACCACAACTTGTTTAGCCATTCCACACATGATGGACATCACCTTATTTTCCAAGTCTTTGCCACCACAAACTTCTTGAGTTTGACATGAATATTTAATAATATCCATAGCAAAGGAAATCCTCTCTCTACTTGAAGAGCCCTAAGAAAAGGGAGCCTACACATGGACAAGCAACTCCATTCAAAGGGCAGATGTCAACTCTCTTCCCTCAGACTTAAGGTACCAGAAAATGAGAACAAAACTCTCTCAAGGTAGGCTGCAACTTTGCAGCATGCAGAAAAATCTGTTAGGTTTTGAAAAATGATACATGTAATCCCACTCCAGTGGGATTGTTTGTCAGCTCAGGTAGGGGTAAGAGGAGAAGGTAATCATGAATCATGTAACCATGGAAAATATTTTAAATAAATTAATTAATTAAAAAAAAGAAATCTCTGTGAAATCGCTCTCAATTCCAGGAGTGGACACTGACAAAAAAATGGTCATCAAAGGTAGAAGACTCCAAAGAAGCTCTTATTAAAGCAGTATTGCACCATGATAAGTATACCAGCTGATGAATAAGAAGACCTGAGTTCAAATCTAGTCCTTGATGTTTATTTACTACCTGGGTGACTTTGGACAAGACCATGTTGTAAAGTAGTGAGCACTCGGTTTCAGGAAATGTTCAAATGGAAGCTGGATGACCACTTGTCAAAGCTATTGTTGATTAATTTCATGCTTTGAGCAGCAGGGTTGAACTGGATAGATTACTTCCAAGATCCCTTCTGACTCTGAGTCGATGATCCTATGAAATTAATTAAATTACTTTTGCATCAGTTTCAGCTGTACTTCCCACACTATTCTCTTGCCTGCCCTTCAACCTGAGGAAGCATTGGGAAAAGAGACAGCAGTAGCAGCCTGCATTGACTCTGGCAGCAGTAACTGTGGTCAGCTATTGACTTGACACAACCGCCAGGTTTTGCCTTATTGTATCCTGTCTTCACTGCAATCCATTTGCTGAGTTCAGGGCAAAACTGCTGCCAGCAAAAAAATAATGCATAGCCAAGGCAGAGCTTGGCACAATGCATCCCTCAGTCCACAGGCGAACGAGAACCAGGGATGGAGAGAAAGATAAAATAGTTTTATGATTAGGCTGCTGCTGGCATCCAGCCTGCAACCCCATAACAACATGTAGTTCTATATATGCAGGTGTGGGAGGGAATGAAGGCCACTCAACGTCAAGGGGAGAAGAGGAGAAATTGGCCACCTGAAAAGAAACCAAAGTAAAGGGACTGAACTCCTGGCAAATCCTTTTTTGGCGTGGGGAAATTCATTAAGATTTTTTTTTTAAGAAGCAACCTGACCTGAAGGAGCCCACAAAGAGGTTCCACTCCACCCAGAGATACAGAGGAATCCGTCTCCAGGACCATGGGCTGCAGACAAGGTGCAAGAACTCACGCAGTAGGAAGAGGCAGGGTGGGACCCCAGAGATGAAAAGGGGAAGTCAGTCTGACACTGATTGGAGAGGCATTGTAACCTAGTGGAGAGAGCCTGCAACTGGAGGCTGGAAAGCTTTGGGAGTCAGGCCTTACTTTCTCCTGTCTCTGTGGTCAGTTGTTAAAGGCCTATCTGGCATGCTTATGGAATGTTCATATGGCCCCAAAATAGAAGGGATGGCTAATAGGACTCAAAATGATCTTAGTGAGGACATTGAATAATATGGGGGGTGCAGGAGGGAGAAATGGTAGGTTAAGTCCTATGATTTGGAGGGGATAGGGAACGTCTGGGGAAGAAACTCCCTCTACTCCATGTTTAACTGACTATAGTCATAGAGAATTACCTGATGCAATAAGACATTAAGTAACGTGCCTGCAGCCAAACAGACAGCATGTGTCAGAGGGAGCCATACTGCCTTTCAAGATGAGACTTTGACAGGTTAGACGTGAAGTCCTACATGTGGGTTCAAAAACTCAACTGCACAAGAACAAGATAGGGGAAGTGTCTCTAACTCTTCATTTGAAAAATATCTGAGAGTTTTAGTGGACTGCAAACTCAAGATGGGCCAACTTTATGACATAACTGCCAAGAAAACTAATAAAATCTTAGGCTGCATTAAGAAAAGCAGAGCTATTAAGAATAAGGAAATGATTGTCCAGTGGACAGGTAGGTGGCATAGTGGATAGAGATCCGGACTTAGAATCAGAAAGACTCATCTTCCTGAGTTCAGATCTGGCCTCAGACATTTATTAGCTGTGTGTAATCCTGGGCAAGTCACTTCACCCTGTTTGCCTCAGTTTCTTCATCTGTAAAATGAGTCAAAGAAGGAAAGGGCAAACTACTCCAATATCTTTTTCCAAGAAAACCTCCAAAAGGGTCATGAAGAGCCAAATCTGGCCAAAAGAATTACTAACTAGTAAAGCAGGAAAGTTTATAAGCATTTATGAACTTGAACTGGATATCATATCTTTTTCAAATCTGATGTATAAGAATAGGAGCAAAGACAATGAGATGCACTAGACATGGAGCAGGGCCTGCTCCTTCAACTGGTTTATGATTTTCAGTTTGCCTTATTAAAGATTGAAGAAAATTTCCTTTTGGATAGGATGAAAGGATTCTTTAGGTTAAGCTGAGATCTTAGTTCCAATGGTAGAGCTCATTCATTCTACATATTATGTGGTATGTTCTAATCTGACAGCCTTTCCTGATTTCTGTTAGCTATCTTCTTGTATAAATGGCTTTATTAAATATTCACTATCTCTGGCTTTTTTGTGTTAATGAGATTTTCTGGGAAGGAATGAAACCTTCTTGTGTAAACTTGGGGTATCCATTCCTCTTTAAGGAAAATGACCAGGCAAGCACTTGCTTGAAGCAAGGAACAAAATCATTTCCCCTAGAATGGCAATATTTAATGGGGCAGATAGATATTACTCTCTTTGGCTACATTCTCTGAGGGAAGCAGAGCAGCCAATCTTGTGGTCTCTTCTCTGGCAGAAATCAAAGTCACCCTTGTAGGGTGATAGGAGAGAATCCAGAGATATTTATTCAAGCCTCTCCATGAACTATATTTGGGTAGTATAAACTCCCTAAATACGTGAAAGTGTTTTTTAAGTTCTCAGACCCTTGACTAGAGAAAAATAATGTATATAAGTGCAAAGTACATACAAAGTAATCTCAAGAGGGAAGTACAACATGTATAAATAAGTGCAAAATTTATACAAAGTAATTTCAAAAGAGAAATACAATATGTACACATTAAAGGCAAAGCATATACAAAGTATTTTTCATAGGGAAATACAACATGTATAAATTAAGGACAAAATATATGCAAAGTAATTTCCAGAGAGATTTATAACAAACATAGATTAAGTGTAAAGTATATACAAAGTAATTTCAAGGAAATGAAAGAAATGGCAACAAAGGGGATCAGGAAAGACCCCTTCTGGGAGGGGTACACATGTTGGGCTGGGCTTTAAAGGAAGCTATGGATTCTGTCACCTTTTCTGAGGTCAGCCTTGAGTATATAATTAGAGCCATGAGAAAGTTGGATTTGAGACAAGTGGGAAAAGCAAGGCCCTATTTAATATAGTGACATCAGAGCTTTCAGCCTCCTCATTAGTCCAGAGGTTGACCCTTTAAAATGAGACAGGTGTTAGAGGAATAAGAGAGTGTTCCATTTCCAAATGTGCTTTCTCCTTTCCTTACCTTGGCTAACGAACACCCTGCTGTTAAGGACAAATCTCCTGTTATTAGGAATTCTAGCTCCCCCCCACTCCCAACCCCTTCTCCTTAAATCAGTTTTCCTCTTGTGGTCTTGTGGTAGAATCCTGAAATACTCACCAGCTGAGCTGCCAGCTGTGTGAGGTGTATAGCATCCTTGTCATGTGGGGATTAATGAGCCTAAAATATGGGCAAACTGAGAGCCAACGATCGAGTAACAGCTATGCCCAGCCCTGTGGCACAACTGCTCAAAACTCTTTTCCTTTTTTAAGAAAGTGAGGAGCCTCAGGGCATTAAATAAGAAATGCTGAATTACTTCTGCACTATATGCCTAAATCTGCCTTTGTAATACTGTCTAGGTGCATTCTCATATATCATAGTTTCTTAAATTACTGCTTTACCCATACTGGCTTCTTCTGCCTGTGACCTGAAAAAAAGAAAAGCCAATTTATCAGACTAGAGCTTTAGAAATGGAAGAAGCCTTGGCAATCATCCATCCCAACATCCATTGCTCCCATTTTGTAGTCGAAGAAATTGAGGCCCAGAGAAGTCATAGGCCTTGCTTGTGGTCACAGGGGAGCAAGCTGGGACTTGAACCCAAGTCTTCTGGCTCAAAATCTGATATACTTTCCCTCTTGTCCACAGGTTGCTGGCAATGGATATTTGTGGCAAAGGAAAATGATGTAGGCTAGAAGCCTATACCATGTTTTGTATGTAGCTTAAACATGTTCCTCGGGGACTTCTGGCATGAATATAGAGCTAGTCTATTAGCCAAAATAGTTCTTCTACCTCTGGGACACACACAGATCTCCCCAAGGAATGATCAGCTAAAGATCCATCTGTTTAATGCCATTCATCATTCTTTCAATGATGTTGTGGGTTGGCTCAAAGTCATTCATCACCAGTCTATGAAGAACTGAGCTTAAGGATCACCCAAAGGATAATAGAGGGGCCAGTGCTGGCTACAACCAGGCCACACCACATATCAACACAAACTAGTGAGGTAATGTCAAGGATGTCATCACCCGTGGGTGGGTGGGCAACACATGGTCTCCATCAAATTTGAGTATTATAAAGTAAAAGTGGGGAAATACCTACAAGCCATGGAGTCCAACCCTCTCAGTTTGCAGATGAAGAAACCATAGGACAGAAAGCCCAGAACGCCTTGACTTGCCCAAAGTCACACAGCCATTAAGTGTTTAATGTGGGATTTAAATCCATGTCTTTCTAATTCTAAGCACAGTATCCCTTCCTATAGAAGGATCCCTTTCAATAAATATCCCAACACAAACACATTGGGTAGTCTCTTTTGGTTATTAATTTATAATAATAAAAATGGTTAAAATTTCATGCTGCCTTCAAGTTTGCAAAGCACCTTACATATCTCATTCAAGCCTCACAACAATATTTTAAAGAAGATGCTATTATTGCCCTCAGTTTACTGCTGAGGAGATAGAAAATGAAAGGAGTCATGACTTACCTAGGGTCACACAGTGACTGAGGGAGGATTTGAACTTCTTGATGATTGACATAGTGTCCTGTTCACTATTCAACAGTGCCTTTTGATAGAGGTATCCTTTGGATATCAAGAGAACTCAACAAAGACCTTCAGGACAAAGTGTGGCTCCCTGGGGTTAATTTATGGGAGGATATAGATGAGCATATGAGTAGGTATGAGCAAAGATGGGAAAAGCACTGGATTCTGAGGCAAAGGATGTTATTTCAAATTCTGGTTCTATTACTACCTATGGTTTTGGGCAAGTCACATAACTTCTCTTGGCCTTAGTTTTCTCATTTATGGAAAAGAACCATATATGGATGATAGCACACACCCATTGGAAGATTGGAATATTAGAGTACTTGCCCTCTTCTAGCCTCACTGATGCTGGTACAAGGTGGTCAGGAGGATAATACCTAATCTAAATGCAGTCTCTTTGAGGTCACGTCTTTGGATATCACTCACATGAACTATTCTCTGGCAAGTGACCCAGGTACCCTGAGGATATCTGGGCCAAGATTCTAGGCATCTAGGCATGCTGGAGACTTCAGACTTGGCCCATCTCTCCTATCAAATCCTGTATTTGGTTTCAGATTTCAGGCCAACAGCTGTCCTTAACTGTACAAAGGTCACAGGGATAAGAAAAATGATACATCTCTCCAGAAAAATAGCAGAGGGGTTTTATCTAATTTCTTTCCTTCCTCCCTCCCTCCTTTCCTCCCTCTCTTCTTTCCTCCCTCTTTCCTCACTCCTTCTCTTCCTTCCTTCTACCCTTCCTTTCTTCCTTCCCTCCTTCCTTCCTGCCATCCCTCCTCTCTCCCTTCTGTTCTTTCCTCCCTTCCTCCTTTCCTCCCTCTCTTCTTCCCTCCCTTCATTATTTCTTCCCTCCCTCCCTCTTTCTCTCTCTCCCTTCCTTCTGTCCTTCCTTCCTTCCTTCCTTCTTTTCTTCTTTTCTACCTTCCTTCCTTCCCCCATTCTTCCTCCCTTTTTGCCTTCCTTCTTGGTTGCCTTTGTTTATGCAAATATTATTGCATTATAGAGTGGGTTTTCAAACCTTTGCATTTGCCTTAAAGGGAAGTTTGCTTTAAGAGGACTCCTGTGGAAATTTCAATCATATTCCTATTCATAGGCAGAGAGTGAGTAGGAACTAAAAATATTACCATTTGATTTTCCTCTCTGAAGCTACTGGAAGAAAAGTCATGGAGTCCTCTGAGGGAACCCTCCCTTCCTTGTTCACCTGTACAAATACAGATTTTGTCTTCTGAATTGGATGGCATCATTCTCTGGGTTCTAAGGAGGTCTATAAATCCCCAAACAATGAGCTTTGAAGGCTTCCAGGCCACCTTCCTCCACATTAAAATGAAGTTCCCCAAATTCAAGTTATATTCTTAAGAGCCAAGACAGTTTGGCTACTGAGGGATCTCAGATCAGGCTGGGCGGACTGTGTATTAAAAGCCAAATTAGCTGACAAGTACCATCTCCCCTGCATGTACAGTCTGACATCAAGCAGTCCTCCAAGTTATTAGTGCTATGTTATGGCAAGACAGAGCAACATGCTGCTTTCATGCCCACTTTCATTATTCATTGGCTTGTTCTACGCCCTTGCAGGCCTATAATGTGCGCTAAGCATGGACAAGTCAAATGAGAAGAGGGTTGGAAAAGATTTGACTTCAAAGGGAATTCAGACAGAGCTACAGATTTACAGCTGATGGACTTTATCTGAGTCACTAGTTTGCCTGAGTTTTTTAGCTTGTTTTTTTTTTCTTTAAAGATGAAAGATTCCTTTAAAGAAAAGGGAATAAAAATCCTCCTGAAATCTGACTGTGTTTGGCCAGATCTGTCTATTGGAATGGGATTTAAATTAAGATGTGAAGAGATGGTCTTCTGTGGCCTCATTAAAATGGAGGTACCCCAGAATTAGAAGCAGACACTAAGAAACTACTTGAAAGCTTGACTATAGTTCCTGGGTGGCTCAAAGATAGTACTATCAACTTTTTTGGAGTTTCTGAATGTTGGTAGAAGACCTGCTTGTTTTTTCTATCTCTGCCCCTTTCCCTGACACCAGGACACAGTAGTGATTGACAGATGGAGGCAACATGGCGGAACCAAGATAATAATTTCATTTGACCACATCAACTAATGAAGTTAAATCTTTTCATAAAAAGGCAATTAACAAGGAGCTTTAATGACCTTATTATTTTCTCTTGTGTTCTACAAACAATAAGGCTCATTTAGGGACTATTCCTCTGCTGCTATATTATTGTCCAGTGAGGGGAAGCAAAACAAAAATGTTTATGAAACTTTTGAGGACAAAAGAAGATAATTGAAAAATGTCAGAAGCGGTTTGAGAACACCTCAGGTGGTTTGCTGAACAACTAGCCAAGTGGAATGGATGGCATTTTCAGGCACATCTTCCTAATCCTTTGTTCCTGTCTCATTCACTTGGGGTCTGATGGAAAGCAAGAAAGCAAGGCTGCCTGGGTCCATGATGTAGTCAAAAGAGGACTGGATTCAAATTCAACATCTGTTTTTCATTGCCTAGAGGGCATTATGTTTCTGAGTTTTATTTGTGCTTGTTCTCATTAATGTTTATTCTCTTCTATCTCTCTTCTGACATTGTCCTTACCCTGGTGCAGTCCCCCATCACTCTTGGACTCCTGGGGTGTGAGTCTGCCTTCCTTCCGTCTCTCCATTCTATCCACCATTCAACCCCTAAAGTGTAGGTCTAAACAAAGCACTACCCTCTCAATAATCTTAACTAGCTTTTTATTGCCAGCAGGATCGAATACAAAATTCTCTGTTTGGCATTCAAAACCTTTCATAACAAACCCCTCCTACCTTTCCAGTCTTCTTAGATCTTACTCCCCAACACACTTTTCATTTCAATGACACTGGCCTTCTGGCTGTTCCACAGACAAGATGCTCCATTTCTCAACTTTTCTCTGGCCCTTCCCATGCCTGGAATGCTCTCCCTGTTTTGCTCTGTCAACTGACCTTCCTGGCTTCTGTTAGGTCCCAACTAAAATCTTACCTTCTACAAGAAGTTTTCCCTTGCCCCTCTTAATTTCAGTGCTTTCTCTTTTAAAATGACCTCCTATTCATCTTGTAGATCGCTCACTTTGTATATATATTTGTTTGCACATTGTCTCTCCCATTAGAGTGAAAGCTCCTTATGAACAAGGACTATCTTTTGCCTCATTTTGTATCATCAGCACTTATGGTACAGTGCCTAGTACATAGTAGGTGCTAAATAAATATTTTGATTGGTTGCTAATTATTAATTGACATTCAATAAACCATTATAATGTATCCAAGAAGGCAGCAAATTGAAGCACCATTATTATAACACTACATCTGCCTAGATCTTTCTAAAACATACTGGGATAATCTAATCCATCAGCAGACAGGGGAAAAAAATCCTTTTTATTGGGCTTCAGCAGGTTGAGACTTGTCTTAGATTATAAGGAATCCTGAAGATCTTGAGTTATGTTTATCTGACCCCACTCCAAATATTTGAGTTATTTCTCTGCCAGTGGTTTAGCCTGGCTCATTCAAATCTTATCATGCTGCTGCTCTGCTCAAAAAAATCATCAGTGGCTTCCTAATGACTACCCAATAGAATTCAAACAGCTATGCCCAGATTCAAAGTTTCTTCAGCAAGATATCACCCAAACTTTTCAATCTTATCTCATATTACTCTACCACTCAAGTACTCCTTGGTTGCTTCAAAAATGGCCTACTCTATGTTTCTGAATGTGCCTTAGTTTTTCCTACTTCTATACTTTTGGTCATGGCATTCATTATGCTTATGGCAACCTCTCTGCTCTTCATCTCCTGAATTCCTTCCCACTCTTTAAAGAGCTCAGATCAAATATCACCACTTCCAAGAAGTCTTCTCAGATCCCCGCCATCATAATCATTTCTCTGATCTCATATATCATATTGTTTCACATCTCTTTAATGCATTTGTCATCATATATTGATGTGTGTATATAAATATATATTTCTAAATGTTTTCTATTTGTCTCTGTCTTACTTCTTGCTAGACTGTAAGTTCCATAAATATAAGGATCATGATATCAAAATTTTATATCTTCCCCAGTATCTAACATGGTGTTCTATATCCAAGTGATGCTTAATTAATATTATTAAATGAATGAATGAATAGAAAAACAAACAGATAGATAAATGAATAAAGGAGGAAAGAAGGGAAGGAAGGAAGGAAGGAAGGAAGGAAGGAAGGAAGGAAGGAAGGAAGGAAGGAAGGAAGGAAGGAAGGAAGGAAGGAAGGAAGGAAGGAAGGAAGGAAGGAAGGAAGGAAGGAAGGAAGGAAGGAAGGAAGGAAGGAAGGAAGGAAAGAAGATAATATAATGTAAATGTAAAAGAATTGATGTAAACTTAGAACTCTCTATAAGGAAAAAAAGGAGGAAGGATTTTGATTCTTAGAGAGGATTTACAATCAGAGACACTCAGCTTTATCCTTGGCATGTATTATGGGGTCCCTCTGCTCAAACACATTGCTAACTAAACAAGGGTTAATGTGTTCAGGAGCTCTGTGTACAGTACTCTACAATATAGATCTGTACCTGGTTTACAATTTAGTCTTAGAGCATATGGGGGTAGAGGGAAATAAAAGTTTAAGGGAGTTGCTTAAGGTCACAGAGCCAGCATGTACCAGAGGCAGGATTTGAATCCACGTCTTCCTTGCTTCTATGTGGGTATTTTATCCATCACCATTCTACTCCTCTGATAGTTATATTACAGCGTAAGTGAGTAGAAGTTAAAGAAAGGTCAGTTTCAGCTTCTTAAAATTCGAACTAGACAAAGGTAAGAAAGGCTTCCTTAGGAGGTAGTGAGCTGCCTCTCATCAGAAGCCTTCAAGGAGAGTAGCTACATACTTTCCTGGCATAATGATATCTGACATTCAGCTAACACTGTGCAGATATTCTGTGATTTGAGCCTAGCAACAAGCCTATGAGGTAGCTGCTCCAGGAACCATTATCTTATCCCCATTTTGCAGCTGAAGAATCTGAGGCTCAGTCCATTCAGCTTACTTTCTCACAGTCTCCTAGCAAGCAAGAGTCTTCAGAGGTAGGATCTGGATGCAGGCCTTCCTGAATCTACAACCAGCATTCTGGCCACTATAAAATAGGGCCTTGTTTTATGTGAACTCAACATACCAATTCAGATATACACAACTGGCAATTAGAAAAAGAAGGCAGAAATATATGTAAAATAAAAAATTTAATTACATGCTAAATCCAAGCCATTTTCCCAAGCAACACAAAGTCTCCCAGCAGTTTGCCCAATCATTCAATCTCTTCAAGAAGCATTAGTCTGAGTCATTACATTGTTTTGTACCAAACATTAGCTCTCAGATTGTTCACTTCTCCCTCCTAACAAGTTGTGTCCACATCAAAGCAGTGGTTCTTTTTGCTTCATTAATGCTATTTAGTTTTTAATAATGGCCCCAAAGTACAAGAGGAGTGAGTTTGGGAGCCCTGGGAAACCTAAGAAAAGTCGTGAAGTGCCTAGCTAGGAATGTTCATCTAAGAAATAGGTCTTAAATAATGGGGGTTGCTATTCTGCTCGATTTTCTTAATGCTAAGGGTCTTAGAATGTATGGGTCATGTAAAACAATGCCCTACTGTATTCTGCTTTGCCGCTTCCTCTGCTGCTGTCCACAGTAAAGGGTTTCACATTCAAGGAGAGTTTGGACTAGTTGACCTCTCAGTTGCTATCATCCTCTGAGATTCTGTTGGAGAGGGAAGATTTGGAATTTGAGTTGTCTAAATGACAGCACTTAGAGATCCTCTGCTGCTGCTTCTTTGAGAGGATTTACAGTCAGAGGCACTCTGAACTTCATCGCCTGAGTGTGTTATGGAGTCCCTGGGCTCCGAGCTCTTGCTCTCTCTGCCAACAGGTAGCCATGCTCAGGATCTCATTGTACAACAGCAGGAAGAAGAAACAGGAAAAGCCAGAAGAGTATCTACACAAGAACATTGATTAGGTACACAGTTTTCAATATGTACCTAGTTTCTTGTTCTTCCTCCCAGTGTTAATTTACTGGGTTACAGCTTGGTCTATCGGCGTAAGATTTGACAGTCTTATAAAAGCTGGGTAATCTTTCCAGCTCCCTATGTGAGTAATGTCCTACATTTACATAGTGATTTTAAGTATTCCTGGTAGGAAGGGAGGGCACGTATATTATCTACCTCTTTATTACAAAGAAACAGGATCAGTGAGGTTGGGCCATACCTACAGCTAGAGAACTAGTAAATGGAAGTGCCTGGGCGTATAGCACTATAGAATATAAGGCTCTGGGGGGAGGGATTGTTAGATCTGTTTGTTGTCATTATATTCCTAGTGTTCAGCACAAGGTAGGTATTAAATATTGGCAGCTATCCCCTCTTTCTCTCGTATACCTAAAGGCAGAGAGATCTTGAATTTGATTTTTAATGGATGTATGGGTATTGCAGGAGAACTAGCTCCTCTGGTGTGAGGACTTGCCAAACTCTTTTCAGAGCTTCTCATTCACCTTTGTTGTCCAGCTGACACTCCACTCTCACCTGTGGTTCCAAGAAACTGGAGCATAAACAGTGGCCACGCCCCAGTTAAGTGTCTCACAGATGGACTAAACCAGGCTGAGAGTATCCAATAGACTACAAACCCACTGATGAGTTAGGGGGATGTCTACCCCTGAGTACATAAAGACTTCTCCTGGTGGAATGGGCAGATGAGAATAGTTTGTTCCAGTGGTCATGAAAGTAGATGAAATGGGCACAGTGGAGCACTTAGAACTTGGTCAGACATGGAATATGCCAAGGTCATCTCCTGCATCCTGGGCCATCACCAGTCATCTTGACATTTGTCTTGCCACTGAACTTGGATGATTCTAAAAGAAAGAGTGAGGCTGATGAATTTATGCATCTCTGCCTCCATTAAATCTAATTTATGCACAAGTCAAGACATCATTCTGAGATGTCATTGGACCCCTTTGAATATAAAGGACAAACAACAACAATGGGGATTTAATTGGTTGAATTGAACTGAATCCAAGCTAATTACATTTTCATCACACAGGTGGATCACAGGACTCAGAAGGGACTTGAGAGATCACCTAGTCCACCCTATCCTCTGCCATTTTACTGATAAGAAAACTGAAGTCATTAGAGGTGAAATGATTTATCCAAAGTAATAATAGTTAATAAATCAGAGAGTCATGATTCACATCTAGATCTTCTATTCCCTAATCTAGGTCCCTTTTTGCCATACCACAATGAAATGTTGAGTAAGTAGAAATCCAAAGAATCTCTCTCTCTCTCTCTCTCTCTCTCTCTCTCTCTCTCTCTCTCTCTCTCTCTCCATGTTTCCCCTTTTATCTTTTGAACAAATAGGGCATGGAGTAGGGAAATATATCCAAAGAGATTTTTATTGAGTGTCTTCCTCTGAGACAGACAGATAGTGAGTTCATGGTAGATCCATGAGGCATCCTCAGTGTATGAATATGGCAGGATTCCATAGGAGAAACTAAAGCTTCTGCTAAGGGAAACAGCATCTCACTGCATGCTGCACACTTAGGTGGAGGCTATCCTTCTGTTGGTGACTACAGTCACTATTTGCAGAGCCTAACACTGCTTCCAAGTCAGCCTCTGCTGTAGTTGGCCCCAGTGTCTCTAATCAGAAAAAAATAGCCCCTCTCTGATTACAGCTTTCACAGTGGATCCCTCTGCCGCTGTCATTTCCCAGTTGTCCTCACAGTGGGGTCTCATCATCTAAAGTTGTGGTTCAATGTATCTGAAGAGTTTTCTCGGCTGGATTCCTCCTCATAGTTACCCCACTTCAACTCAGGATATGCCACTTGCTTAAGAATCCTACTGTCAGCAGTTCACATTTGTTGTACCTGGTAACAGGGTAATGCCTTGGGGTTCCAGAACACAGGCTCTATCAAGATGTAAACAAACCTCAACCTGCTTGGCTAAAACTACATCTACCATGCAATTAAAGAGGCTCAACTGCCTGCTGCCATGGAGGGCTAAAGAGAGAAAGAGGGCATACAATGGAGAGAGTAGCAACCCTTACTGCAATCAGTTAGCCTAATGCCTACAAATACCAACAATTTCTCTAGTCATGGCGATTTCAATAACCTAAGAAAGGTTATTGAAGAATAGGAATCCTGTGACCTCAGGCACTTCCTAGCTGTGTGACCCTAAGCAAGTCACTTAACCCAGATTTCCAAGCCCTAGCTTCTTTTCTGTCAGAATTGATAATAAAACAGAAGATAAGGATTTAAAGAAAAGAATAGGAATTCTGGAAATTTCTTAGCCAAGGTAATTGTATGAGATTTTGTGCTTTGGGAATTTCCTTTTTACATTTTTGTGGATTTCCTCTACTGGTCTATGGTATAAATTTATAGATCTCCTTCTGGATGGTTCCATTTAGGTTTCCATTTATCATGCATGCTGATACCTAATTATGTAGTTTTTAGAGTTGCATAATAGGTGACAGGTATGCCCCATATCTCCTTCTTTATCTAGAAGTCTGACTCATTCTACCTCTAAACCAATCCCCACACACTTTTCCCTCCTTTTATGTTCCTTCATTTAGTCATCTTCACTTAGATCATACTTTGAAGTATGCTTTATAGATTAGTAAATGCAGAAGCATTAATTATTTACATATAACATAGATGACACATTCCATTCAATCCCTGGCTTTCAATTCTTCCATGACAGCTACATTTTTTAAGGCTGGAGACCTTTTCCCTACCCCCTGCACCTCCTTCATTTACCTACCAGCTATAGAGTAAGATCATGAGAAAGAAGAAGAAAAAAAAAAGCAGAAGGATGGAGTGAAAATGGGAACTTTATACAAGGCAGAAAACTCCAGTCAACCCAGATTGAAAATGACTGTGAAAGTACACAGAGACTAATACACTGTGGTATAATCGAACGTAATGGACTTCTCCATTAATGGCGGTGTAATGTCCCTGAACAATTTGCAGGGATCTAGGAGAAAAAAACATTATTCATAAGCAAAGGATAAACTATGGGAGTGGAAACACCGAGGAAAAGCAACTGCCTGAATACAGAGGTTGAGGGGACATGACAGAGGAGAGACTCTAAATAAACACTCTAATGCAAATATTATCAACATAGCAATGGGTTCAAATCAAGAAAACATGTAATGCCCAGTGGATTTACGTGTCGGCTATGGGGGGTGGGGGGGAGGAAAAGAAAATGATCTATGTCTTTAACGAATAATGCTTGGAAATGATCAAATAAAATATATTAAAAAAAAAAGAAAATGACTGTGAAAACTTTCAGTGATTTTTATGGTCACAGCTACATGGACAAATTGGACTGGGAAACTCCAGTTCTAGGATCCCAGGATATCCCCTCTGATAGACCTGGAACTTTTTTGTATGATCTATCACTGAAACTTCTGGCACTGAAATGGATCATTACTCAAATGCTCTAAAGGCACCCACCAGGTGCTGCTTGACTTACAAATCTAACATTGATAGTGAGGCACATAGATGCTAACCAGTATTTCTCTCTTGATCCCTGTCTAAGGACAGGGAGGAAGAATTCAGCTTTGGAGTTCCTGGGTATGCATCCCGGTGAGAGTTCCCTCTACTTACTTCCCCACTTTGCTGAGGAATTCGTCTCAAGTACCCAGATTATAAGAAGAAAGCTAATGATAGGACATGGCAATATTCATTATTGCATGCTACAGAATGACACAACACACAGTTCCCTGAGGTTTGCTAGTGTTGTTCTTTTGGGGGAGAGTGGGGGACTTATGAGATATTGGTGATTTCATCAAGTAAGAGTAATCCAATGAGAGGAGGGGACACTGTTGTTGGGGGGTAATCTAAATTTGTTTTGGGGTACCCATCTGTGATTTTATCAGCTCGAGAAACTCCCATCTCTCCCTACCAATGCAGATCAGCAATTTATCTGGGATTTACAGCCTTAGAGAACTGTCTGAGGGCAGTCAGAGGTAAACTAACTAACTCCAGGGTCATACAGCGCTAATAGGTGTTGAGATGAGACTCGAACTCAGATCTTTCTGACTCCAGGGTGAAGCTTTTATCCACCATGTTCACTCTGACCTTGCATTCCAATATGATTAGCCTATAAATTATGAACACAAGTCCTGGTACTGTTTTGCTTTTGTCTTTCTATTGTTTCCATAGTAAGTTGCTATGGTTTAGTAGGCACCTAATATATGTTTGTTGAATTGGAATCCAGGAAGCTCTTCACTTTGAAGACACTCAAATCCCTGAGGTCCTTCACTTTTAATCCAGACTAGGTTGGGTAGTAACTATGGGCGGATTTTCCCTGGCTGTCCCCCAGGTTTGGAATGATCTCCTCACTCATCTCCACCTCCTGGCTTCCCTGGCTTCCTTCAAGTCTCATTTAAAATCCCACTTTGTGCAAGAAGCCTTTCCTGATTCCCCTTAATGCTAATGCCTTTTCTCTGATGATTATCTCCAATTTGTCCAGTATGTAGCTTATTTGTAGTTATCATTTGCATGTTATCTCCCTTATTCTCATGTGAGCTCCTTGAGAACAGAACATCTTTTTGCCTTTCTTTGTAGCCCCAGCACCTAACATAGCCTTTGACACTTAGTAGGCAAATAAAACTTTGGTGAATTGACTAATTCTGCATATGATGCTAAATACTTTAGTATGGTTGATGAATATATTCCTTTTACCCCCAAAAGGGGAAATTTTTTAAATTAGAAAAGAAAGTGCTAGATCTTCCTCCTACTTACATACCAGCCAAAGATGTATTTTTTAAATTTCACCACCTCCTACCCACACCCTACACCTACCTTCCTCCTAGGGGCCCAGGAAAAAAAAAAAGCACCCAATCTAAGCACTGAAATTTATACCCAATCCTGATGGATTTAAGGCCCTGTCACTGTCCCTGAGGAATGTTCCTCTAACTGGAATTCTTGATGACTTTTATTTTCATTTGGCACAATCTTCCTATGAGCCTGCCAACAAAGGGTGCATGATTCAATAAAGAAGGAGACAGTAGAAAGGGAGATGACTATCTTGTTTTTCTTTCTCCTCTGCTCCTATTACTTAGACTCCGGTATCCGAGTTCTCAAGAGGAGTTGACATAGATGGTATATGGCATCTGAGCCTTTCTGGAAATGCAGTGGTTCTCAGGTCTGCAGTCAGCAGTAAAGATACAGATAAAAGCATTCACTGCAAACTCTATTTGACTGAGAGTGCTTGAAGAGAGCAGCAGGCTATGCAAATGTGAAATTAGTAGGAATCTAGATTATTTTCAGTAATGCTCTCTCATTTCCTAGAGACTATGCTATTTCTTCCTCATCCCCTAAAAGAAAAAGGCTTTTTAGAAGGGGAGTTGTCTGGGTGATGTTCTGTTTGGGTGAGTCACGTTGATGAGAGGCAGCATGAGGAGGTAGAAGAACACTGAGCTCTTCAAGCCCACCAAAGTAGCCTATTTTCATTCCCTGTACATGACAATTTTCTCCTATCTCTATTCCTTTGAACAGGTTGTCCTCTAGGCTTGGAATGCTCTGACACCCTAGATTCTGTAAAATCACAACTTGAATGTTACCTTTGAGAAAGGGCCTTTCCTGATTCTCCCAGTTGTTTGGATTCTCCTCTATCCCCAAATTACTTTGGTTTTATTCTGTATATTTTGGATATCTAGAAGCAGCATGGCACAGTAGAGACTGGGCTTGGAGTTGGGACCTCTTGGGTTCACATCCTTCCTCTGAGACATATGGTCAGTATGACTCTGACCAAATCACTTACCCTTTTAGTGCCCCAGGAAACACCCTAAGACTGGAATAGTTGCTTATCTGCATTGGCAAAGGGGCTCTCCCTATACCAATGAAGAGATGTGTGCCAAAAGAATTTTATTTAATACATTCTTTTCTCTGTGCATATTATTTTCCCCTCAGAAGAATGTTGGGGCAGCTAGGTGGCAGTGTAGATAGAGCACCAGGCTTTGAATCAGGATCTCCTCTTCCTGAGTTCAAATCCAGCTGCAGATACTTACTAGCTCTGTGACCCTGAGCAACTCACTTAACCCTCTTTGCCTCAGTACCTCATCTATAAAATAAGCTAGAGAAGGAAGTGGTAAATTGCTCCAGTATCTTTGCCAAGAAAACGCCCATGTGGTCATGAAGGGTCAAACATGACTGAACAGTAACAGAAGAATGTAAGCACTTGTGAACTAGGATTATTTCATTTTGCCTTTGTGAACCTAGTGATCAGCATGGGAACCACCCAGCACATAGAATTATAGACTTAGAGCTAAGACAGACCTCAGAGGTCATCGTATCCAACTTCCTTATTTTGCACTTAAGGAAACTGAGGCCCATCCATGTGAAAAGCCTTGTCCAAGGTCACACCAAGTCCAAGCTAGCCTAAATCCTAAACTCTGTCCACTGCCTCCCTAATAGTCATGCAATAAATACATTTTTGAATTGAATCGAATCAGGAGATTGGAGTTTAAAATTCCATCTCCAGTCATTTGCCCCAGCAATCAGTTTCATCGCCTACAAAATGGGAAGAAAGCTTTATTAACTTTGAGGCGCTATTCTGAGAGTGAGGTAATATTGTTAATGCTTGTGATATAAATGGGGGAGTTTTGTATTCAGAATAGCAGAAAACCAGGGGGGAAAGCTGGGTGGGGCCTATCTTGTTATAAAAAACAAGTGGCAACCAGAATGTTTGTTGGTAAAGGAAGCTCTGGTCTCCAAGCTTCCACTGCCGGTATTAGAAGCTAACAGCTCCTAGTTTTTCTTAGGTAGGCTATGGGTTGTTTATTTTTAGGAGAGTTGGGTTAGGATGGAATGAATTGTTAAAAATGGTTCCAGGATATTTGGAAGGGAGAGTTAATAAATAAAAGGTAAATATAGCATTGAACCTTCCCTGGAGTATATTTTTCCTCAGGGATTCCTGAGCATTCTCTCTCTCCATCCTTAGTTTGTAAGCCCTATCACAAAGCCCCCAAATTCTTCCTTGATTCCATAAATACAGGGGAGGAGACGGAAAAGGAAAAAGAGAGACAAGAGAAGAAATGATGGATGGAGAAATCTGAGTCACCTAAAACTTGAACAAGCCTCTTAGGATTGTTTAACCAGCAGATTTCTCCATGTCTCCCTCTTTGGCAGTCTAATGGTCTGATCTTGAGGTTAATGTGAAAACATGTTATTATGAGGACTCCAATACAGCTGTAAAAGACAAGGAAATGAGAAAACCCTCTGTGGGTCAGGATTTGTTTGTCTTGATAATGGTGGCTGTGTAAAATCTGGCCAAGGGGTAATGAAAGAGGGTAACTGTAATGGGTTAACAAAACTGAAGTGAGTTTTTTGGCTTAAGTAATAGGATGTGATGATAATAGGAATAGAGCTCTATATGAATATCTGGGGAGAGGGAATAAGGGAAGTTGCTAAGCAACTACCCAGGGGCAGAGAAGAAAAATCTAGTGGGAGGAGGCTGTTTTCAAAGCTGGTATTTTTTTGCTGTGGGAGACCATCACCCCCAATCCAGAATAAACAGATCTCAAGTAGCTGGTCACACTCATCTGCAATTGATCTTGCAGCCTGTGAAGCTTTTGCAGGGACAAACCCTGCAGGAGGAGGCAAGAGCTCAAGACCTCAGTAGGTATCTGGCAAGTCTGACCAAGAATGCCAAGAGGTAATCTCTGCAGTGCTGGAGATAGTAATTCATCCTGTGATTCTTGTCTGTGTCTTTCTATCAGATAGGATGTCCACCCTCGTTAAGTGCAGGCTGTGTATGTGGTAGGGAATTCCCTTAGTTTTCTCAATATATCAAAGATTCAAATGGAACACATGGGCTATCTAGTAGAGGACCCTCATTCTTGTTAGGTGACTGGCCCATCTTTTCCTTGACTCACCATATGTCTCTTCTAGGTTTCTCCGAGATGCCCTTGTGTACCTACTTATCTGTTGGTTTATTTTAGTCTGTACCTGTGATTTAGTGTGGGGAACTCCTGGCTTCCAAACTGCCTACTCTAAGCAGATTGGTTACTCATCCATAATTGCTAGATGGAGTGCTGCCTGGAATACTTAGAATATAAGGACCTGACCTCTGTCATTGCAATCGAGGCAGGGCTTGACTCCAGAGCTTCCTGACTCCAAGTTCACCATTCAATGTTGTTTTCAGTAAGCATCCTTAAAAAAAAATCAGAATCAACTGTGATTTCATTGGTAGAAGGAATTTCTTTCACCAATGCACATCCAGCATTCTTTTGCAACTTCAGAGAGTTGTCTAGGGGTACTGAGAGATTAAGGGGTTTACTTATCCCATGTCAGAGTCACATGGTCAGTAGGTCACAGACAAAACTTTCTTTTTAAAAATTTTCTCTAATTATGAGTAAAAATGCTTTTTAACATTTTAAAAAATTGAGTTTAAAATTCTCTCC
The DNA here is from genome assembly GCF_027887165.1 of Monodelphis domestica. Taxonomy (NCBI): domain Eukaryota; kingdom Metazoa; phylum Chordata; class Mammalia; order Didelphimorphia; family Didelphidae; genus Monodelphis; species Monodelphis domestica. The sequence continues at coordinate 186,625,872 of NC_077232.1, read as the reverse complement.
CTCCCTTTTCTCCCCCTCCCTGAGATGGCGAGCACTCTGATACAGATTTTATATGTGAAATCATGCAAAACATTTTCCCATATTAGTCATCTTGTGGAAAAGAACTTGAACAATAATAAAAAGAAGCAAAAGAAGAAAGTGAAGTAGAGTATGTTTTAGTCTACATTCAGACTCCATCTGCTCTTTCTCTAGAGAAGGTAGCATTTTTCATGATGAGTCCTTGAGGATTATCTTGAAGGATCACTGTATTGCTGAGAATAGCTAGGTCATTCATGATTGCTCATCATACAATGTTGCTGTTACTGTGTATAATGTTCTCCTGCTTCTGCTCACTTCACTTTGCATCAGTTCATGTAAGTCTTTTGAGGATTTTCTGAAATCATCCTGCTCCTCTTTTCTTTTAGCACAATAATAACACAATCACATACTGTAACATATTCACCCATTCCCCAGTTGGTGGGCATCCTCTCAATTTCCAATCTTTTGCTACCATAAAAAAGTGGTCATAAATAGTTTTGTACAAGTAGATCCTTCCCCCACCCCTTTTATCTCTTTGGGATACAAACCTAGTACTGTTATTGTCAGATCAAAAGGTATGCACAGTGATTAAAAAACAACAACAACAACAACACAACAACCCTAACTTCTGTCTTAGAATCAATATTAAGTATTGGTACCAAGGCAGAAGAGTGGTAAAGGTTAGGCAATTGGGATCAAATTACTCTGGTCACACAACTAGGAAGTTTCCAAGGTCAAATTTGAACCCAGGACTTCCCATTCCAGACCACCTAGCAGTCACAGTATGCACAATTTTAAAGCCCTTTGGGCATAGTTCTAAATAGAGGTAGGACTTTCTGATTCCAAGGCAGTCATACTATTTACTACTGCTCCATGCTGCCTTTGCCTGGATATGTGATTATTTTAATTACACCACCCCATTTTCACACACATACTTCTACATACCCAAGCTAGAGTACATCTGAGATGGTCAAAACTTCTTCTACCCAACTTCTCATCATAATACTGTAACCAGTCTTGGGCCATTGTCTCCTAGCCCATCATGGAAGTAATGCCTTTTAGCGTGAGCTTTCAAATATGATAAGTTATCGCCAGTTCTAAAGAGGTTGCCTCTTGGTTTGGCTTTATTAGCATTCCCTCTGGTTCTCCTTTCCTGTCATCTGAAATGAAGATGAACAGAAGGCTATCATCATGGATTTCTTTTGCTATCTTTTTTTAACTCAGTTTGAGTTCCGCCATGCACACCTGGCTCACTATTCTCTGTTTTCCATCTTACCTCCAGCTGATTGGTATAAAGTATGTGTCGGTCTTTCTAAAGAAGATTCACCTGATTATTGTAAACAATGTTTGTCTATATGTCGGCGGATGTGTTTCGGACCTTCCTGGCTGAAGGAGGCTGGTTCAGTTTAGTGAGTGGATTATTTTTAGCAGGGGCCAGGCACATGATGTTCTTCACAGTCCCAGCCCTGGCCCCACTGCAAGGGCGTGTGTAAGTCCCTTCCCAATTGGGTTCAGGGCCAGGCACTATCTGTGGACGGAGACAGCTACAGGATGTCAGCTGCAAAATGAAGGAAAATATTTATGGCACTGATGCTGGCCTCCGAAAAAAGTGAGAGACTTGAACACTATAAAAGAGGTGGAAGAAGAGGCCTGAGGAAGTGAGAAAAAATTCTGCCCAAGGCACAGAATATCTCATTACTATGGCATTACCCACCAAATCATTAGGGGATGGCCCTCAAAAGCCCAAATTGTCCAGGGCTGTACAAATCCCAAACACTCACTTCTACCTGGAGGATTTGTCCATAAAAATTCATCCAGATCCACATGAACCCTTATAGTCTACTCTGGTAATGCCTGAGATTTAGAATTTTTTTTTATTGCATTTCAAACCTGAGAGTATCGAAATAAAGATGTTTAAAATCATAGGATTTTGAACCTTGAATTATAGAATGTCACAGGTGGAAGAGACCTTAGGGGCAACTTTAGCTGACTACTTCATTTTATAGATAAGGAAGTCATACAGGAACCAAGTGACTGAGCCTACTGATGCCTCTCTCTTCTCCTCTCTTCCCCATAGATACCATCTAGTCCAACCTATAGATTTGATAGCTGTGAAAACTGAGTCCTTGAGAAGATATTTGCTTAAGGTTCCAGAAGTAGCAGAAATGAGATTTGAATATAGATCTTTGTACTCAAGATCTGGGATTCTTTCCATTGCACTAAGCTAACCCTTTAGTATGGACATATATAATAAGTTGTGTGCCTGTGTCTGCTGATTCAGTTACCCATGGTTCCATGAGGGGAGAAAATGAAAAAAAAAAGGGAAAATTTAGAAAATTCCAGAAAATAAAAAAAAATGGTTCATAAGTTTCAAACTGCCCACCAAGTGAGTAAAGGCTGTAATATGGTGAAGTCTGCCAGTTCAGGGCATGATTCATCCCCTTTTGTCCCCACCATTTCTATGCTCCCATGTGAAACTTTCCTCCAGTCTGTCTGTAGTGTTCTAGTTAATACATCTATTGTTGTGTCATCATAGTGACTTTGGTTAAGGAAACCCTTATCTACTGGAATCATGACCCTAAAGTGCATGAGTAGTGGTGCTGGCAGTATAGTGGTGATCCCCTTTCCACTGATGTGGCAGTCCATTGATTCAGTTACCCATGTTTATATTCACTATTTCTGCCATTCTTGGTCTTGGAATGTATACCCTGCAGATATGGGTGCCCTAGTGTTGTGTGTATGTTTATATAATACATATGTATATTTGTATATATTCCTCTTCCTGAATTCAAATCTGACCTCAGAGACTAATTAGCACTGTGATCCTGGGCAAGTAATTTAATTCAGTTTGTCTTAGTTTCTATATCTATAAAATGAGTTGGAAAAAAAAATGGCAAACTATTCCAATATCTTTACTAAGAAAACTCCAAAAGGGGTCATCAACATTCAGATGTGACTTAAAAATGAAGCAACAAAAATATTTATGTAGACAAATACATTCACAAAAATGTACATATAAACACACATGCCCTATGGAGGTACATTAGAATAGCAGATAGAGTGAGAAAGATCTGGTTCAAGTGCCATCTGTTGCACTTAATATCTGCATGAGGCAAAATAAATTAACTGACCTCTATATGCCTCAGAAAATACTCTGGGACTTGCACTGTCAGTGATGGTGAACCTTTTAGAGACTAGATGCCCAGACTGCATCCCTCATGCCACATGTGAGCCTGTTTCATACCCCATACAGAGGAGGGAGGAAGTGCTCCCATTGGGCTGCTGGGCAGAGAGGCAGGTCATGTGATAAATGTCCTCAGGTGTGTGGAGAAGGGAAAGGGAACAGCCTTTCCCCAGCATTTGTGCCATAGGTTCAACATGGTACTATGTCATACAGAGATTTCTGTCTGTATTGGTGGGGGAAAATTCAGAACCAAAGGATTGTTTCAGATATTGTAAAGCTGTCAGTTTTTAGAAGTACTTATATTTAAAAACAATAACACCAAAAGTACTTAAGTACTCATTTTAAGTACTTAACAATTTTGGTTTTAAAAGAAATTATCCTTTAGGGAGTTAGTGAAAACTGTTGCCATCCTGCTTTTCCTATGGCCTTACTTCGTTTCTATACATAAACTTTTGGCTGCCTCTACTTTTTGCCATCTGTTAAACTGGCTGAAGGCCCAATCACAAGTTGGTTTGACTTTTGCCCTCAGGCACACATCCAAGGCAACCATGGTCTGAGATGGACATTCTGAGTCATACTGTAGGTGCCATCTGTCCTACAGGAAGACCATCTTCTGTGTCAGTCCGAAAACATTGGCTCCCAATTTGAATCACAGCTGGTGACAGTTTTTTTTTGCCAAAAGGAGAGATACCTGAGCAGCAAGGGGAAAAGAGGACACAAGATTTGCTGGCATCTCTCTCTGACCGCAAACAAAAAAACCCATATTGTTTCAGGGGTTAATTTCCTGCAAATGATGCCTAAAGATGCTAAGATTTATAAGTTAAACCATTCCTCTCCCACCAAAAATAAAATAAAACTAGAGAATAAAACTATAGCTTCTTAGACAGTTACAGCCATGAAGTACCTTATCTACAAAGTTAAAGGGTTTGAACATCTGTTTCCTAAAGTTCCTTACAGCTCAACATAGTGCCTGGTACATAGTAAGTACTTAATACATGCTAGTTGACTGATTGATTCATTATATCCTATGATCCTAGGACTTTAGAATGGTCTCTTAAAGGTCATATACTCTAACTCTGACATCTAGTCCTACTTGACACATGAGTATCATAGGATGATCAGGGCTGCTCAAGAAATAAAGAAAGGTCCAAAAGTCTCCAAGATTCTAAGACCTGGAGAAAAAATTTGTAGTTTATTTGGGTTTGTCCAGCAGACTAAATTAGTCACAATAAAAAGGAAGTTAGAGAGAGGAAAAATAAGACTTAATATGAAGGAAATGGAATGGATCCCCAGGTAATAAATGGGTAAGGGGCATAAATAGGCAATTTTCAGATAAAGAAATCAAAACTATCAATAAGCACAGGAAAAAGTGCTCTAAATTTCTTATAATTAGAGAAATGTAAATTAAAACAACTCTGAGGTATCACCTCACACCTATCAGAGTGGCCAATATGACAGCAAAGGAAAGTAATAAACGTTGGAGGGGAGGTGACAAAATTGGGACACTGATGCATTGCTGGAGTTCTGAATTGATCCAACCATTCTGGAGGGCAATTTTGAAATATGTCCAAAGGGCTTTAAAAGACTGTATGCCCTTTGATCCAGCCATAGCACCGCTGGATTTGTACCCTAAAGAGACAATAAGGAAAAAAACATGTACAAGAATATTCATAGCTGCGCTCTTTGTGGTGGCAAAAAATTGGAAAATGAGGGGATGCCCTTCAATTGGGGAATGGCTGAACAAATTGTGGTATATGTTGGTGATGGAATACTATTGTGCTCAAAGGAATAATTAACTGGAGGAATTCCTTGTGAAGTGGAACGACCTCCAGGAAGTGAAGTAGAGTGAAAGGAGCAGAACCAAGAAAACATTATACGCAGAGACTGATACACTGTGGTACAATCGAACGAAATGGACTTCTCTACTAGCAGCAATTCAATGATCCAAGACAATTCTGAGGGACTTATGAGAAAGATTGCTATCCACATCCAGAGAAAGAACCTTGGGAGTAGAAACACAGAAGAAAAACCTATGATTGATCACAAGGTTCAGTGGAGATATGATTGGGGATGTTGACTTTAAATGATCACTCTATTAAAATACTAACAATATGGAAATATGTTTTGAACAATGATACACGTAAAACCCAGTGGAATTGCTTGTTGGTTCTGGGAGGGTGGTGGGAGGTAGGGAGGGGAAGAACATGAATCTTGTAATCAAGGAAAAATATTCTAAATTAATTAATTGAAGAAATAAAATTTAAAAATAAAGAAATAAAAAATAAAAATAAAAGTGGAATGGATTTGAGAGGGTTGGATTAGATGGTCAACCTCAGAGGTCCTTTTTAGCTCAAAATCTAATATCTTGTGGCCCAAGAGGGCAGTAGCTGGCCCTTCCTTAGAGCTCTCCAAGAAAAGGATAGATAACTATTTGTCAGGTAGTGATGATTCTTTTGTTTTTTAAATTCATTTATTTTTCAGTTACAGATAGAAACAATTTTTAGCAGTTGTTTTCTGATCCCTCCACTCCCCTCTTCCTCAAGGTAGTAAATAGTTTGATATAGGTTATGCCAGTGCTTTCATGTGATGCATATTTCTGTATTGCTCATGTTATGACAGAAGACACATGTCACACAATCAATAAAAAACTTATTAAGAAGATCTGCAATCAGATTCTCATAGTTCTTTCTTTGGTTGTGGATAGCATTTTTTCATCATGTGTCCCTTGCTTCATATCAATTATCATATATTGCTATTACTGTATACATTGTTCCTTGGTTCTGCTCATTTTACTTTGCATCACTTCATATATGTATTTTCAGGTTTTTCTGTACTCAACCTGTTTCTTATTACCCAATAGTATTCCAATACAACCATATACCACAACTTCATCATTCCCCAAGTGATTGACAACCTTTCAGTTACCTATTCTTTGCCACTATGAACAGGGCTGCTAAAAATGTTTTTGTACAGATAGGTTCTTTTCTTTCATTTCTAATCTCTTTCGGATACAGACCTAGTAGAAGTATTGTTGGCAAATTGGAGGTCAAAGGACCCTTTAAGCATGGTTCCATTTTGCTCTCCATGATGGTTGTATCAGTTCACAGTTCTACCAGTAGTGTATTAGTATCCCAAATTTTCCCACAACCCCTCCAAAATTTATCATATTTCTTTTTGGTCATGTTAGAAAATCTGATAGGTATGAGGTGGTATCTCATAGTTGCTTTAATTTACATTTCTTTAATCAATAGTGATTTGGAGCATTTTTTAATACAATTAAAGATAATTTTATTTTCTTCCTCTGAGAACTGCCTGTTCATATCCTTTGACCATTTTTCAATTGGTGTGTGCTTTGTATTCTTATACATTTGACTCAATTCTCTATATATTTGAGAAATGGGACCTTTATAAGAGGTATTTGCTATAAAAATTTCCCCAAAATTTGTTGTTTCCCTTCTAATCCCTTAGGATATTGGGCTCTAATAGGTGAGCTGTCACCTACCTCATCCTGTCTGGATCCAGGTTGTTCCACCAATTCCCATGATGCCTGCACTCTGCCCATCATCCTCATTTCCTCCCAGAAAAACATGGTGACATGATCTGGAAATACATATCCCCCCCCCAACTCCCCCAGTTACCCATTCATACTACCTTTTACCAAAGGACTATAAACTCCTTGAGGGCAAAGACCATCTTGGTTGTGTTTATTTCTAATCATGGTGCTTAGCAGAGTATCTGGTACTTAGGAAGTGCTTAATAAATTCTTCCCCCCTTCCCATTTATTCCTTCCCCAGTCAATAATCTTTGGGTGTGATGGATGATAAAATGACAATCAAGACAGGAGATGTGATTTCAGGGCCCCATTTCATATGTGATCACTAATCATGCTGAGGGTAATGAGGTCACTCATCACTGAACAAGATACACACCTCCCATATGAATCACTGAAGCCCTGATTTAATCCTACTAGAGCATAGATGCTCACACCTTCCCAGTACCAATCCTACTAGAGCATAGATGCTCACACCTTCCCAGTACCCTCTGTATCACAGAAGAAACCTGCCCTCCCCAAATGGAGGGGCAGCTGGGTGCTTCAGTGTATATAATAACATTGGGCTTGGAATCAGGAAGACTAATTTTCATGAGTTCAAATCTGGCCTCAGACATTAACTGTATGACTCTGGGCAAGTCAGTTAAACCTGTTTGCCTCTGTTTCCTCACCTGTAAAGTGATCTGGAGAAGGAAATGGTTAACCACTCCAGTAATTTTTCCAAGAAAACCCAAAATGGATCTGAAATGATTAAACAACTTTTGGAGGCCTCTAGGTAGCACAGGGAATAGAACACCAGGACCTGGGATCAAATATGACCTCAGACACTTCCAAGCAATGTGACCCTGGCCAAGTCTCCTAGCCCAACTTGCTAGCCCTAGCCATTCTTCTATCTTAGAACTGGTACTAAGACAAAAAAGAAAGGTAAGGGTTGTTGTGTTTGTTTGTTTTTTAATGGAGATTCTTTTTTCTAGATATCTGCTTTTGATGGTGAGCAATTAACAAAAGGACTGCTGGGAGGAAGTCTCTGGAGTCTCTTGATTTAAATTTATGTCATCTATTGAAAAGAAGTGAGCCAATCAAGGTTAAAAAAAATGGTAAAAGTAGGCAGCAGGATTGTCTCTAAACACTTTAAGGAGAAGTCTGGGAAGGGAATAATTGTGTATTTGAGTTGGGGGTGGAGGCAGGAGGCAAGGAATAAAGTCCCTGAATTCATTTCTCCTTCCATCAATCCATCAACAAGCATGGTTAATCACCCACTTTGGGTCCCGTACTCTACCTGGTTCCTGATCTTTGGCAGAAGAGGTCAAAGGACACCAAAGGATGTGTTTTGTTATGGAATTTCCCTGGTGACCTGGTTTGGCACTATCTCACCATAGATATGGTGGGGAAAGTTTGAAACGACTATAGCTACTCTTGGCATTTTTTAAGTCTCAAGTGGGACCTTTATTGAGCCCAGTGGCTTGAACTGTCTTTTACTATCACCCAGGAAAGCCCTTTTTATGAGAAGAAAATGCTAAATCCTTTAAAAAATGTTCTGTACATTCAAGTCTGAGAGAAATGAATCCTGACTGGAGGGATTGTGTTCAGCCCAGTTTTAGTCTTTGTGGGATGAACAGGAGTTACCCAGCCTTTCGAATACCTTACAAGGTCAAACAGAGAGCTATCTTTCCAATCAGGCTGGAAATCAATCATGTAAAGAGGATTTTGCTGTAGCTCCTCAGCCTGCCATTTAAAGCTCTCCATAATCTTGTTCCTATCTACTTTCCAGGCAGACTTTACGGGCACTGAAAGGTGTGCTGATAAATGTTTAACAATCAGCCCTTGGTGTGGGTGAGTGGGGGATCACAAACACACTAACAGACTTTTAAGCTTAATCTATATTATCAACTTTTTCTACATCACTTGAAGTATTGAGGACAGAGGTATCAAACATGCAGTTGTGGCCTATAAAACTCAGACCGCTTTAAACTAGAATTGGGAAATGTTTAACAAAGCAAACAAAAAATAATTTTTGTTTTTTTCAGTCTTTTCAGTCAACTCTCACTGTTTATGACCCCTTTGGGGGTTTTCTTGGCAAAGTGGTTTGCCATTTCCTTCTATAGCTCATTTCATAGATGGGGAAACTGAGGCAAACAGGGTTCAGTGACTTGCCCAGGGTCACCCAACTAGTAAGTTTCTGAGGTCAAATTGGAACTCAGATCTTCCTGACCCTAGGCTTGGCACTCTGTCCAAGACACCACCTAGCTGTGGTTTTCTAAGTCAATTTCCATTTGGATTTGACATTATTGGACACAATCAACTAAATACTAAATTTTCCTGATTTATAGTTTGTCTCTTTCTGAGATGTAAATGTTTACACTGAGAATTTAGCAATTGGCTCTTGTGAACCAGTTAAAGTTGTCTCTGACATATCCCTGCCAAAGTTTCCTTATCTGTAAAATAGAGATTATAATGGTACCTGCCTCCCAGGGTTGTTAGGAAGATAAAAGGAGGCAATATTTGTACAATTTGAAGTACTATGTAAATTCTACCATCACTATTACTATTATTATTTCTTATACCCTTTCCTTCCTTCCTAGAATCAATACCAAATATTGGTTTTAAAGCAGAAGAGTGGTCAGGACTAGGCAATGGGGGTTAAGTGATTTGCCCAGGGTCATACAACTAGGAAGGGTCAGAGGCAAGATTTGAACCCAGAATCTCCCATCTCCGGGCCTGACTCTTAATCCATTGAGTCACCCAGCTTTCCCCTATTACTATTATTGCTATCATTATCATTAAATTGGCCTATTGGCTATATTACAGGAACTTGATACACTCTTGCCCACCTCTGTGTCTTTGCACAGGCTGTCTTCATGTCTGGAATGTACTTCCTCTTTATAACTCTTAGAATTGTTCGCTTTTTTTTTAAGGTTCAAATCAGGATCTACATTCTCTGTAATGCTTTGCTTGGAGTACTAATCTTGGAGTTGGGGAGTTCTGTGTTCAAATCCTGCCTCAGACACCCTTTAGCTAGACAAATCATTTAACTTCTTGGTGCCTCAGTTTTCTCATCTATAAAATAAGAGAGTTGGACTCAATGGTCTCTAAGGTCCCTTTCAACTGTAAATCTGTAATCCTATGATTCTCTCAGTTCTCTGACTCCCTAAAATACTTTGTATTTATATGGGTGTGTACAGGTTGTTATCTCCCTCCACTCCCCACCCTGTGTAGTAAAATACAAGCTTCTAGAAGACAAGGTTTGTTTTCTTCATCTCATTACATTCTCATACCTATAAATTGAAGCAGCAATACTAAGGCTTTGACAGAGAAATGTGTAAAGCCATTTGTGTCAGTAGGAATCAAGAGCAATAGAAATCAGGAAAGCATTGATTGTAATGTACAGCACCAAACTCCTGCTCTGGTAGCTTGCCCTGCACCAGAAGAGTGCAAACCAAAAGGGGATCACCTTATCAAAGAAAAGAAAAAATGCTGACATGGAGTCCCCGGACCATTTAAATATTCTGTTGTATCTAGACAGGACTTGTGATCCAGACTTCAGGCAAAAAACAGCAGAAAGGTTGGGAAACCAAAGACTGGCCCCAACCTAACATCCCATGTGGTAAAGCTGCTTCATTACAATGCAGTAACTCTTGGATGACATTTAGAAAGCCCTTTAAAGTTGTTCTGAGTGCTTCATAGACATTGTCCCTTTTGACCAAGGAAGGAAGGAAGGGAGAGAGAGAGAGAGAGAGAGAGAGAGAGAGAGAGAGAGAGAGAGAGAGAGAAGAAGAAGAAGAAGAAGAAGAAGAAGAAGAAGAAGAAGAAGAAGAAGAAGAAGAAGAAGAAGAAGAAGAAGAAGAAGAAGAAGAAGAAGAAGAAGAAGAAGAAGAAGAAGAAGAAGAAGAAGAAGAAGAAGAAGAAGAAGAAGAAGAAGAAGAAGAAGAAGAAAGTAGGAGGAGAAGGAAGGAAGGAAGGAAGGAAGGAAGGAAGGAAGGAAGGAAGGAAGGAAGGAAGGAAGGAAGGAAGGAAGGAAGGAAGGAAGGAAGGAAGGAAGGAAGGAAGGAAGGAAGGAAGTTGTGTGATCCTGGACAAAGAACCTAACCTCTATCTGCCTCAGTTTTTCTCAACTGAAAAATGAGGATAACAGTAGTACCTAGCTTCTAGAGTTATTGTGAGGGTCAAATGAGATATTTCTAAAGCATTTAGCACAGTGCCTGGTATTTAATAAGAGCTTAATAAATGTTTCCTTCCTTCCTTCCTTCCTTCCTTCCTTCCTTCCTTCCTTCCTTCCTTCCTTCCTTCCTTCCTTCCTTCCTTCCACAGATGAAATCAGAGTATTTTCTAGCATTTGACAGCAGGCAGGCAGGATGAGAGATTAAGAAATTGAGTTTCCTAAAGCTTTCTGCATCATTCAGCAACCTGGTAGCTATCCAGAAGCCTATAGGAATACATGCTTTTAAAACTACACAAAAGCAAGAGCCTTAGACAGAAGGGTCTCTGGGCTCCACCCATTGTCAGTGTGATAAGAGTAACTAACCATATGGATTTGGGCTTTTGGGGGGCTTCTCTCTGTAAAGCATCACTTGTTCCTCAATTTCTGGCTATGGATGGTACCATATATAACAGAAGCTCTTGCCCTCCCTGCAAAGCACACAGAAACTGACACCTCCTTTTAAGCCCCTGATGGATGACTGACCTCTTCTTTAAATAGGTGGAAGTCAGGGCCAAGATATACCAGCGCCAGAAAGACATCGGTTCTTGATGCCATGGCTCAACATGGTGTCTGGGGATGGGGGAGGGGTCACATGCTTACCTAGGATTCCCCTTTTACTCAGAAGCCTTGCATACAAGCAGGTGTCCTGAGTATGTTTTTCATCATGTTTCTTGTTAGCCTGCATCTGCTTCTGATTTCCAGGTTCTCGGTCATTTACATCTTCAGCGTTAGGCTGTGTTTGTCTCTCCCATCACTAAAGCTGGTACTCAAACAACTTGACAGTAAAAGAGCCACTGGAAACTCCTATCCCCCGAGAGCTCTAAAAATAGGAAAGAAAACCAGCATCAGGCACTAGTTGACTTGTTGATCAGATTAAAGAAAGGAGGCGGGACGAGATGACCTCTTGAAGTTCCTGCCAGGCTTTTGTCATTGTGAAAAGAGATTATATTTAGAACCAGCACACCTGGATTCAAATATTGGCTCCATCATTACTCGTTGGGTATGTCCTTGTACAAATTACTTGAACTCTAGATTTTACTTATGAGGAGTTTAGATTCTAAATCTATGACTTACACATTTACTTTATCTATCATCTTTCTGCCTATCATCTGGGGGTGGTGGGGTTGTTTTGTCCAAAAGAAGGCAGGATGGAGCAGTCTAGTCTAAATTGACCTCCAGTCTAATTTGCTATGTGACTACCTTTCTGCATTTCTGTATCTTTACCAGGAAAAGGAGAGGAACAGATTCTGTAATTCTTCCCAGTTCTGTATTCTCAAAGTCTTCTATTTGGCAATCTCTAACTTGCCAAATATCATGTGAAATGCCAGGCTGGATGAATCAAAAGTCAGAATGAAGGTTGCTGGGAGAAATATCAACAATCTCAAATATACAGATGATACCACTCTGATGGCAGAAAGTGAAGAAGAGTTTCAAAGCCTCTTGATGAAGGTAAAAGAAGAGAGTATAATGGCTCGAAGCTTAATATTAAAAACAAACAACCTAATATCATGGCAACTGATCCCATTATTTCCAGGCAAATAGAGAAGCATCAGATTTTATATTCTTGGGCACAAAGACCACTGCAGAAGGCAATGGCAGCCATGAAAACAAAAGGCAAGCTTGCTCTTTGAAAGGAAAATGATGACAAATCTGAACAACATACTAAAAAGTAGAGACGTCACTTTGCCAACAAAGGTCCATATAGTCAAAGCTGTGGGTTTTCCAGTAGTAATATATGACGTGAGAGTTGGTCTGTAAGGAAAGCTGAGAGCTGCGGAATTGACACTTTCATTTATTTATTTTTAATGGAAATTTTTATTTATTTAATTAATTTAGAATATTTATCCATGGTTACATGACAGAATTGACACTTTTAAATGGTGGCACAGGAGAAGACTTTTCAGAGTCTCTTGGACAACAAGAAGATCAAATCAATGAAGACCAAGAAATTAACTGACTATTCATTGGAAGGACAAATACTGGAGCTGCAGCTTAAGTGCTCTGGCCACATCATAAGAAGATGGGGCCCAACGGAAAAGAACCTGATGTTGGGAAAGATTGCAGGCAAAAGAAAAAGGGGGTGGAAAAGGATGAGATGGATAGAGTGTCATGGAAGTAATAAACATGAGCTTGGGCAGACTTTGGGAGATGGTAGAGGATAGAGATCCCTGGCATGCTATGGTCCATGGGATCATAAAGATTTGAACGTGGTTGAATGAATGAACAACAATTAGCCCACCTTAGTGGCATAAAAAGAAAAAGACATCTCATTAACAAAGGCAAAACCTTTCAGTTCTGAGTGACTTCTGTAGCTCAAGATCCCAGACTATCTCAAAGATGAACTGGATTTTTGCCTCCATGTAAGGATTCAGTAGCTACTATTAAGGTCATTTTTTTCCTTGTAACCAACTCAATTTCTTAGAACCTTTGAGGAATACCAGGTGAGCAACTCAAAATGCAGGTAGACCGAACCCCAAGAAGTTACCTCTTTTATTTTTTAAATTTTTATTTATTTATTTTTTTTAAAACTCTTACCTTAGGTTCCAAGGCAGAAGAGTGGTAAGGGCTAGGCAATGGGGGTTAAGTGACTTACTTGCCCAGGGTCACACAGCTGGGAAGTATATGAGGCCATATTTGAAATCTCAACCTGCTATCTCCAGGTCTGATTTCCTATTCACTGAGCCACCTAACTGGCCCAGTTACCTCTTTTATTCTGCAGCCAAGTAGTCACCTTCTTCTGGCCCAGCTAAGGATACTTCCAATCAGAATCCATAGCATCTTCTGTAGGCAAATATGCTTCCCCTACCTGACATTGTTACACATTAGAGATAAACACTCAAACTCAAAAACCTTCCTCTAGTTTTGTTTGCTGGCTCACCAATATCCTCTCAGGTCTGGACATCCTTGTTTAAAAGAACCAACCGCCATTTCTCTAGTATTTAAGCCCAGAGTGCATCAACCTATAGGGAGGTATTTGCAAATCAAAGACTGGAAAATGAGATCTTTTTTTCTTTAACTTTCTTCTTGAATCCTCTTTTTAGAACCAGAAAGGGCCTTAGAAACCGCTTTGTCCAACCTCTTCATTTTGCAGGTTGAGCAAAGGGGCACAACAGGATAAAGTGATTTGCCTAAGATCACACATGTAGAAAATAGCAGACCTGGGATTTGAACCCAGGTCCTCTGACTTCAGTACTGTCCCCTGCACTATCTCCCTTCCATATCAGTGAGAAGAAAGCATTCTGGACCAAGAATCAAGACATAATAATGGGGATATGATCAGGGATGTAGACTCTAAATATGGAAATAGGTCTTGACCAATGACACAAGTAAAACCCAGTGGAATTGCTCTTTGGCTATGGGAGGGGGGTGTGAGGAGGGGAGAGAAAGAACTTGAATCATGTAACCATGTAAAAATCTTCTAAATCAATTAATTGAATAAAAAATTCTTAAGACTAAAAAAAAGAAAAAGAAAAAGAAAAAGAATGAAGACATAGGTTGTAGCCCCAGATTTTCTACTTGTGTGATCTTGAATAAGAAAGTCAGTTCATTTTTTGGGTTCTCCCCTCAGTAAAATGAAGAGATTGGACTAGATAACTTTTAAAGGCCCTTCTAAACTGTCACAATCTATATGACCACCATGGGAAAACTTTGTTCCTGAACAACAATGAATTAAGAACTGACTTTAAAAAGCCACTGGATATAGTTCTCATTATTTAAAGGCCCTTTCTTTTTAAAAATGGTAATTGCTGTCTTTCATTTTTAAATCACCTTCATTTCCAAATATTCCCTCTCTGTCTGGTAACAAAGCCTGGGAGATAATGACAGAGTCAGAAACAAAGTCAATATCAGAGACAGAGAGAATTTGAATAAAACTAACCAACACAACAACCAAGTCTGACAAATATATCCATTCTATACTGGGCAAACCACTTTTCCCATTGGTGACTCAGTTTCTTCATTTGTACAATGAGGGAATTGGATTAGATGGCCTCTAAGGTCCCTGAATCTATGATCAGATGGTCTTGTATGCAATGTTCCATGCCAGTATTCCCTCACCTCTGCAAGGAAGGGAGGGAGATACATTTTGTCAGAAGCCACCTCTGGCTGCTGTGATGAGATCCACCTGGAGGACTGACTCTTCCAGTTCTTGATGTCAGAGTTGCCTTCTCTAGAACTAAGGAAATTATCTGGATCATTGAACTCTCCCCAAGGTTTTCCATACCATAGGCTCCAACCAGGAAAGTCCCCATGGCCATTCCCTAACATCTCCTTGCCTGTGAGGATTGGGGTAGAGGAATTCAGTAAATGTACTCATCACTACTTCCCCTCTACACACACACACACACACACACACACACACACACACACACACACACACACACACACTCACACACACACACACACACTCACACACACACACACACACACACACACACACATTCACACATTCCATGCATCAAGGTCTTCTCACTCAAGTTCCAGAGACCTCTTTGCTTCCATCCTTCCCTTACTGCCCCAGCATCCTTATTCTTCCACCCCTTGGTGTCTTAAGATAGACCTTACACCTTCCCTTCTGGGAGTCCAAAGAGTAGTCATAAAAGCCTATTAGTTTAAGCCTTACAGGATGGTCAGACTGCTTTGGAGAACATCTTCATGCCCCCATACCATGAGAACAGACTGGGACAGCCCCCAGATCTAGCTGATTAACAATTTGGGCACAAGCTGATGGCATTTTTACTGCTTGGTACTTTGGGGAGCTACCTTGACTGTGCTGGCAGAGAAATGACATATAAATACCATTTAGTATTGTGATTATTGGGCTAGAGTCTCATCCTGGGAAACTCTGGGAATTTTAATGTTCAAATGTAATTCATTAGCAATGTTCCACTGGTCACCTTCCTCCAAGAACAGAGAGGCAGAAACGGGACCGGGGCCATATGAAGGGGGAAGGCAAAGAAAGGGCTTTCCTTCAAAGGCATTTATAGTTGGACAATAATTTGCCCACTTTTAGATGGGTTATCAGGAAAGATCTATGTAGAGAAAGCTATATGGTAAAACTTGTGCCCTGGCTTTCATTTATCTTTTCATCTTGTGAGGGAGTTAAGGATGCACAAGAGTGTGGTAATAAATGTTTAACAACAGCCTCTCCAAAAACCATACACACCATACTTTTACATTTCATCTGCATCATTAACATTTTCCCCATCATCTTCTTGAGTCTAAATAATCAACAAAACAATAAATCAAGTCCCAATTTGTAATTGCTGAGCTTGAAATATTCAGAATGAAAATTTAACAATTGACTCTCCTAAGCCAGTCAAGCAGGATCCAGCACACTCCTAGATGGAGGGGTTGTATTTATTTTTTCTTTATCAACTCAGCAATTTGTCTCAGCAATTTACCTGAAGTCTAACATGCAAGGAGGTTGAGAGGCACTGATCTGGGAATCAGGTTTCTTGGGTTTGAGCCCAGACTCTTCCACTAATCTTGATCAAGTCACTTGACTACTCCATGTTTCCTCATCTGTACAATGGGGTTTGGTAATGCTTGTATAGTATACTTTATAAGAATGTTTTAAAGATTTTCCTTTTCATTAGTTGAAAAGTAATGTGGCATGACAGAAAGTCTTAGCTCCAAAGTCAGAGGATTGAGTTCAAATTACAACTCTGTTGTTAACAAGCTGTGTGACCCTAAACAAGTCACTTAAACACAAGCCTCAGTTTCTTTATCTATAAAATGAAGTTGTCTTATAATTCTAGATCCTATGTTCCTATTTCAACTAATTATAGTAGCACTGGTAATAGTGAGGGCATTAGCAAGTTATCTTAGCCTGGAAGATGAAGGTGTCAATTCAGCAAATTCTTTTGGCTTAGAACAGTAAGATAAAATCAAGAGAAATAATTAGTTTCCTTCTATGATGGAATACAGTAAACCAACCCCTGGTGAGCTATTTGGTTAAATTTTATATTTATTTACATGTTTACATATAACACCCTGTCTAGGCTACTCCTCTATTTTGGTACTCATGTTTGAGGCTCAGGTGGAGCCACTATTCAAAAACTATAGAAAAACTTAAAAGCCCCTATCAGTGTGTTTCCTACTAACAGCTAACTCCTAGACATGATGAGCAATTAGCATAGATATTTATTATAATGGCATTATAAAAATAATCATTACAAAACATTTCCCATAAAAATCAGGGGTTTATTCTTCCACAAATATAAACAGAACTTATGGGAAGAGAGGGCATAAATTTGGGCTCAGTGGTAGTGAGACACACATTTGGCAAATACATGTGGCCAAGGTAACCTGCAACTACAGTACTGCAGGATCCTAATGCCCTTTCTTCATAGAGTCCTCATATATCAGATCCCTTTAGGTAGAAAATCTTTGCTGAGTGGATTGATCTGCTGGATTCCTAGGATCCACTGCTCTCCAAAGCTCAGCTCTTACTAGGGCTGCTTCCCTCTTGAATTCATCTGGTTCTTTTCTCCTACAAGGAGGTCACATTCCTTGTAGTTGATCCTTCCCTAGGATGACTTTTTCTTTGAATCTAATTTTGCATGAAATGTATATTTTGTTCCCTTTGTTGTTCTTATATAGATTTCTCATAAGCCAGTAAACCCTCAAAATATTTGACAGTGTATCTGCCTCTGAGTAAGTTGCTATTAGATGCCATGGCCAGTGGAGGGAAGGAGAGAAGTCCCCTTAACTCTTCCTTTGCAGAGGTCTCCCACCAAGATTATCTTGACTCCCTAAAACTAATCTAATTTTTGCTCATCTAATGAGACTTATGTTTTTAATTCCATCAGAGAAAGGTGCTCACATGTCATGAAGGGATCAGGGAATAGACTGTGTCTAACGTATAACTCATTAGCCCCTTGTAATTACCCAACTGAACTGAGTATAACTACAATTATAGGTGGCCCAAGGGGCATTGGAATAAGGCATGACAGATGTAAGTCAGCTGTTGAATATGGTGATGACTGGTTTTGTTTTCTGGATTGGAGCATTGGTAAAGAATGAACTCTTCAACATTTATATGTTGTTTCTCCTAATTATTTTTTTTAAAAGGTCCTTGAGAGCCTTTTTGAGCCATTTTGATTTTGTCTTTGCAAACCTATACTGAGCATGGTATCTGGTCCTTATTATTACTAAAAATAATAATTAGCATTTATATAGTGTTTTAAGGTATGCAAAATGCTTTGCATGTGTTATCTCATTTGATGACAAGATAATGGATTTAGAGGTTAGGGGATCTTAGGGATCCTGAGTTCAACTCCTTTATTTTATACAGAGTAAAAATTGAGGCTGCAAAATATCTGTGGCTGATGTTGTGCTGGTTGCACTGAACCCCAGAAGTCTACTTCTTCCTCAGTGAGATGTATGGTTATTCTAAATCAATCTGCCAGGGATCTCTTGAGTTCTGAGCTATAGTGGGCCATGCAGGTTGGATGGACACAATAAATTCAGCATTAATATAGTAAGCCCCCAGGAGAAGGAGACTACCAAATTGTGTGAGGAGTGAGTTGACCCAGGATAAAAACAAAGCAAGTCATAACTACAAACTAGGTCCTGTACTGCCAATCCAGGTGAGACATGAGCCTCAGTCTTAAACAAAATAGATCTGGGGGAAACATGATGACTCAATGGATAGGGAGTCATATCTGGAGACTACAGATACTGGGTTCAAATGTGGCCTCAGATACTTCCTAGCCATCTGACTCTGGGCAAGTCACTTTTAAAAAATTTCCTTATTATTCATTTTTGTAAGTGAATAATCTTGTAAAACCAAAACCCAAATCATATGCCCAAATAAACAAGTGATAAATCACATGTTTTATCTGAATTTATACTCCAACAGTTCTTTCTCTAGAAATGTATAGAATTCTTTGTCATAAGTCCCTCAGAATTTTCCTAGATCATTATATTGCTGTTAGTAGCAAAGTCTCACATTTGATTGTTCCACAGTATTGCAGTTACTGTGTACAGTGTTCTCCTGGTTCTGCTTATCTCACTGCATCAGTTTACATAGGTCTTTCCAGTTCATTCTGAAATCATCCTGTTCATCATTCCTTATGTCATAATATAGTATTCCATCACCATCATATACCACATTTTGTTCTGCCATTCTTCAATTGAGGGGCATCCCTTTAGTTTCCAATTCTTTGCTACCACAAAAAGCACAGCTATAAATATTTTTGTACAGATCCTTTCCCATTTTTTTTTATCTCTTTGAGATCCAGACCTAGTAGTGGCATTACTGGATCAAAAGTTTTGCATTCTTTTATAGCCCTTTGGGCATAATTCCAAATTGCCCTCCAGAATAGTTGAATGAATTCATAACTCCACCAGCAATGAATTAATGTCCCAATTTTGGGGCAAGTCACATCCCCCAGTGCCCAGCCCTTACCACTCTTCTGCTTTAGAACAAATACACAGTACTGATTCTCAGGCAGAAGGAAATGGTTTTAACAAAGAAAAAAATAGTTCTGCATAATAATCCACTCAGGAAAAACCAAATGGATGAAAAAATTCTACCACCTGGATTATGATATGTTTCAGATGGGAAACCATTGAATTAGTTCATCACCACACATATCTGGGGCAAGTATGACAGATGGTCAGTGAGCTCAGTCCAGAAATGGATAAGAAGAGCAGATTGTTGATGGTAAACAAACTGCTTACCATATCTGAGTAGGGGGAAGGAACGGAGGAAGAGAGATGGTTTGGATCTTAGAATTTTGGAAAACATGTTGAAAATTATTATTACATGTCATTAGAAAAATAAAATAACATAAAGAAGGAAACTATAAGTAAATTAGGTGAACACAGAATAGTATACATGTCAGACCTTTGGGAAGGGAAAGATCTTAAACCAAGCAAGACTTGGAAAGAGTCACAAAATGTAAAATAAATAATTTTGACTACCTCAAATTAAAAAGGTTTTGTACAAACAAAACCAATGTAACTAAAATCAGAAGGGAAGCAACAAATTGGGAAACCATCTTCATAAAAACCTCTGACAAAGGTTTAATTACTCAAATTTACAAAGAGCTAAATCAATTGTACAAAAAATCAAGCCATTCTCCAATTGATAAATGGGCAAGGGACATGATCAGGCAGTTCTCAGCCAAAGAAATCAAAACTATTAATAAGCACATGAAAAAGTGTTCTACATGTCTTATAATCAGAGAGATGCAAATCAAAACAACTCTGAGGTATCACCTCACACCTAGCAGATTGGCTAACATGACAGCTATGGAAAGTAATGAATGCTGGAGGGGATGTGGCAAAGTAGGGACATTAATTCATTGCTGGTGGAGTTGTAAATTGATCCAACCATTCTGGAGAGCAATTTGGAACTATGCCCAAAGGGCGATAAAAGACTGCCTGCCCTTTGATCCAGCCATAGCACTGCTGGGTTTGTACCCCAAAAAGATAATAAGGAAAAAGACTTGTACAAGAATATTCATAGCTGCGCTCTTTGTGGTGGCAAAAATTGGAAAATGAGGGGATGCCCTTCAATTGGGGAATGGCTGAACAAATTGTGGAATATGTTGGTGATGGAATACTATTGTGCTAAAAGGAATAATAAAGTAGAGGAATTCCATGGAGACTGGAACAACCTCCAGGAAGTGATGCAGAGTGAAAGGAGCAGAACCAGGAAAACATTGTACACAGAGACTGATACACTGTGGTACAATCGAAGGGAATGGATTTCTCCATTGGTGTCAATGCAGTGTCCCTGAACAATCTGCAGGGATCTAGGAGAAAAACACTATCCACAAGCAGAGAATAAGCTGTGGGAGTAAAAACACCAATGAAAAACAACTGCTTGACTACAGGGGTGGAGGGGATATGACTGAGGAGAGACTCTAAATGAACACTCTAATGCAGATACCAACAACATGGAAATGGGATCGAATCAAGAACACATGTGATACTCAGTGAAATCGCACATCAGCTATGGGAGAGGTGGGGGGGTGGAGGGAAGAAAAGAAAATGATCTTTGTTTCCAATGAATAATGTTTGGAAATGACCAAATAAAACAATGTTTTAAAAAAAAAGAAAAAGAAAATACCTTTGAATTAAAAAAAAAAGATTTACAAAACAAAAAAGGAGTAGGAGGAGAAGGAGGTGATGATGATGATATCTGGGCACATTATATTTGGGAAATCAAGCTCTTCACTGCTGCAAAAGCCAGTCTCTTAAAGTGTAAATATTCTTCCAGTGATGCTATGTTACTGAGATTCATGGAATGCCACAGTTTTTGAGGAACTGAAATTACTGATGACCCAAGCATGGACCGAAAACTAACCTGAGGGTATATCATCCTCAGCTTATTACCAGTAATTACTGATGCTGGCATGGCTAGACATATGACTAAAAACAATCTTACATGGGCTCATTGTGTAGCAAGAACAAAAGGAACAGTTGATCATCTTTTGGGGGGACATTTTATTTAATTAGGGAATTTAGAATATTTTTCCATGGTTATAAGATTCATGTTCTTTCCCTCCCCTCCCCCCAACACCCTCCCATAACTCATGCACAATTCCACTGGGTTTTACATGTGTCATTGATCAAGACCTATTTCCATATTATTGATTATTGCACTAGGGTGATCGTTTAGATTCTACATTCCCAATCATATCCCCATCAAATCATGTGATCAAGCAAGTTGTTTTTCTTCTGTGTTTCTACTCCCACAGTTCTTCTGTCCCTCAGAATTGTCTTGGATCATTGCATTGCTACTAGTAGAGAAGTCAATTACATTTGATTGTACCAGTCTCTATGTACAATGTTCTCCTGGTTCTGCTCCTTTCATTCTGCATCAATTCCTGGAGGTCGTTCCAATTCACATGGAATTACTCCAGTTCATTATTCTTTTCAGCACAATAATATTCCATCACCAAAAGATACCACAATTTGTTCAGTCATTCCCAAATCAAAGGGCATCCCCTCATTTTCCAATGTTTTGCCACCACAAAGAGTGAGGCTATGAATATTCTTGTATAAGTATTTTTCCTTATTATCTCTTTGGGTTACAAACCCAGCAGTGCTATGGCTGGATCAAAGGACAGGCAGTCTTTTAGCACCCTTTGGGCATAGTTACAAATTGCCTTCCAGAATGGTTGAATCAATTCACACCACCACCAGCAATGTATTAATGTCCCAATTTTGCCACATCCCCTCCAACATTTACTTACCTTTGCTGTCATGTTAGCCAATCTTCTAGGTGTGAGATAATACCTCAGAGTTGTTTTGATTTGCATTTCTCTGATTTTAAGAAATTTAGAACACTTTTTTCATGTGCTTATTAATAGTTTAGATTTCTTCATCTGAAAATTGCCTTTTCATGCCCCTTGCCTATTTATAAACTGGAGAATGACTTGATTTTTTGCACAATTGATTTTGCTCCTTATAATTTTGAATAATTAGACCTTTATCAGAGGCTTTTTATGAAGATTTTTCCCCAATTTGTTGCATCCCTTCTAATTTTGGTTGCATTGGGTTTTTTTGTATAAAACCTTTTTAATTTAATGTAATCAAAATTATTTATTTTACATTTTGTAATTTTTTCTAAGTCTTTCTTGTTCTTAAATTTTTTTTCCTTTCCCAAAGATCTGACAAGTATACTATTCCATGTTCACCTAATTTACTTATAGTTTCCTTCTTTATATTCAAGTCATTCACCCATTCTGAGTTTATCTTGGTGTAGTGTGTGAGATGGTGATCTAAACCCAATGTCTCCCATACTATTTTCCAATTTCCCAGCACTTTTTGTCAAATAGTGGATGTTTGTCCCATAAACTGGGATCATTGGGTTTATCATAGACTATCTTGCTGAGGTCACCTACCCCAAATCTATTCCACTAATCCTCTTTTCTATCCCTTAGCCTTATTACCATATTGTTTTGATGACCACTGCTTTATAATACAGTTTAAGATCTGGTACTGCAAGGATACCTTCCTTCACTTTTTTTTTTATTATTTCCTTTGGAATTATTGATCTTTTGCTCATCCAATTGAACTTTGTTATTGTTTTTTCTAATGCAGTAAAAATATTTCTTGGTAGTTTTATGAGTATGGCACTAAATAAGTAAATAAGTTTAGGTAGGATTGTCATTTTGATTTGTTAGCTCATTCTACCCGTAAGCAATTAATGTTTTTCCAATTATTTATATCTAGTTTTAATTGTGTAGAAAGTGTTTTGTAGTTGTGTTCATATAGTTCCTGTGTTGTGATCCCTTGCTGGATTCTTTTTGATAGTATTCTATTAATATTTTTAGATCTATGTTCATTAAGGAGATTGTTTTTTAGGTTTCTTTCTCTATTTTTGACCTGCCTTCCTTTGTAATCAGTACCATATTAGTATCATAAAAGGAATTTGGTAGAACTCTTTTGCTTATTATATCAAATAAATTGCATAGTATTGGAATTAGTTATTCTTTAAATGTTTGATAGAATTCACTTGTAGATCCATCAGGCCCTGGGCATTTTTTTGTTAGGGAGTTCTTTGATGGCTTGTTCAATTTCTTTTTCTAATATGGGATAATTTAAGTATTCTATTTCTTCTTTTGTTAATCTAGGCAATTTATATTTTTGTAAATATTCATCCATATCACCTAGACTGTCATATTTGTTGCCATATAATTGGGCAAAATAGTTATTAATATTTTCCTTAATTTCCTCTTCATTAGAGGTGAAGTTTCCCTCTTCATCTTTAATACTGTTAATGTGTTTATTTTCCTTTTTTTAATATATTGACCAGTATTTTTTCTATTTTCTTGGTTTTTTCAATTTCAGTTTCTAGATTCAACTCAGTTTCTAATCTTATTTATTAATTCTTTTACCTTTGATTTTATTAATTTCTTCTTTAATTTTAAGGATCTCTAATTTTGTTTTCTTCTGGGCATTTTTAATTTGTTCACTTTCTAGTTTTTTAATTTGCATGCCCAATTCATTGACTTCTGCCCTCCCTAATTTGTTAGTATATGAACTCAAGGATATAAAATTCCCCCTGAGTACTGCTTTGGCTGCATCCCATAGATTTTTAAAGGATGTATTATCATTGTCATTTTCTTCAATGAAATTATTAATTTTTTTAAACCCTTACCTTCCATCTTATAGTCAATACTGTGTAATGACTCCAAGGCAGAAGAGCGGTAAGGGCTAGGCAATGAGGGTCAAGTGACTTGCCTAGGATCACATAGCTGGGAAGTGTCTGAGGCCAGATTTGAACCTAGGACCTCCCATCTCTAGGCCTGGCTCTCAATCCATTGAGCTACCCAGCTGTCCCTATTAATTTTTTTATAACTTGTTCTTTAACCAATTTTGGAGAATCATATTATTTAATTTAAAATTAATTTTTGATTTGCCTCTCCATGTACACTTACTAATTATTAATTTTATTGCTTTATGATCTGAAAAGGTTGCATTTATTATTTCTGCTCTTTTGCACTTGTTTACCATATTTTTATGCCCTTATACATGGTCAGTTGTTGTGAATGTACTATGTGCTACTAAGAAGGTGTATTCATTTTTGTCTCTCTTTATTTCTCTACATATCTATTAACTCCTAAATTTTCTAAGATTCCATTCACATCTCTTACCTCTTTCTTATTTATTTTTTGGTTTGATTTATCTAATTCTGTTAGAAGAAAGTTTAGCTCTCCCACTAGTATAGTTTTAATATCTATTTCCTCCTTAAGCTCCACTAGTTTCTCCTTTAGAAATTTGGATGCCATTCCATCTGGTGCATGGATGTTCAGTACTGATATTTCCTCATTGTCTATACTGCCTTTTATCAGGATTTAATTACCTTCTCTATCTCTTTTAATCAGATCTATTTTTACTTTGGCTTTGTCAGATATCATGATTCCAATTCCTGCCTTCTTTTTCTCTGTTGAAACTGTGAAGATTAAATTAACTCTCCCCTGCCCGTTTTTAAATTTAATCACTAGAAGCATATACATGTCACCTACACTTAAGTGGGGGCATTCTGTGACCCATGTGTGATATAGGAGGTGACAAGTGAGAATCAACTGACAGCCCCCTGTGCAATCCTAAACAAAACTTTAGCTATAATTGGTACATGTGAAATGGATGGAAGTCACAAGAAGTGAGAAAAAGAAATGATCTTTTAAAATGCTAAGAACTTCACATGAGGTGATCTTTTTGATCTTTTGACTTCAACTTGATCTTGAAGGAGCTCTAGCTTGAGACCTTAGTGTTCTTGGACATTTCCTTGTAGAACTACAACATGGGGTGAGTGAAAAAGGCTGACTCCCTTCCTGGATTTTCGGGAGGGACTAGCTTCAGGAGAGACCTACCTTATTGAGGGAGGCTTCATGCATCACCAGGTCTGTGTCTCAAGGCTGAGGCTCCTCTGGATAATGTCTAATTAGCCCTGCCTGGGTTGATCTAGGGGTGAGAGCAAACTATTTAATGTGTAGCCTAGATATCTTACCCTATCCTCTCTCTGAATTTTTTACTTTCACTCTTTCTATATTTTATAAATAAATTGTTAAAATAAATCTCTTTGGAATTTGACTAAATTCCTGATGACCCTACTCTTAAATAATCCAGTCCAACCTCTTAGACTAACCCCTTACATTCTGTCCCTTACAAAGCCCAATAAATTTTGCACCAGCCTTTGACCCTTACCCTGTGCTTGTCTACCTGCCTCCTGTATGTTTCTTTTTTTTTCTTTTTTTTGGTCAATTTCAAACATTATTCTTTGGTTACAAAATCATGTTCTATTCCTCCCTCCCCTATCCACACCCTTTCCATAGCCAACGTGCAATTCCACTGAGTATTACATGTGTCCTTGATCAGAGCCTATTTCCATGCTGTTGATGTTTGTACTCGGATTTTCTATTAGGGTCTATATCTCCAATTGTATCCCCCTCAACCCATGTAATAAAACAGTTATTTTTCTCTGGTGTTTTTACTCCCACAGTTTTTCCTCTGAATGTGAATAGTGTTCCTTCTCATAGGTCCCTCCAGGTTGTTCAGGATGACTGCATTGCCACTAATGAAGAAGTCCATTACATTAGATTGTACCATAGTGTATCAGTCTCTATGTAGAATGTTTTCCTGGTTCTTCTCCTTTCACTCTGCATCACTTCTTAGAGGTTATTCCAGCTCCCATGGAATTCCTACACTTTATTATTCCTTTGAGCACAATAGTATTCCATCACCAACATATACCACAATTTGTTCGGCCATTCCCAAATTGAAGGACATCCCCTCATTTTCCAATGTTTTGCCACCACAAAGACCACAGCTATGAATATTCTTTTACATGTTTTTTCCTTATTGTCTCTTTGGGATACAAACCCAGCAGTGCTATGGCTGGATCAAAGGGCAGGCAGTCTTTTAGCACCCTTTGGGCATAGTTACAAATTGCCCTCCAGGATGGTTGGTCAATTCACAACTCCATCAGCAATGAATTAATGTCCCAACTTTGCCACATCCCCTCCAGCATTCATTACTGTCCATTGCTTTCCATTGCTGTCATGTTAGACAATCTGCTAGGTGTGAGGTGATACCTCAGAGTTGTTTTGATTTGCATCTCTCTGATTAGAAGAGATTTAGAACACTTTTTCATGTGCTTATTAATGGTTTTGATTTTGTTGACTGAAAATTGCCTATTCATGTCCCTTGTCCATTTATCAATTGGAGAATGGATTGATTTTTTGTACAATTGATTTAGCTCTTTGTAAATTTGAGTAATTAGACCTTTGTCAAAGGTTTTTGTTATGAAGAGTGTTTCCCAATTTGTTACTTCCCTTCTAATTTTAGTTCCATTGGTTTTGTTTGTACAAAATATTTTGATGTAATTTTTAAAATTTAATTTGATGTAATCAAGATTATTTATTTTCTATTTCGTGACTTTTTCTAAGTCTTGCTTGGTTTTAAAAACTTTCCCTTCCCAAAAGTCTGACATGTATACTATTCTGTGTTCACCTAATTTGCTTATAGTTTCCTTCTTTATGTTCAAGTCACTCACACATTCTGAGTTTATCTTGCTATAGGGTGTGAGGTGTTGATCCAAACCTAATCTCAACCACACTGTCTTCCAATATTCCAAGCAGTTTTTGTCAAATAGTGGATTTGGGTCCCAAAAGCTGGGATCTTTGGGCTTTTCATAGACTGTCTTGCTGAGGTCACTTACCCCAAGTCTATTCCACTGATCCTCGTTTCTGTCTCTTATCAAGTACCAAATTGTTTTGATGACGAATGCTTTATAGTACAGTTTGAGATCTGGTACTGAAAGGCCACCTTCCTTCACATTTTTTTTTTCATGATTTCCCTGGATATCCTTGATCTTTTGTTCTTTCAAATGAACTTTGTTATGGTTTTTTCTAATTCAGTAAAAAAGTTTTTTTGGTAGTTCAATTAGTGTGGCACTAAATAAGTAATTAAGTTTGGTTAGGATGGTCATTTTTATCATGTTTGCTCATCCTACCCATGAGCAATTAATGTTTTTCCAAATATTTAGATCTAGTTTTAATTGTGTGGAAAGTGTTTTGTAGTTGTGTTCATATAGTTCTTGTGTTTGTCTCAGCAGATAGATTCCTAAGCATTTTATATTGTCTAGGGTGATTCTAAATGGAATTTCTCTTTCTAATTGTTGCTGCTGAGATATATCGAGATATATAGAAATGCTGATGACTCATGTGGGTTCATTTTGTATCCTGCAACTTTGCTAAAGTTGTTGATTATTTCCACTAGCTTTTTAGTTGGTTCTCTAGGATTCTTTAATTAAACCATCATATCAACCGCAAAGAGTGATAACTTGGTCTCCTCATTGCCAGTTTTAATATCTTCAATTTCTTTTTCTTCTTTAATTTTACTGCTAGTATTTCTAGTATAATGTTAAATAATAGCAGTGATAACAGGCATCCTTGTCTCACTCCTGATCTTAATGGGAATGCATCTAGTTTATCCCCATTGCAGATGATGTTGGCTGATGGTTTTAGATATATACTGTTTATTATTTTTAGGACAGGCCCTTCTATTCCTATATTTTCTAGTGTTTTCAGTAGGCATAAGTGTTGTATTTTTTTCAAAGGGTTTTTATGCATCTATTGAGATAATCATGTGATTTTTGTTGGTTTGCTTGTTGATATGGTCAATTATGTGGATGGTTTTCCTAATATTGAACCATCCTTGCATTCCTGGTATTAATCCCACCTGATAATATTGAATAACCTTCATGACTTGCTGGAGTCTTTTTGCTAGTATCCTATTTAAGATTTTTGCATTGATGTTCATTAGGGAGATTGGTCTGTAGTTTTCTTTCTCCACTTTTGAACTGCCTGGCTTTGGAATCAGTACCATATTTGTGTCAAAAGGAATTTGGTAGAACTCCCTCTTTGCTTATTCTGTCAAATAGTTTATATACTATTGGGATTAGCTGTTCTTTGAATGTTTGATAAAATTCACTTGTGAATCCATCTGAATCTGGGGATTTTTTCTTAGGGAGTTCTTTGATGGCTTGTTAATTTTTTTTTCTGATATGGAATTATTTAAGAATTCTATTTCTTCTTCTGTTAACCTAGGCAATTTATATTTTTGTAGATATTCATCCATATCACCGAGATTGGCATATTTATTTCTATATGATTGGGCAAAATAGTTTTTAATGATTGCCTTAATTTCCTCTTCATTGGAGGTGAGGTCTCCCTTTTCATCTTTGATACTATTAATTTGGTTTTCTTCTTTCCTTTTTTATTAGATTGACCAATACTTTGTTTATTTTATTTGTTTTTTTCAAAATACCAGCTTCTCATCTTATTTATTAGTTCAATAGTTCTTTCACTGTCTAGTTTATTAAGTTCTCCCATAATTTTTTAGGTTCTGTAATTTAGTTTTCTTCTGGGGATTATTAATTTGTTCACTTTCAAGTTTTTTGATTATCATGTCCAATTTATTGACATCTGCCCTCCCTAATTTATTAATATATGAACTCAAGTATATAAAATTTCCCCTGAATACTGCTTTCGCTGCATCCCATAAATTTTAAAAGGATGTCTCATCATTGTCATTTTCTTCAATAAGTTATTGTTTCTATGATTTGTTCTCTAACCAATTTTGGAGAATCATATTATTTAATTTCCAATTCATTTTTGATTTGGCTTTTCATGTACCCTTACTGGTCATTATTTTTATTGCATTATTTTATTGCATTTATTATTTCTGCTTTTCTGCATTTTTTGCCATGCTTTTATGACCTATTACATGGTCAATCTTTTTGAATGTACCATGTGCTGTTGAAAAGAACATGTATTCCTTTTTATACCTATTTATTTTTCTCCATATAGTTACTAACTCTAATTTTTCTAAGATTTCGTTCACATCTTTTACCTCTTTCTTATTTATTTTTTTTATTTGATCCATCTAACTTTGATAGTGGTAGGTTCAGGTCTCCCACTAGTATAGTTTTACTATATATTTCCTCCTTCAATTCCACTAATTTCTCCTTAGAAATTTGGATGCTATATCATTTGGTGCACACATGTTGATTACTGATATTTCCTCGTTGTCTATACTCCCTTTTATCAGAATGTATTTACCTTCCCTATCCCTTTTAATCAGATCTATTTTTACTTTGGCTTTTTCAGATATCATGACTGCAACTCCTGCCTTCTTTCTATCAGTTGAGGCCCAATAGGTTTTGCTCCAACCTTTAATTCTAACCTTGTGAGTATCTACCTGCTTCAGGTGTGTTTCTTGTAGACTATATATGGTAGGATTTTGAATTCTAATCTATTCTCCTATTTGTTTTTGTTTTATTGGTGAGTTCATCCCATTCACATTCATAGTTATGATTGCCACTTGTGTATTCCCCAGCATTTTGATATTTTGATGATTGATGATTCTCCTAGTTCTGTCCTTTCTTCTTTTGCTATATCCTTTTAAACCAGTGGTTTACTTCTAATCAATCCCCCTAATCACCTCCCTTAATATGCTTCCCTTTCAGACCCCTCCCTTTTTGCTCTCTCCTTGTTTTTTTAGGGTCTGTTAAATTCCATCCCCTCTCTCTTTCCCTCCCTTTCTGTATTCCCCACCTCCCTACCTCCCTTAGTTTTCCCTTCTCACTTTCCCTGTAGGATAAGATAGAATTCAAGACCCCAGTGGATCTAGATGCTCTTCCCTCTCAGAATTGATTTCACCAAGAGTAAAGTTTAAGTATTACCTATTAGTACTCTCTTCCTCTCCTTATAAGAGTATTCTTTCCCTCCTCTTCCCATGTGAATCTTTGTGTGATAAAGATTATCCTATTTATTTTATTTCTTCAAGTATCTCTTGGTGCCATCTTCGATCCCCCCAACCTTTTTCTTTTTTTATATATCATCTTATAGCACTTATTACCCCAATCTCTTCCTGTGAATGATTCTTCTAATTACTATAATGGTGAATATAATTTTTGAGAGTTACAAATAACATTTTCCCCATATATTTATATATATATATATATATATATATATATATATATACATATATATATATATAATTTGATCTAATTGTAGCCCATAAAGAAAGTTTGAATATTAAAAAAATTTTCCCCCTTTTCCCTCTCTTTCTTATTTATCTTTTCATGTTTTTCTTGATTTTTGTGTTTAGATATCAAAATTTCTGCTTGGTTCTGGTCTTTTCTTTACAAATATTTGGAAATCTTCTATTTTGTTGAATGCCCATACTTTTCCTAGGAAGTATATAGTCAGTTTTGATGGATAGGTGATCCTTGGTTGAAGACTCAGTTCTCTTACCTTTCTGAATATCATGTTCCAAGCCTTGCATTCCTTTAGTGTAGAAGCTGCCAGGTCATGTGTGATCCTGATTGGTGCTTCTTGGTATCTGAATAATTACTTTTTGTCTTCTTGTAGAATTTTCTCCTTAACTTTAAAGCTCTTGAATTTAGCAATTGAATTCCTGGGTGTTGTCTTTTAAGGATTTAGTGTAGAGGGTGTTCTATGAACTCTTTCAATGTCTATTTTGCCCCCTTGTTCAAGAACATCAGGGCAGTTTTCTTGGATGATTTCTTGTAGTACGATGTCAAGATTTCTGTTTATTTCTGGATTTTCAGGTAGACCAATGATTCTCAATTTGTTTCTCCTTGCTCTGTTTTCCTGATCTGTAATCTTCTCAGTGAGATATTTTATGTTTTCTTCTATTTTGCCAGTCTTTTTACTTTGCTTTATTAATTCTTGCTGTTTTGCAAGATCATTGTCTTCCAGTTGCCCAATTCTTGTCTTTAAAGACTGGTTTTCCTTTTCAGTTTGGTCTATCCTGCTTTTTGTGGCTTCCAGCTGTTTCTCCAATTGGGAGTTCTTGTCCTTTAAACTGTTATTTTCTCTTTGAATTATTTCCTTTTCCAGAAGACTTCCATCTTTTTGATAAGCTCCAATTTAAATTCTTCAAGAGCTTG
The DNA here is from genome assembly GCF_027887165.1 of Monodelphis domestica. Classification (NCBI taxonomy): domain Eukaryota; kingdom Metazoa; phylum Chordata; class Mammalia; order Didelphimorphia; family Didelphidae; genus Monodelphis; species Monodelphis domestica. The sequence goes on along the minus strand of NC_077232.1, from coordinate 186,594,476 downwards.
TGGACAATTTCCATTTTTTGGAAGGCTTTGGGCTTATTTGAATTTCCTCCTGTATTTCTTCTGTAGCCTGGGTTTTTCTTCCATAAAAAATTTCTAGTGTCAACCCCCTCTTCCTGTTTTTTTGTTTGTTTGTTTGTTTTTGTTTTGTTTTGCTTGTGTGAAGGGAGGTTGTTGCTCCTGGGCACAATTTGCAATCATGGTGGAGTTTTCTTCCCTTTTTAGTCAGAAATCTGAGTGAGATGGGCAGGGTCTTTGTGTATGGAGCTAAGGAGCAAGGATTTTGCCTGAGGCAAGCTCTCAAATCTCGGCATCTTCTGCTGTTTGGTGCCCATTTCTGTGCTATCTTCCTGTGAGCGCCCATGGTCTGCTCTCTTCAGCCTGCTGGGGTTTCAGGTGTAGCTACTGTCAGGGGTAGGTCTTTGGTGGTCTTAGTCAGCTCCCAAGGTCCTAGAGGTGCCCCTTACTCACTCTAGAGGTGCCCCTTGCTCACTTGCTGATTCTGGCACATGCTGGTTCTGACTCTGGCTCTGGGGTAGGGGAGGGTAGATCAGCTCGCAGTTTTGGTGGGAGCTTTTTCACCCCCTTATAGTGTGGAAATACCCAAATCCCACATACCGGTCAATGCTGCACCCTACTGTAGAGTCCCTTCTTTCTTATGAATTTCATTTTGTTGGTATTTTGAGGTAGTCTATATCAGTGGATGCTGGGGAGAGGATGAGTCTTGTGACTAGATTGTTGCCATGTTTACCTGGAAGTCTCATGTGTTTCTTGTAGGCAATATATGGTAGGATTTTGGTTTCCAATCCACTTTGCTATTTGCTTTCATTCTGTGGATTATTTCATCCCATTCATATTCAGCATTAGGATTGCCACCTCTGTATTCCCCAACATTTTGATATCCTCTCCTACTTCTGCCCTTTCTTCTTTCACTATTTCCTTTTAAATGAGTGGTTTGCTTTTAATTATTCCCCCTAATCCCCACCCTAATTTTACTTTTCTGCCCCCTCTCTTTTTGTTCCTTTCTTATTTTTTAGGGTATATTAAATTATCCTCCTCCCTCTCTTTCCCTCCCTTTGTGTACTCCCCACATTACCCCCCTTAGTTTTTCTCTTCTCACATTCCCTGTGAGTAAGATAGTATTGGGGTATAGTATTGGTTATAATATTGGGGATAGTTTTGGAGTAAGATAGATAGGGCTAAGATAGAATTGATACCCCAATTGATCTAGATGCTCTTCCCTCTTAGAATTGACTTCACTGAGAGTAAGGTTTAAGTATTACCTATTGGCACTATCTTCCTCTCCTTCTTATAAGAGTATTCTTCCCCTCCCCTTCCCATGCTCCTCCTTTTGTGATATAGATCATCCTATTTATCTATTTCTTCAAGTTTCTTTTGGTGCCATCTTCTATTCCCCCTTTTTCTTTTTTTTTTTGCATATCATCTTAGACCACTTATTACCCCATCCTCTACCTATGAATAATTCCTCTTATTACTATAATAGTGAATATAATTTCTGAGAGTTACAAATATCATTTTTCCATATATGAATATGAACAATTTGATCTTATCGAAGCCCTTAAAGAATAAAACTTTTTAAATTCTTTTTTCCTTTCCCTTCTCTTTCTTATTCATCTTTTCATGTCTCTCTTGATTTTTTGTGTTTGGATATCAAACTTTCTGCCTGGTTTTGGTCTTTTCTTTACAAATACTTGGAAATCTTTTATTTTGTTGAATACTCATATTTCCTCCTGGAACTATATATTCAGATTTGATGGGTATGTGATCCTTGGTTGAAGACCCAATTCTCTTGCCTTTCTGAATATCATATTCCAAGCCTTGTGGTCCTTTAGTGTAGAAGCTGCCAGATCTTATGTAATCCTGATTGGTGCTCCTTGATATCTGAATTGTCTCTTTCTGGCTTCTTGTAAAATTTTCCCCTTAGCTTGGACGCTCTTGAATTTAGCAATTGCATTCCTGAGAGTTGTCTTTTGAGGATTTAGTGTGGTGGGTGTTCTATGAACACTTTCAATGTCTACTTTGCCCTCTTATTCAAGAACTTCAGGGCACTTTTCTTGGATAATTTCTTGTAGTGTGATGTCAAGATTTCTGTTTATTTCTGGGATTTTAGGTAGACCAATGATTCTCAAATTGTCTCTTCTAGATCAGTTTTCATGGTCTGTTACCTTGTCAGTGAGATATTTCACATTTCCTTCTATTTAGTCAGTCTTTTGACTTTGCTTCATTAATTCTTGGTGGTTTTATGAGATCATTGGCTTCCAATTGCCCAATTCTGGTCCTTAAAGACTGATTTTCTGCTATAATCTTTTGATTTTCCCTTTTTGGTTTGGTCTCTCCTGTTTCTCATGCTTCCAGTATTTAATTCTGGTCTCTAATTTATTTATCATTTAATTTGATTTCTGGGCTTCTTTCTCCAATTATAAATTTCTGTTTTTAGACTGTTATTTTCCTTTTGAACTATTTCCTACTTTTCTTGCCAAATCACTTCCATCATTCTCAAAATATCATATTTAAATTCTTCAAGAGCTTGTGGCCAATTTCCATTTTTTGGAAGGTTTGTCTGCATTTACTTGTTTGTCATCCTCTGCTGTTTCCTCTGTAGTTTGGATTTTTTTATCTCCATATACATTATCCAGGGTCAATGCCTTCTTCTTATTCTTCTTGGTGGTTGGGAGTTGTATTTTCTGGGCATTACTCACCATTACGATGCTGGTTTTTCCTTCCCTTTTCAGTCAGAAGTCTGAGTGAGGAGGGCAGGATTTCTGTGTATGGAGCTAAGGAGCATGATGTTTGCCTGAGGCTACCTCTTGAGTTTCCACAGCTTCTATTGTGTGCTGCCCCTCTCTGTGCTATCTCCACACCCAAAGTTTGTGCTCTTTAGCCTGCTGGGGTCTCAAGTTTAACTGCTTTCCAGGGTAGGTCCCTGGTCGTCTTAATCAGCTGCCAAGGACCTAGTGGTGCCCCCTGCTTGCTCACTGATTCTAGCATGCTGGCTCTGACTCTGGCTCTGTAGGTGGGGTGGGGGAGTGTTTGATCAGCTTGTGTTTTGTTGGGACCTATTTCACCTCATGATAGCATGAAAATGCCCAAATCCCACATACCTTTAATGCTATGCCCTACTATGGAGTCCCTTTGTTCATCTGAATTTGGAGGTTTTTGCCTTTTGAGGTATTCTGTATCAGTAGGTGGTAAGGAGAGGAAAAGTCCCACTTATACACTGCAGCTTTGTTAGCCCAGAAGCACAGACAGTTGATAATCTTGAATGTTGCATTGATAGCTACTTTTTAAAAAAAGTACAAGATTTGGAATGAGAAAAATTTGAGTTCAAATCCTGTTTCTGCCACTTAGTACCTAGGTGACTTAAGGAACTCATTTAAAATTCTCAGGGGCTCATCAGCAAAATGAGGGAATTGGGGTAGATGGCCTCTTAAGTTTCTTCCAGCTCCTAACTCAGATCCTATGAACCAATGGAGAATTTATGTAAAAACATGGACAAGAATTACACATGCCAAGAACTTATATGGTACAATGGGAAAGAATGCTGGATTTGAAGTCAGAGATCCTAGGTTCAAGTCTCAGCTTTTATATTCTTAAACTTTCATGATCTCAAACAAATTGTTTAATTTCTTTGGCCTGAGTTTATTCATCTGTCAGACTGGGAATTGGACAAGATGATCTCTGAGGGACATTTTAGTGCTAAATCTGTCACTGTGGATGAAAAGATGGGATTGCATCTGTACCATTGGAGAGGAGTGTACTCACTTTGATTGGATCATGAGTTCTTCAGAGTATCTCAGTAATTATCAGTGGATAAGAAACCTTTTGCAATGAACCATTTCAGGCATCAGGTCTCTCACAGCCAGGAAGGTCTTCTTTATGTGTCTCCTAATTGCCTTCCTCTGCAGATGAAGTTCATTGCCTTTCGTTTGAGGCTAGTAGAACTGCTTAGTCACCCCTCTACCTAATCCTAACCTTATTTAGTTTACTCAATTCCAGTCCATCTGATTAGGTAGAATAAAAAGAACAGACTACTAATAAGAATAATAGCTTGTATTGAAATAGAACATTGATTTCTTTAAGCCTCTTAATTAGAATCAAAATATCACACATTACTATGGCTTCTAATATATTAAATAGAGCATTATGATTTATAGAAAGCTTCCCTCACCAGAAGCCTGTGAAATAGCAGAAGCATTATTATCCTGATTTACAAATAAGGAAACTGAAGTTCAATCAGATTAAAGAACAGGATTGAAACCCAAGACCTCTGATTCTCAGCCCAGAGTGTTTTCAACTGCATTCATTCATTCCACTGCTTTTCTGTAAGAACTCTCTGTTCTCTTATAGATATTTGTTCAAATAATGCCCAGCCGAATAGGAAAACCATGGATCTTGGATTTGGGGATCTTTCCCCTATCAGAGTCTACTCTGAATGGAAGGTCCTCTCCCTAGATATTCCATCCCTCCTCCCTGTTGCTCCAATGTCCTTTTTTTTTTCCCTCTTCTCTGAATGAGATTTCAAATTAAGCTATAAGAACTAATGTTGCATCTATCTAGCTGTCAGATAAAGATCAACTAAGGATAGTTAGTTCTGTGCCCCAGGCAAAGATGATAATACAGCCTGACTTTTAAAGGCTTGATTAGAGGAGTTTATTGTTATTGTAAGAATGCATTTCTTTTAAAAGTTTAGAGCTATTTCTTTTCTTTTTTTTAATTGTGGGTTGTGTTTCACTGACTTTCATTTTCTGTTATCTAGTATATGGGAAATAAAAAGTCTTCTGAAAGGAACAGTGTCATGCCTTTTCTGTACTCTCCTTTTAGAAAAGCCACAATCTTGTGACCTATTAGCATTGCCTATTGACCATCCGGATAGGCCATGGTTATTCCTAGAAACCACTTCCACTCCTGAGCCCAGCTTTCAGAAAATGGAAGGGTGTCCACAGAACAACCTGCTCTTTTTAGACTACAGAGAAAGGGGGATGAATGGATGAGATGACCTTTGGACTCTAAATGTACCTCGTTAAGCTTTGTTGTTGTTCAGTTGTTTCTGTCATGTCCACCTCTGACTCGCCATGATTCCATTGGGGTTTTCTTGGTGAGGATACTGGAATGATTTGTCATTTTCTTCTCCAGCTCATCATACAGATCAGAAAACTGAGACATACAGGGTGAAGTGATTTGCCCAAGGTTACCCAGCTAATAAATGTCTGAGGCCAAATTTTAACTCAGGAAGACCAGTCTTTGTGAGTCCAGGCATGGCACTCTGTCCACTGAACCACTTAGGTGCCCCATATTGAGCTTTAAGATTTAGGATCAGATAATATCTGACATTTACACAAAAGTTGCAAAGTGTTTCACTTATATTATCTCACTTGAGTCTCACAATAGCCCTAAAAGTCATTATCCCCATTTTTAATTAAGGAAAATGAATCCAAAAGAAAATTAATTACTTGCTTAGGGTCACACAGCTATTAAGTGTGTAAAGCAGTATTTGAACTGAGGTATCCCTGAATAGTCTGACCATCTATTTAATATATTCCATTCATTCTCATTCCCCTTCAGGAAGCTGGGTAGTATAGTGTTTAAAATGCTGAATCTGAAGTTGGGAAGACCTGATTTCAAGTTAGGCTTCAGAAATGTACTAGGTGCTCCAAGAATGAAGACCCAGGTCCCTAGCTTTGTGACCCTGGGTAAGTCACTTAAATGCCATTGCCTAGCCCTTACCACTAATGTGCCTTGGAACCAATACACAGTATTGATTCTAAAATAGTAGGTTTTTTTAAACATGCTAAATAGTGCTAAAATAGAAATATATAAAAAATAAAAATGTGCTAAAATAGTAGTAGGTTGTTGTTTTTAAAACGTGCTAGCTGTGTGATCCTGGATAAGTCATTTATCTTCTATCTGCCTCAGTTTCCTCAACTATGAAATGAAAATCATAAGATAGTAGCCTCCTATCTCCCAAGATTGTTGGAGGGATCAAAGGAGGTAATTTTTTAAATTTTTTTAAAATTAGATGATTAAGAATATTTTCCCATGGTTGTAAGACTCCTGTTCTTTCCCTCCACTCCTCCCACCCCCTTCCCATATCTGACACACAATTCCATTAGGTTTAACATGTGTCACTGATCAAGACCCATTTCCATATTATTAATATTTGCACTAGGGTGATCATTTAGTCTACTTTCCCAGTCATAGCATCAACCAATGTGATCAAGAAGTTGTTTTTTGTCTGTGTTTCTTTTCCCACAGTTCTTCCTCTGGATGTGGATAGTGTTCTTTCTCATAAGCCCTTCCTAATAGTTCTGGATCATCGCATTGCTAGTACTATAGAAGTCCATTACCTTCAATTGTACCACAGGGTATCAGTCTCTGTGTATATTATTCTCCTGGTTCTGCTCCTTTCACTCTGCATCAATTCCTGGAGGTTGTTCCAGTCTCCATGGAATTCCTCCACTTTATTATTCCTTTGAACACAATAGTATTCCATCACCAACATATACCACAATTTGTTCAGCCATTCTCCAATTGCAGGGCATCCCCTCATTTTCCAATTTTTGGCCACCACAAAGAGTGCAGCTGTGAATATTCTTGTGCAAGTCTTTTCCCTTATTTTCTTTTTGGGGTACAAACCCAACAGTGCTATGGCTGGATCAAAGGGCAGGCAGTCAGAGGAGGTAATATTTGTAAAGTGCTTAGCATCGTGCCCAATATTTAGAAGATGTTTAATAAATGCTTGTCCTTCCCACCCAACACAAACATCCTTTGAGTTATTTTTAAAGCATGTCACAGTGTTAAGATCAAATTAATTTTCCTGTGTAAGAATGCTTTAAAAAGCATCAATGCATATTGTGAATTCATTCAGATTTTTATGCTAAAATTTTTGATCCTTCCATCTAATAGCCATCTAATTTGGCTAGCTCCAGCTAATAACCACCACTGACCTATTCTGTTTTAATCTAGAGTCTACACATCTCCAAGGCATCTGTGATGGATGGATTTCAGAAGATTTCAGAACTTGAACACCCCCAAAAAATACACCTTTATTTTCACTAATTGCTAATTGACATTTAGCATTTCCTTCAATTATGCATGTAGGCAGCAAATATTATTCTGAGAAGGAATCCATAGGCTTTATCAGACTGCCAAAGGGATCCACGGTACAAAAAAAGAAAGCTGACCTAGACACTTATTTACTTTGAAGAAGAGCCCATTTAGAGTATTTTACACCAAATAAATTGTGGTCTGATTAAGTTCTTTTCATATTCCTCTTCTTCCTATTATAAATCTCCACTGATGTCTTCCTCTGATGCTTCACTGTAGTACCTAGGTAGCCAAGTCTGGGTTCTCAAAGGCCATGCCTGCAGAGAATTTTGACAGGACTAACTAGTAGGATGCAGTGGATTTGGAGTCAGAGTTTAAATCCCACTCTTGTGATTTACTCTCTGTGTGACCTTGGGCAAGTCATTTAGTCCTTGTTAGTCTCTTTCTCCCTCAGTAAAATGGAGAGTTCAGACTAGACAACCTTCTAAGGTCATTTCCACTTCTAAATCTAGGAGCCTGAGGGGGGTAGGGTGGAAAAGGGGAGGGTGGGGGGAAAACTTCTCTATTTAAAAATACTTATAGGAGGCAGCTGGGTGTTTCAGTGGACTGAGAGCCAGACTCAAAGATGGAAGGTCCTGTCTTCAAATCTGGTCTCAGACATTTCCTAGCTGTGTGACCCTGGGCAAGTCACTTAACCCCCATTGCCTACCCTTACTGTTCTTCTACCTTGGAGCCAATATGCAGTATTGATTCTAAGATGGAAGGTAAGGGTTTTAAAAAATGCTTATAAAAAAACTTTGTGAACTCGCTAAGATTGCTTACTATGCCATAAAATGGGTGTGATCTTCAGCATTTGATCAGAGCTAGAAGCAACTTTTGGAGTCATCTAGCCCAAACCCTTAATTTTACACAGGAGGAAATAGGCTTACTGAGAATTAAGTGACTTGCTCAGGTTCATATAAACGTGACCTACCTCTTTTGACATTCTTCCCACACTGACAGGTTGCCTCTGCAAGTAGAGTCCCTACCCCAGTGAAGGAAGAGGCAGTGTAGCTTAGTAGGAGGAGCCCTGGGTGAAGACCTAGACGGGAGCAAGTCTCAGCTGTGCCACCATCTAGTGGGATGACCTTGGGCAAATCACTTCCCATCTCTGGGTTTCCATTTCTGTAAAAGCTCCAAAAGGAAGTTGAATTGGATGATGTCTAAGGCTACCAGTCTGGGACTTTTCAGAAGTACTGAAGAAAGAGAACCAAGGTAACTGCTTCAACCTCCAAAGCTCTGAGATTATGTGCCCCTCTGTTGGGTACAATGGCACTAACAAGATGGGGGAGATCAGCACAGTAAGAACAATGGCGCAACTAAGCGCCTTCCTGGGGAATGAGAAAAAGGAAGGGAAGGACGCTTGTGGTAAGAAAGTCCAAAGAAGAACCTGATAAAGGGCAAAAGCAGTTAGGAAGATACCAGCTTTAAGCGTAAGAAGGTCAGTGTGCTGGGGTGTCAGCCTCCTGGGGGACTGCAAAGGGAGTCAGATGGTCAGGGTCAACGTAAGTTGAGTTCTCTATTCCTACCCTGCCACTAGCTAACTGGGTGACCTTGGACAATAACCTGAATTCCCTCTGACATCTGTAAACATGAGAGGCAGCTCAGAGGACAGGGTGCCAATAGAATGGAAGACGATTCCAAACCAGCAAGCACATGTCAAGCCCCAACCATGGTCAGGGCACTGGGCTAGTTTCCAGGAATATAAAGGCCAAAACATCACAGTCTCTGTGCTCAAGAAGCTTAGAGATGTACAGGGTGATATAACACGTCAAGAGACGGCAGAAAAATCAGGGAAAGATTTCCCTTAAGAGGTGGCACATGAGCCAGCCCTTGAATGAAGGTAGCAATTCTAAGAAGAGAAGATAAGAAGGTAATGATTTCCAAGCACCAGGAACATCCTGTTCAAAAATAAAAAGACAGGAGAGAAATACAGGCTCAAAGAATAGCAGAAAAGCTGGTCTGGCCAGAACATAGCGTGAGAAAGAGAATAATGAGAAGTGTCTGGAACTGGTAGGTTGGAGCCAAACTATGTTTTTAAAATCAGGCTAAGGAGTTTGTATTTTAGCCTAGTGGAAGAAGGGAACCATTGAAGTTTCTAGAGCTGAGGAGAGACTTGGATATTTCACTGATAATTCTCTTTTCACCTCAATCTGGTAAGGTAAAGAATACATGAATTATTATCCCCATGGGTGTTGTTTAGTTATTTTTCAGTTGTCCAACTTTTCCTGATCCCATTTAGGCTTTTCTTGGCAAAGATACTAGAGCGGTTTGCCATTTCCTTCTCCAGTTCACTTGACAAGAAACTGAGGCAAACAGGGTTAAGTGACTTGTCCAGCATCACACTAGCTAGTAAAGTGTCTGAGGCTGCATTTGAATTCATGAAGATGAAGCCCAAGCCCATTGCTCTACCCACTATGCTACCTAGCTACCCATCCCCATATTAGAGAGTAAAATTTCAATTGATATTTTATAGGTCTTTATGGTCTATAATGTATTTTCAGGAAGTGCCCACATTATTGTGTCCATTTAACAGATGAGGAATTTGAAGCTCAGGGAAGGGAAGGAATTCGTCCATGCTTCCCTAGCTAGTTAGGAGCCAACGTTTGAATCCAAGTCTCCAGACACCATGTCTAGGGTTTTGTTTTTTTCACCATACTACAGAAATTCCTAAAAACAGAGACCAAGAGAGTGAGGATGGAGGCAGAAAGCAGCTCCGAGTTCTCAAGCACCGCTAGCCCAAGCTGTGCTGGTGAAGCTGGCCTCTGGGACATACTTACTGTCTGTGACTTCCTGTGAAGTTGCCGCCATAGCCCTGCAGTCTGCAATCAAAACAGACTCCAAGTCAGTAGGGTCAGTTCTCGGGAGCATCCCCTCTTACCTCAGCGTATCTCCTCCCCCAGGGAGATATTCTAACCATCCAAGAATTCTTGCCAACCCAAACTACTTTCTGCCTCATTGGCTCCCTATCCAATTTCAGTTCTCATCTGAAAACAATTTTTTCCTTCCTTCCTTATAATGATAGCTCCCATTTCTATAGTGTTTTATAGATTACTAAACCTTATCCTCACAACAACCCTGTGATTACGGTCCCTTAGCACAGTGTTTGACACAGAGTAGGCATTTTAATGATTGGGTGATTGACTGGGGTGGATGCTTCACCAGGTAAGAAAACGAAGGCACAGAGAAGATAAATGACTTGTCCAAGGTCACATAGGGACAGATCTGGGCTCAAACCTGGGTCTTTGGACTTCAGTGCTATTTCCAGAGCTCCCATCCAACTCTCGTCCAGTAGGTCTACATTTCTTTCCTGCACTTCTTCCTACAATGGCATGGCTATATACTGGGGGGAAGTCTTGGCGTGGTGGGATAGATTAAGAGCAAGGGGATCCAGGAGGAAACCTTATCTGATACTGAGAAGGGCCTGGCAAATAGCCTTGTTGCCCACTCACCTTCTACTTCAAACAGGCAAGTCAACTCTGATAGTGGGAGAGTCCCAAGTCTCCACTCTTCCTCCTTGGGCTTCGGCAGGGGATCAGAGCCTTGACACGAGCCCAGACTAACTATTTGATCTCAGGCTCCTTGCCTCTCCTTCCATAACAACCCCTTGGCTGGGCTCTGAGGTCTGGGGACTTCCCTCCCTTCTCTGAAAGTTATTTGCCTTTTGATCACAGGATATTTTGGCTGAACCTGGAAGGGACTTTAAAAGGATTTGACCTAACATAGTCCTAACCTGGGCCTGGGGCTTGGGAAGGAGTATCGGACCTGTAGACAGGACCCAGGTTTGAACCCCAGCTCTACCAACTATTAACTGAGTTGACCAAGGGGGAGACCTTTAACTTCCTTCTCTGTAAAATCAGAGAAGTTGGATTTAATCACCATGAAGGTCCTTTCACAATCCTAAAATGACAGTTTTATGAACTAATTAGCCCTTCCTCTACTTTGATCTATTTTATCAATGAAAAGACCTGAAACCTGGAGAAAGCAAACAAGTTGCCCAAGGTTATACATAAAACTAGTGACAAAACTGAAACTAGAACCCAGGACTTGGGACTCCTAGTGTAATGCTGTATCTACAATCGTAATAATAATATTTATATAGCTCTTTAAGGTTTAACAAAATATTTTGCAAATATTATTTCATTTTCCTTTTTACAGATGAGGAAGCTGAAACAGACAGAAATGAGGTGATCTGAGTCACATAGCTAATAAGTGCCTGAGATTGGATTTCAACCTGGAATCTTCTTTACTCTAAGTCCAGTACTCTGGTCATTCAGCACCTAGCTGCCTCTTTATAAGCATCATTAAATGCTTTCGATGTGTCAGGGTCTGAAGATACCAAATCAAAAGAAAGAGCTTGCATTCAAAAAGCTTTTATTTTACTGAATTTTACAACTTATATTCACTCGGTATTTACCTAACATGCAGTGAATAAATGGGTCAGACATACTTCTAGGCTCTGGAAATTATTGTTATTCAGTCATGTCCAACTCTTTGTAACCCCATTTGGCAAAGACCCTGGTGTAGTTTGCCATTTCCTTCTTCAGTTCATTTTATAGATGGGGAAACTGAGACAAACAGGCTTGAATGATTTGCCTAGGGTCACATGACTAGTAAATGTCTGAATCTAGATTTGAACTCAGGAAGATGAGTTTTCCTGACTTCAGGCTCAGCACTCTATCCATTGCACCACCTAGCTGCTCTCGAGGTAAAAAATCAGAATTTAAACAGTCGCTGACCTCAAGTTGCTGATTGTCAATTCCATTATGCTTCTCAGTCCCTGGTACACAGCCTTCTATCTCATGCTTTTCTTCTTTTGTTCAGGCATTCCTATGCCCCAAATGTCATCCCCTCCAGGAATCTGGAGCTTTCTTCAAGTTCTTATTCAAATTCTCCCTCTTAAAGAGCCTTTCTTTATTAACTTTCCAGTGGCCAATAGCCCTTTCCTCATTACACTGTATTTACTTTGTATCTTAGGCATTAGTGTACCTCAGTCCTCCCCACGCTCCAAGAGAATGTGCCCTCCTAGAGGGCAGAGACTTGTTATTTTTGTCTCATATACTCTCAATGCCTAGCATAGTGTCTGCTCCAGAGCATCCCCTTAGCAAACACGTTGGATTGATTGACTGATTAGAGCTCCTATAAATGAGAAAAGAGCATATCAAAAAGCTTCCAGGCTCTGGGTAAAATCTAGGCATATCCACTGACCTAAACTCTAACAGTTTCACAGGATTTTCAAAAGCACAGGAAGGGATTAATTCATTCTACAAATATTTATTGACATTTTCCTATTCATAAAGCACCGTGCTACACCCTGTGGGGGATACAGGGATGAATAAAACACTCTCACACAGTTTATTGAGAGATCGTATGCATACACAAATAGCCATAATGCAAGGCAGAAGGATTCCAAATGTGTAGTCACACTGAACAGTGAGGGGCCAGTGGAGGACCGTGAGGTATAGAACTGCTGAGATAGAAATCAAACATAATGCAGAATAATTGAAGGGCCTGGAGTTGTTTAGCCTCCAGAAGTCACTTGTCATGCTATCCTGTTTCTTCCCTTCAAATCCAGGCATGCATTACCTGATGCCATTCATTGGCACTGCCGAAACCTAATGTTAGGGGAAATCATATTATGGAGGCAGCTAATTGCAGAGGAACAAAGTGATATGGTACGAGCATCTGTCTGGGAAAACAACCTTACAGAAGGATTTCCCAACTCTGGTGGAGTTTGGTTATAATGTATTGACAGTGTCATTGCAAAATGACTCTAGTTAGGGCCACCTTACATCGGTTGGGTATGACTAGTGGTATATTGGAGCTGGTTTAGGTGACTAATTTCATACTTTGAAAAAAATTAAATACTACAAATCAGCATTTGCTTTATTACTTCACCTTAATCAAATCCCAAAATGACTCCTAGCTTGGGAACCTGAGAGTCTGAAAGGATGATGTTGCTCTCTATAATAAGAAGGAAATTAAGATGAGGTGAAGGTTTAGGAGGAAAGATAATAAGTTCCATTTGGGACTTGGCTAGTTTAAGATGTCTACTGGATATCCAATTTGAGTTATCTGAAAAGTAGCTAGAGATGGGGCTTATTAATTGTCAGAGAGATTAGGACAGGAAAGGTAGATATGATAATAAACAGTAAAGAGATGATGACAAAATTCCTGGGAGCTGATGAGATCCCCAAGTGAAATGGTATAGAGGAAGAGAAGAGGGTCCAGGAAAGAATGATGAAGGACACCTATAATTAGAGATGGGGGTCTGGAAGAACATTCAGCAAAAGAGACAGAGGAATGTTGAGATAGGTAGGAGGAAAACCAGGAGATGGTTCCTATTTCACTCTGCATCAGTTCATACAAATCTTCCCATATTTCTCTGAATTCTTCATTTTATTATTTCTTTTTTGTTGTTGTTGCTCAGTTGTGTCAGTGGTAGCAGACTCTTTATAATCCCATTTGGCAGTTTATTGGCAAAAATATGGAGGTGGTTTGCTATTCTTTCTTCAGCTCATTTGACAGATGAGAACACAAACAGAATTAAATGACTTGCCCAGGATCACACAGCTAGTAGGTGTCTGCAGCTTGATTTTAACTCAGGGCTTCCTAATTCCAGGTCTGGCACTTTATCGGCCCATCATGTCACCTCATGAACTGATGGGCACATGTTTTGTTTTTGGATCTTTGCTACCACAAAAAGTGCTGCTATGAATATTTTGATGTTTATTTAAACTGTTTCTGTCTTCAACCTCCTTTAGATATATATCCAATAGGGGCATTGCTTGATCAGACGAAATGGACAATTTATTCACTTTTCTAACATAATTCCAAATCAATTTCTAGAAGAGTTGGACTAATTCATATCTCCACAAACACTGGATCAACATACCTGTCTTCCTAGTACTTCCAACACTTACTCTTCTTGTGTTTTGTTAGCTTTGCCCATTCATAAGGGGGTGTTTAATTCTGAGAGTTGTTTTTTATTTTTTATTTTTTAGATTTGAATAATTTTATTTAATTAGTTAATTTAGAATATTTTTCCATGGTTACATGATTCATGTTCTTTCCCTTCCCTCCCCTAATACTCTTGCATAGCTTACATGCACTTCCCCTGGGTTTTACATATGTCATTGATCAAGACCTATATTATTAATATTTGCACTAGAGTGATCATTTAGAGTCTACATCCTCAATCATATCCCCATCAGCCCATATGATCAAGCAGATGTTTTTCTTCTGTGTTTCTACTCCCACAGTTCTTTCTCTGGATGTGGATAGTGATCTTTCTCATAAGTCCCTCAGAATTGACCTGAATTATTGCATTGCTGCCAGTAGAGAAGTTCATTACATTTGATTGTGCCACAGTGTATCCATCTCTGTGTACAATGTTCTCCTGGTTCTGCTCTTCTCACTCTACATCAATTCCTGGAGGTTGTTCCAGTTCACATGGAATTCCTCCAGTTCATTATTCCTTTGAGCACAAGAGTATTCCATCACCAACAGATATCACAATTTGTTTAGCCATTCCCCAATCGAAGGGCACTAAGAGTTGTTTGAATTTGCATTGATCTTATTATCAATTATTTGAAGTATTTCTCAAATGGTTGTTTTTAGTTTGCACTGCTTCTTTTGAAAACTGTTCATATAATTAGAACACTTCCCTATTGGGGTATTGATCTTTATGTTAAATATTTGTGTTAATGCTCTGTATATCTTAGAGATCAGATTTACATCTATGATTTTTAATGCAATTATTTTTCCCTCTTGAACATCTTTTCATTTTCATTGATTTTGTGTTTGTAAGAGGTTTAAACTTTTTTTGCATAACCAAAGTTGCCTATTTTATCTTTTATGGATTCCTCTAGAATTCAAATGGGTGAGGGGTAAGAATTCTTCCAGTAGTCAGAGTTATAAATGACACCTCCTCTCATTTTCCATCAATGTTTTCATGACGTGAGCTTTTATATTCTGATTGTTAGTCTACTTGGACCATATTATGGTATGTCTCATGCTTTTCAAGATTTCTTAATGGATTATGTATTATCATTTGTTCCTAGGTTTTGTTGAGTCTTTGTAGAAATGATGATAATTTTGTGAATTTATTTCTTATATTGTTAGTCTATTGAAGTCACTAATTAGCACAGTTAATTCCTTCACTTATTCTTTGGGGTTTTCCAAATATACAAATATGTAATATGCAAATACAGGGAAATTTTTCTTCTCTTTGCCAATATTTATAATTTTAGTTCTCTTCTGTCTTCTTGCTGTTATGGCACTTCTAGAACTATGTCAAGTAATACTTGGAAATGGGAGCATTCTTACTTTACTGGTATTTATACTAGAAACACTAATGTTACTCCATCACAAATAATACCTGCTCTTGATTTTAAATTTACATTTTTATCATATTAAAGAAGAGACCCATGCCTATGCATTTTAGGCTTTTTTAACCTAGATGAGTCATATTTTATCAAAAGCTTTTCCTACATATATTAAGAAGATCATGTGTGGATTTTTTGTTTATATGATGTATCTTACTTGTTTTCCTAACTTCAACCATCCTTGCAGCCATAATACAAAATTAATAAATCTATATTATAATAATTTCCTTGCAAAGATTTTGTTTTAGTTTTCACATCTGTATTCATTACAGAAATTGGCGTATAGTTCTCTTTCTATGCTTAGTCTCTCCATTGTTTGAATATAAAATCTATATTTGTCTCATAAAAGGAGTTTGGAAAAGTTCTCTCTATTGCCATTTTTGAATATAATTTTTATAGGTTAGATATTAGTTACTCTTGAAATGTTTTATAGAATTCACTTTAAAATTCATTCAGTCAGGTTATTGGTTTTTTCAATGCTTCTTTTATAATTTTCCTTGTACCCCTTTGCCCCACCCCTTCTAAAGATTTGGTTATTTAAAATCTCCATTTCTTGACTTGTTAATTTGGGCATTTTATATTTGTGTAGACACTCATTTCTTTTGAATCCTCAGGTTTTGTGTCATGATCATCCATGGTAGTTTCTGATAATTTCTTTCATGTCCTCTTTTTCAGAAATTCACTTTGTTCACTTTTAGGGAGTTGATTTTATTTTCTCCTCTCTTTTTCTTGATCAGTCTGACTAATAGTTTATTGATTTCTTCAGGCTTTATAATAAACCAACTCTTGGTTTTCTTTATCAATTTAATATACTTTTTTACTTTCAAGTTTCTTTATTTCCCCTCTAATTTTCAAGATTTCTTCTTTTGTACTTTTAAATACAAAAAAAAAGTATTTGTTAATTTATTTTCTAGTCTTTTTAATTTCATGCTCACTTCACTGATACTCTTTTTAATTTTGTTAAGATAAATTTTTAGAAATATAAATTTTCCTCTGAGGACTGTTTTGGCTCTGTCCCAAAAGTTTTTGATACATTGCCTCACCATTATCTTTCCCGTAATTACTTATTGTTTCTATTTTTTGTTCTTTGATCCTTTCATTATTTTCTATAATATTTCTCAAACTCACCATAATCAAAATAGAACTCATTATCTTTCTTCCCCAATCCATCTCCCTTCTGAACTTCCATATATCTTCCCAGAGCACCATTAGCATTCCAGTTTCCTAGGTTAGAAAGCTTGGTGTCATTCTCGACTCATTCTCACCGCACTTATCCAGGCAGTAGCTAAATTTTATCATTTCTACCTTCATATCTTTCATAGCTGAGTCCTTTTTTCCACTTTTCTTGGCTGCCACCCTACTTTCTGCCCTCATCACTTCTCATCTTGACATGAAGAGATGAAAAGAAAATAAGAATAATACATACTGTCTATATTTTTAAAAAGTCACAAAATCAAGAGAAAAAGTAACAAAGTAAACCAAATCCAATGGGAGCTCAAAAAAATGTTTATATTAGCGCACATATGTAATTTACATGTTTTTAAACAAATTGTTAACAATGTGGAATTTGTGATTTGCACATAATTTTTAATGCACTTGTTTATTTAAATTCTTTTTTGCTGGTGATGGTGATGGTTATTAAGCATATAATAAAATGATTTTTAAATGCTATCAGCTATATTATCTCTAATATCGTGGAAGTTTAGGACAATAGAACATTAGCCCATGAAAGAGACTTTAAAAGGCTTTGTCTGAACAGCTCATTTTACAAATGAGGACCCTGAAGCCCAGAGAAATAAAGTGACTTCAATACCATTCCCTCAAGATATGTTTTTCTACCTCTCATTATACTCAGGTCCCTCCTTTTAAAAACAAAAACAGTAACAAAAAAACACTTTGAACTAAGTCATTTTATGGAAAGAACTTTATTTGTAGATAGAGGACCTGGTTAGAATCCTACTTGTAATGTTCACCACCTATGTAACCTCACTTTCCTAGGGCCTCGGTTTCCTCAACAATGAAGTGAGAGAAATGGACTTGAAGGCTTTAGAGGTGCCTTTTCAGACCTAAATCTATGATCTATAACCTTACCAAACTCTTAGAACACATTGACCATGCTTGTTGCCTTCACTTACCATCATCCTATTTATTCTTAACCCATTCCATCCTCCATTTATTGAGTCTAGATTTTACCCCTGGTTCTCTATTGAACCTGCCATTTAGAAACTCACAAGTACTTTCATTTAGCTCAAATCCAATTCCTTTACTTCAGGCTTCCTCCTTTCCAACCTCTTCACAGAATTTGACAGTTCAGTCCAGCTCAATGCATCAAAAATGAATATACAGTGGGGAAAATGTTGCATTTGGAAACCAGAAGACCCAAGTATAGATCCAGGCTATCTATGTTTTGAACGAATCATATAACCATATTGAGCCTTATCTATAAAATTAAAGGGTTGTAGTAGATGACCTCTAAATTCCATCTTTTTCTGTTTCTAAATATATGAATCTATGAATATTATATTACATACAAAATAATACAAGGCTAAGAGAGAAGATAAAGGAGGAGGAGGGGGAAGAAGAAGAAAAAGAAGACTTTTGGATGTTTAAAACCAAATGTATAATCTTCTTCCCCAAATCAGTTTTTCTTCCTAACTTTCCAAGTCTAATCTTTTCTTTCCTCTCCTTCTGCCAATACCCTAGCTCAGACTCTCATCATCTTGTACCCATGAACTTTCCACTGTAAAGAGTTAAAATTTGGGGGAAGCTGAGGCAAGGTGGAAATTAGTTACTCTCTGCTAGGAGTATTATATTTTTAGAGGTTTATTAAAGGTTGAGAATTTAAGAAAATACAAGTAAGAAAGGCACGTGCTAGGTGGGCCGAGAGGACCAATTCAATTTTCACTCACATCATGAGACGCATCTGCTTGCCAGCGGAGACAGGAAGAGAAGAGACCACACCGTAGGCGGAGACCCTTTAAATAATAATTTGCTCTCGACCCAGGTGAGAATTCAGTGAGATTACAAAGCATTCTGGGGAAGTGGAGCAAGGACTTCTGGGGATTGAAGTCCTGGATTCAAGTCTCCATTTTTACACCACCCAACAGAGTCATAGACTTTATTTGATAAATCTCCATCATAGCAGTGGTGGCTCCCACCACCATGCCACAATTCCTTATCCCAACTTAAGTTTGTCAAGAAAATCAAAACCATTTCTGTTCAAGGACTTATTTAAGATTATAGATTTGTCTCTTATAATCAGAGAGATGCTAATCAAAACTACTCTAAGGTATCACCTCATAACTAGCAGATTGGCTAACATGACAGCTATGGAAAGTAATGAATGCTGGAGGGGATGTGGCAAAGCAGGGACATTAATTCATTGGTGGTGGAGTTGTGATCTGATCCAACCATTCTGGAGGGCAATTTGGAACTATGCCCAAAGGGCGATAAAAGACTGTCTCCCATTTGATCCAGCCATAGCACTGCTGGGTTTGTACCCCAAAAAGATAATAAGGAAAAAGACTTGTACAAGAATATTTATAGCTGCCCTCTTTGTGGTGGCAAAAATTGGAAAATGAGGAGATGCCCTTCAATTGGGGAATGGCTGAACAAATTGTGGTATATGTTGGTAATGGAATACTATTGTGCTCAAAGAAATAACAAACTGGAGGAATTCCATGGAGACTGGAACAACCTTCAGGAAGTGATGCAGAGTGAGAGTAGCAGAACCAGGAGAACATTGTACACAGAGACTGATACACTGTGGTATAATCGAATGTAATGGACTTCTCTGTTAGGGGCAATGCAGTGATCCTGAACAACTAAGAGGGATTTATGAGAAAGAACACTATCCACTTTCAAAGGAAACACTGTGGGAGTAGAAACACAGAAGAAAACCAACTGCTTGAATACATGGGTCAAAGGGATATGGTTGGGGCTGTAGACTCTAAATGAACATCCTAATGCAAACATCAACATCATGGAAATAGGTTCTGATCAAGGACACATGTAATACCCAGTGGAATTGTGCATAGGCTACAGGAAGGGGTGGGTGAAGGGAGGGAAAAAATATGATTCTTGTAACCAAGAAATAATGTTCTAAATTGACTAATAAAATTTTCAAAAAAGTAAAATGCTAGTTTAGATTTAGAACTAGAACCAACTTTTGATTCTTCTTCCCACCCTCTTCTTGTTCTTCTTCCTCCCCTCCCCTCTCTTGCAGAGGATCAATGTGTCAGTTTAGGCCTGGTATGGATTCTGAACTTGCCCAAGGCTAAACTGATCAGATCCCCATTCCCCTCCTTTTAAAAGGAAAGCAGCTTATTGACCATAAATGAAATGCCATGCATATTAAAGCACATTATAAAGGAATTTATCAGCTACCATGAGAGCTGCCATCCTCTGGGGCCTTCCTGTGAGGAGGTATTTTATCTTTTTAATGAATAAAAAGATATACTGTGGCACAAAATTCAGAGAGTACAGCCATAATGGATGACTCAGTCTTACTTCCTCAGACCTCTTTCTCGCTCCCTTCGAATGTATCCTGTAGATGAAGATTCCTAATTTCTGCTTGACAGGAATGGCCTCTATACCCTAGTGTAGTTCCCCATTCTTCCCCAGCCTCATAGTTCACCTACACACCTAGCTTTGATGAGAAATTTTCTGAAGTTTCATAAGTACTTAGTGAATAACCACAGGTTGGCACTGTATAAACATTATAGAAGAGAGGTATCAGATATGTGGCTCCCAACATTGCCAAGTAAGATTAAAATATAACTGAGAAATATTTAATAAAATAAATAAAAATGCAATAGGGCAGAGATAATGGCATTATGTGGTTTCGGAGGATGAGGAAAGGTTTTATAGAGAAGGTGACATGAGCTGAGGCAGGAAAAAAGGGAACCAAAGAGTCAGAAGTAGGAGGAGGAAAGGTATTCCTTTTATGGTAGACAGCCAGTGTATAGGCATGAAGACAATAGATAGAGTGCTATGTGTGAAGAAATGGAAGGAAGCCTGTTTGGCACTAGTATGGTATTCATGAAGGGGAATAATGTACGATTTGGCTGGAAAGGGAGGATGAGACCAGGTTATGAAGAATTTTAAAGGTCAAACAGTGAAATACACACACACACACACACACACATATATATATATATATATTCAAAAAACCACTGGTGGCTGTGAGAAAGATAGTATGGCATGGGGGGAGACTTGAGGCTAGAACACCAGAGAGGATATAGTACTACACTAGGCTAAGGGAGATAATGAAGGCTTGAATTAGAGATATAGGAGGTAAAAAGAAAGGCATGAATGAGAAAGATCTTATGGAAACAGATATAATAAGAGTTGGCAACTGACTAGATATGTGGGGTGATCAAAACTAGGAAATTATACTAAGTTGGAAATCTGGGTGACTGGAACAATGGCGGTGCACTTGACAGAAATAAAGAAGTGTGGAAGAGAGGTAGATTGCAGGAGGTAGTTGGGAAGAGATGAGTTCTAGTTTAGACAAGTTGAGTGTGAGTTGCTAAGGGCATTTGGTTTAAAATGTCCAATAGTAGTTGGAAATGCGTAACTGAAGAGGAGACACAGAGACAGAGACAGCGACATAGAGACAATGACAGAGAGAGAAGTACATAAAAACAAAGAGATGATGATTAAACCTTCAAAAGCCAATGAGATCGCCAAGTAAGGGCTACATGGAAAGAAGAGAATGATACTCAGGACAGAACTTTGAGGTGCATCCATAGTTAGGAGATGGGATCCAACAACAGTAAGGAGATAATGATCCAACAAATGGAGCCTAGGGTCTGGTCAGAGAAGAAGATAACCGAAAGAAAAGAGGGTCACAAAAACCCAGAAAAAAGAAAATCTGGGAAGAGAGGATAATTGACAGTGTCAAAAGCTACAAAGATGCCAAGTGGGATAATGATCTTAAATATTTGTTGAATTAGGGTAAATAGTAATGTCCTTCCAGAGTGTGGCAATTCATAAAGCTCTAGATTTGTTCAGTGCTGCTCTTCTTGGATGACCTAGGAGTGACTGACATGCTCAGAAGGAAGACAGTGCATTTATTGAAAGGGGGGAAGAACACAGCAGAACTAGGTTCAAAAACTACAGACACTATAAACTCTTTGGTCATCATTTAACCATTTTGATCTTCTTTCCTCAATCCAGTTCAGCAAATTATTGTTAAGCTTCTCGTCATCATCTATAAATTGGAGAGTGGAGAGGGCAATAAGCCAGATTCTTCCTGGATCTCAAATTTGGAAAGTCAGTCCTTCCAAGGAATTGGAGGCTGCTGAAAGCCCTGATCTATAAGGCAGCTAGGTAGTTCAGTGTATTGGACTTGGGAGTCAGGAAGTCTGAATTCCAATCCTACCTCAGATTTTTAAAAATTAAAATTTGTTTGTTACCTTAAAATGCCCAGTTAACTCCCTCTCAGCTCCTCTTAAAGACAGCATCATTTGACCCAAAGATATATGTATGTATGTATGTATGTATAAAACTACATCTTGCTTATTTCTATTTATTAGTTCTCTCTCTGGAGAGAGACATATACAAGTCATTCTTCAAACAATATTTCTGTTGCTCTGTATAATGTGCTTTGGGTTCTACTCATCTCACTCTTCATAATTTCATGAAGGTCTTTCCATGTATTTCCAAAATTTACCTGCTTATCATTTCTTACAGCTCAGTAGTATTCCATTACAATTATACACCACAGCTTATTTAGCCATTCCCCATCTGATGAGCATCACCTCAGTTTCCACTTCTTTGCCACCACAAAAAGAGCTGCTAAATATATTTTAGAACATTTAGGTTCTTTTCCCTTTTCTTTGATCACCTTAGAAAATAAACCTATTAGTGGTATTGCTGGATCAAAAGAAACTCCTCAGTCTTTTAACTGGCTGTATAATCACAGGCATTGTTTCTTAATCTGTAAAATGGGAATAATCTACCTCACAGGGTTATTGTGAGCACCAAGTGAGATAACAAATGTAACCCACTTTGCAAATCTGAGAGCTTTAGGTAAATGCTCATTGTTCTGATAATGCAGGTTTCCTGGGACACTGTCCCACCAGGAAGGCTCCTAGGCAGCCATGGTCATCAAGATGAGCCCTTCCTACCCACTTCCAAACATTACAGGCTCAGAAAGGGGTTTTCTTTGACTCAGTTTAAAATAAAGCCAGGGGCACCTACTCTGGGCTTCTCCCCTTCTCCTTTGATAAATGGAGCTGTGGGACAGAAGAGAGAAGGTACCCCTCACCCATTTTAGCAACTGGCAAGATGGAGAATCCAGACACTGAAATAAATAGCTGTCTTGATGGCAACATGCAGATTAATGAGGTGAGCAATAATCTCTGGGAACCATAATGCTCTGCATTCTTCTAACAAGGCTGGAAATGATTTGCACTGGGTGTTTACAGCTCCTGGTGTGGGCCCCCAAGTACCGCCAGCACTGAATTAAAAACTTTTTGATTAACTTCCTCTTGGAGTCAACTTTTTGTTTGTTTCTGCTGAGTGCATAAATAGGGACTCCACACTTTTGTGCAGGGAGAGCAGCCCTGGTAAATCACTGTACAGCCCTCCCAGCACTTCCAAGGAAACTGGGGCCAGCTCAGGCATTATTCTCAGGCTTGACATCACCAGAGAGACTCAAGATTTGTCTGATTCATAAAAAGTCCATCATACAGGTGTGTAGATGCAACCTTTCACATTTATTTAAAGGGCATTTTAGCTGTCAGGGAGTGGGATTTCTTGGGTTTGGGATTGTTTATGAGGAAGCCATATTTTTCACTATTTGATGTTGAGAGGTGCTTGTGTGTGTGTATAGACAGAGACACATACCCAGTTCGGACTGAAGTCATAATAAATTTATATGCTATTTACACATGGTTTTAAATCAGTTCACTAAAGGAAAGTGTGCAGTCGAGCTAGAAATTTAACTACTCTTTCAGCTGCATAAATTGGTCACTGCTTTTATAAGGAGAAAGGAAGGAAAGGACAAGAGGCACAGGAGGTTCCACTTCAGTAAGAAAGTCATAAATGCCCTTGACCCTTTTATTTAGGGCAGCCGTGGCTTAAGAGAGAGACCACTGCAGTGGGAGTCAGGGACACCAGGGTTCAGATGTGCCCTCTGATATTGAGACTAACCATATGATTATAACTAAAGCAACCAACCTCTCTGCACCTCAGTTTCCTTATCTGTAAAATGGGAATAGCAATGACAGTACCAGTACCTAGCTCACAGGGCTATTATGAGGCTCAAGTGAGATCATATATGAAAAGAATTTTGGAGATTTCAAAGCACTTTATCAATATCAGTTTTCATCATTGCCCACCAGAGAACAATAGAGAGGTAACTGTATAAGTGGAATTTTGTATCCTTTGTACTTCATCTCCCAGCATTATTTCCTCACCCCCAAAATCGCTTTTCTCTTTCTGTTTACCTGCGGCCTTTACGTTATGGTTTTTAAGCTGTGGGTAACTCCTCCCTCATTCTCTTTTTCCATGTGGGATGTGGGTGAGCTCTCTCACTTTCTCTAGATTTTAACTTTCCCTTTGCTTCAAGTTAAATATTAATAAATATTTTTAAATATAATACTTGGAGTATGGAATCTTAATTTTTAAAATTTACATAACACAGACTATGTTATCAGGAATCTAGAGTCATAGGGCCTCAGTTTGTCTGTCCTCCAGGGTATCTAGAGACAGATTATTACATTTCAGTGCAGCTACAAACTAGAACTTGATATGTTGTTTTGTTGATTGTCTAGACTTGAGAAAGTGATAAAGAAAATGTTAAGGATGTCAATTAAATTTATAAGTGTGCCCTGTGGACATTGTTATTCTGGAAAGCTGGTTGTTAAACATCATATAAGCACACATTTGTGCTCCACTATTTATTAGCAACCTTGAACAAATGACTTTATTTTTCTGAGTCTTAGTTTCCTTATCTGACAAATTGAGATAATGGTCCCTACTCTACCTATCTTGAAGGATATTTGTAAGTTTTAAATGTGGGCAGTTGAGGATAGAGGAAAGCCAAATGGATTTGTCGTAAGAGAGCCTGAATTAGCATCCCAACTCTGTTACTACCTGAGCAAGTCAGCTGACCTCTCTAGGCCTCAGTTTCCTCAATTGTAAAATGACACGGGTGGACTAGATGAGTGCTAAGGTCTCATACAACTTCAGATCTATGAGTTTATGATATCCTCTAGCTCAGGATCAACCCTCAGCTTTCCCATTTACTCTTTGTATGTTTGGATGAATCACTCAAACTTTTGATTCTTCATTTTCTTCAACTGAAAAAGTAGGGGCTGAATTCAAGGGTTCCCCACTGGTCTGTCAGATGAAGCTTATGGTACCCTTCTTGGAATAATATTTTTTAAAGATGTAAAATGAAATATGTAGGATTACAAAAGAAACAAATTATTTTGAAATATAATTATCAATTTAAAAGAAGAATAAAAACAAATTCACCGGATGCCATAGGTTGGTGATCTCCAGCATCTCTTCTAGCTCTAAAATCACAGGATCAAATCACAGATGAAGCACTTTACAACACTGTTGCAATACCTTGCAACCAAATAACAATCTAAGCTTATTGCTAAATGGAGTATTTCTATAGAATTTCCTACTTCCTGAGCTCCATCCAGCCCCCGAAATGTTATGCACAATAAGAGACAAGTGCCTGAACTGGTATGGCTGGTTTTCCCAGATTCTGTGGTATCAGTGTATCCCTTAGCCCCCACAGCCTCCTGGTCTCTATTTTAATAGCCCTCGAGGGAAGACTATTAACACATGGTGCCTCCTAGGGGAATCTGACCTATAGCAATGGCAGTCCTTGCCACACCCCATCAGCAGGACAGACTTTAGAATGCTATGCCAATGCTATGGGCCTTTTGGTCTATAAATGAACATGGAGGAGGAAAACTATCTTCTTCTCCTATGCTGTTGCTACTGCTGCTCTCAGGGCTACAGCCTACAGGATGCATGAGAGGAAAATGGAAGAGGCAAGTGTCTACTTTTTAAGAAGCAGATTGTGACCTAGAACATTTCAAAAAGAATTCCTAGAACATGCTGGTAGGAGTACAAAACAGGGACAATAATAGAATTAACTATATTGGATGTTGAGATGTAATTTGTGCATTTGTTCATTATGTCAGCTATAATTTTATGAGCTGGTTTTGGAGTAAGAGAATCTAAGTTTGAATCCTTTTTTCTGCTATTAAATCTATGTGATTTGGGGTAAGTCAATTAACCTCTTTGGACCTCCATTTTCCCTTCTTCAAAAATAAGTGGGGTGGACTAGATTTCATCTCAGGTACCTTCTAGCTTCAAATTTATGATCTTGGGATCCAGTGTGCAAAATGCTTCAATCTTGACATGCTAAGGATGGCCCAGCTTTTCCAAGGGTAGACCTCAGTCTTTAAGACAATAACAGAATAGATCCAGGTTCTTTGGAACAGTCATTTCTAGTGGATGAGACCCATAATCTTCACAAAGTAGATCCTTATCTCCAAGCCTAAATTCAACCCCTTTTAAGTTGTTGTTTTGTTTTGTTTTGTTTTCTGGAAACCCAGACCATCAGGAGAACATTTATCAGCTTGCTTCATTCTTCTTTTCACTGTACTCCCTATTGGGAAAGCCTTTGATGCTAAAGCCACCACTTTAAAAAAAAATTCATATTTGTTTTTTATTCTGAACTTGGCAAATACCAAATGAAATTATCATTTCCATAAGAAGAATAGAACAAATAGAGATGTACATTAAAATAATGAATCTCTTGCAGGTAGCTTGCTTTTCCTTTCACATAATATTTTCAAAACTTACCCGATTATCTGTGACTCCTGTTTTCTCCTGTACATTTTTTTCATATTTAAAAATAGGTCTCATTTATTAGTTTATCATCATCTGTCAAGAAATGGGTAACATCCTTTGATCCAGCCATAGCACTGCTGGGTTTGTACCCAAAGAGATAATGGGGAAAAAGACTCATACAAGAATATTCTTAGCTGCGCTCTTTGTGGTGGCCAAAAATTGGAATACAAGGGGATACCCTTCAATTGGGGAATGGCTGAACAAATTGTGGTATATGTTGGTGATGGAATACTATTGTGCAAAAAGGAATAATAAAGTGGAGGAATTCCACGGAGACTGGAACAACCTCCAGGAAGTGATGCAGAGCGAAAGGAGCAGAACCAGGAAAACATTGTACACAGAGACTGATACACTGTGGTACAATCAAAGGTAATGGACTTCTCCATTAGTGACGGTGTAATGTCCCTGAACAATCTGCAGGGATCTAGGAGAAAAACACTATCCATAAGCAGAGGACAAACTGTGGGAGTAGAAACACCGAGGAAAAACAACTGCCTGTCTACAGCGGTTGAGGGGACATGACAGAGGAGAGACTCTAAACCAACACTCTAATGCAAATACTAACAACATGGCAATGGGTTTGAATCAAGAACACATGTGATACCCAGTGGAATCATGCATCGGCTATGGGGGGTGGGGGGAGGAAAAGAAAATGATCTTTGTCTTTAATGAATAATGCTTGGAAATGATCAAATAAAATATCATTTTTTAAAAAAGAAATGGGTAACATTATTCATCATTGGACCTTTGGAATCACAATTGATTATTTTACTTTTTTAATTGAAAATTTTTATTTAATTAGCTTGGAATATTTTTCCATGGTTACATGATTCATGTTCTTTCCCTCCCCTTCTTCTCCACCCCTATCATAACCAATGAGCAATTTCTCTAGGTTTAACATGTCATTGATCAAGAACTATTTCCATATTATTAATATTTGCATTATATCCTGTACATTTTTAATAATATCCTTCTCTGGCATTCCTATCTTTAGTCCTGAAATCTCTCCCAACACCCCACCCCTTTTTCAGAAACAAAAAAACCTCTGGTAATAAATAGGCAGAATTAAGTAAAGCAAATTTCCACATTGGCTGTTTCTGGAAATATATCTCATTTCATACATTGAGTTCATTACCATCAGTCAAGAGATGGGGAGTATGCATCACCATCTGACCTATGGAATCATGGCTGGTCATCACAATGATTAGAGTTCTTAATCTTTTTAAAGTTGTTTATCTTTATGATGGTTTTGTTGAATAAATTGTTCTAGAATTTCCTATCACTTCACTCTGCATCCGTTCATATAAATCTCAGGTTTCTCTAAAAAGAGCTTTTATCACTTCATACAGCAAAATAATATTCCAGTTACATCCATATGCCATAATTTATGCAGCCGTTCCCCACGTGATTGGCACTCCTTTAGTTTCTAGTTCTTTGCTACAACACAAAGGGCTAATATAGAAATTCTTATACATAAAGATTTCTTTCTTTTCTCTTTGAGATATAAATAGGTCTAGTAATGATATTGCTTAGGGGTGGGGGCAGTTAGGTGGCTCAGGGGATTGAGAGCCAGGGCTGGAAATAGGAGTCCTGAGTTCAAATGGGACTTCAGACATTTCCTAGCTGTGAGACCCTGAGCATGTAACTTAACCCCATTTACCTATCTCCTACCATTCTTCTGACTTGGAATTAAGTCTTAGTATGATTTTAAGGCAGAAGGTAAGAGGTTTTGTTTTTGTTTTTTAAATTATATTACTGGGTTAAATAATATGCGCAATTTGACTTTTAGGGAATAGTTCCAAATTCTTTTCAAGAATGACTGGACCTATTAGCTCCACTAATAATGCATTAATGAGCCTACTTTTCTGAAATCCCTCCAACAGCTGTCATTTTCCTTCTTTTGTCATCTTTGCTGATCTGGCAAGTAGAGGGTAGAATGTTAAAGCTGTTTTAAAATTCATTTCTCTATTAGTGCTTTGGGAGCATTTTTTAAAATATGGCTGCTGTGAACTTAGATGTTTTCCTTTGAGAAATGCCTGTTCTTGTCCTTTGATCACTTATCAATTGGAATGATTGCTTTTGTTTAGGCAAAACCTTTAAATTTTGTGTAATCAAAATAATTCTTCTTGCACAATCCTCTTTAACACTTTAGTCATGAGTTTTTCCCCTATCCATAGTTTTAAAAGCTATTTCTGCCCTATGATAGACCTTTTACATCTAAGTTGTGTGTCCATTTGGACCTCATCAAGGCACATATATACTAAGGTCTAAAGCTAATGTCTCCCACACTATGGTCCATTTTTTTCCTAGCAGATTTGGTAAATAGTGAGACTTCCATTAGTTGGGATTTTAGAGTTTATCAAACACAATGGTACATTTTTGTGTACTTCTGTATGTTGTGTTTATCATCTTTCCCACTAGTCAACTTTTCTGTTTTTAACTAGTATCAATTTGTTTTGATGATTATTGCTTTGTAGTATGGTCTGAGACCTGAGACTGCTGTGCCTCTTTCCTTCCCTCTTTTTTTTTCATAATTTCCTTTGGGATTCTTGACCTTTCATTCCTCCAGCTGAATTTTAAAATTGTTTCATCTATAAAGCCACTACAGACCCAGAAGTGAGGATAACCCTTCCTAAAGTCCCTAAAGATTTCCATACCATTGAGTGCTACCAAGTCCATCAACATTTCTGCTACTATTTCTGTTTTGGTGCACATGTCTTGTTTAAAGTAGGTCCAAGGAGGAATCAGGGGACTAGATGAATATTGGAAGATCTTTGTAAAAATCTTATGCCCTTCTCTTGGTACTTCCCTCAGTTTGAGTTATCTAGCAGCTCCTCTGGGAACCTAAAAGAGGTTTCCTTCTTACTCAAATACTCAGCACTCTCTATTCTCTCCAGGGGCACAGCTTACCACCTACTCATGCCTCCCTTTATTATGTGGTTTTTTTTCTGTGTTTTTCCCAAAGTTCACCAGAGGGGTCTATACAACATGCTTGAGATTTTCTTTACTTTCTCCCAACAGCCCAAGAATATTAATGGAGTTCTCTGGCTGTCCATCCATTCCTCACTGTTGCCATATGCTCAGTCCATCTCTTCTTCCTGTCAGACAAATCCTTTATGATGTCCTTTCTTCCCATTCTTCTTCATAGTTTCTCATCGGATACATGTAGCAGCCTGACCACAGCCAATAAAAACCTCCCTATTGCTCCCTGTGTGATACTCATCTTCATTTTTTTGTTTAGTGTCAGTGGTGTTCCACATTTCCCTGACATAGCAACACCAGCAAAGTGTTAATATTGAAACTGTGTGCCTTTATTTTCATGGGAATCCTGAGGTCAGAGAAAGCTTTATAATTTCCTCAAAGCAAACCATCCTGTTCTCTACCTCCTGATTCCCTGTGGCCTGGCTTATTGCCCTTCTTGGCCTGTATCTGTTGTCTGTCCCAGGTATATCCATCGTTGGACAGACTCCACAGGGTGTCCATCTCAATTCATACTGGAATCTGGGAAACAGATATTCCTCATTCACTTAGTCTTTTCTTGATGGATAGAGAGCCCAAATCCCTTTGGGTGATTTCAAATATTTTCTAGGAGGCTCTACAGAATTCTAGGCTTAATGTGATCAGCACAATATCATCTGAAAAAGGAGGATCTCACTATCTGTGGAAAATCCCTTTTTCACTTGGACTCTGCACTTGGTCTGTTCTGTTACAGACAATACCTTTGGTCGTCAAACATTTCCCTGTTTAATGCCTCTCTTGATTTTTATTATTAGAAGGCCATTGAACAAGGTCATTTCTGCCATTAACATTTCCTGAGGACCCCTGAATGACTTTGTTACATGGGTAAGAGACTGCTTATTATGAAAGAGCCTGTAAGCAAGAGATATGTTTTACTGAATAAAATGGGTTTTTTATAGTCAACAAATAATAACCACAATAGGGTTTTGCTATGTATTCTCTGTATCTTTGAGGTAATTGTGAAATGGGAAAGATGTGCTCCATTATTGGAAGTCATTTGTAAAAATGTACTCACTCCCTCCTAATATCCTCATTGAAATTGCCATCCATTTGTGTAGAGATGACTCATAAAGATTTTATATAGATGAAAGAGTGGGCTTATAGGCTGGTAATTATTAATGTTCTCTTGGTCACCTTTTTTTGTCTTTGATAATGCCTGAATTTTCCCCCACAGCTTTGTTTTGTTTCCCTCTTTCAGATAACTCAAACTCATCCCCGATATCCACATAATTATAATGCCTTCGGTATGGATTGTCTCTTTATACACTTGGTCAATTCTGGTTGTTTTATCCATCTTGGCTCTCTTTAGCACCAGTTTTACTTCTTCTAAGGAGGCATCCAGGACTGTGATGTTAGGGTCCAAATGTGATAATTCTTTAATCCTTAATGGAGAAAGTCACTTGATAAGATTTTGTTTGTTTTATAAATTTTTTCAATTTTAAATTATCAAGTTTGCTTAGCAGTCTTTCTTCAAGTGGGAAAAAATACTATCCAAGGCAAAACCATGAGGGTAAATGGTCTTCATTCAGAAAAGTCAGGATCCCTAACAAAGAATAAAGGTACAAAAGAAATAAGGTTTCCTCCATGGGTAGCTATGAAGGATTTAATCTTGGTGCTTCATTGATGCACAGCTGACTCAAGGCAGCAACAGCAGGAGATTCAAAACAAGATCAGGCAACCAAGGGGATTGGACTGGCTTGCAATTGTCATCCTCATTCATCATAGCTGCATCCTTGATCATTGGCCCATCCCTGGAATTTAATATGGTAAACAAAGTGAATTCCTTACCTGGGTAGCTAACCACAAGGAGAATGATGTTGCTGAATGAGTTGATTGAAAAAAGAAAAAAGCTTTCAGAATGGTGTATTTCTGGCCAATACAAAGTATTGTTTTCTTCTTCCTTCTTTGCATTGGAATCAGATGACTTCCAGTTTGTAGGAATAGCTGTAACACTAACTGACAGAGGTGGGCCCCAAAATGATCTCGGTAGGCTAGAGCACTGGGCATTCAGCCCAAGATAAAATTTAATCATGATAAACATATAGTCTTACATGAGTTCAAAAATCAATTTCACAAGAGTAAAGTAGGGAAGGCATGATTAGAAAGGAGTTCATCTAAACAAATCTGGTGTTTTTAGTGAATTATAAGCTCAGCATTAGTCAACAGTATAATATGTCAGCCAAGAAAGCTAATATGACCTAGGATCCATTGAGTTTGTCATTAAGTATCTATTCAGGGCCTACTATGTATTAAGCATTGTTCTAAGTTCTTGGTATATAAATAGGAGGAAAAGGAAGACCTTGCCCTCGAGGAGTTTACAATCTAAGAAATACTATTTTTAAAATGACTTGTATGTGTCCACCTCCAGAGGGTGAAAATCCCTAATAAATAGAAATAAATAAGACATAGTTTCATATACACAAATATCTTTTTT
Source organism: Monodelphis domestica (assembly GCF_027887165.1). Classification (NCBI taxonomy): domain Eukaryota; kingdom Metazoa; phylum Chordata; class Mammalia; order Didelphimorphia; family Didelphidae; genus Monodelphis; species Monodelphis domestica. The sequence continues at coordinate 186,562,646 of NC_077232.1, read as the reverse complement.
GGCAAAATGATGCCTTCTCTAAAGAAGGAAGAGAATGGGAAGGAGAGGGTCACCTGGGAATTTTAATGTAACAAACAAATTTAATTTAAATTTAGATTTAAAAAAGGATCTAATAGGGAAGGCAAGACATAAAAGGAGCAGAAAAGAAGGGGCAGAAAGGAGGCCATAAGAGTAGGGTGAGTGAGCCTGGGGAAAGGAATTGACATGAAAGCATGGTGGAAAAAATCAGAGATGTTCCAAAATAAAGTAGCCAGATGAGAAATTGAGGTGTTCTGAGCTGAATACCCCTCCTTACATGGAATTCATGGTTCTATCATCCAGTCAGAAGGACAAAATATAGTTTTAAGATGGCACCTCAAGGTTGATTCTACAAGACATTGAGGTTTTCCCAATAATGAGCGTTCTGGAGCATGGAGGAAAAGTCAGAAGTAGTTCAGTCAGGCTAGAAAGTTAATGTGACCTTCAGATGTTTAAACAATCTTGGAAGCCAGGACTAGGAAAGTAATAGTCCTGCTGTGCTCTGCTCTAGTCTGGCCACATCTGAAGAATCATATTGAGTTCTGGGAACACTGTAAGGAAGGATATTGATAAGCTGGACAACTTCCAAAGTTCATGTTACATGGCGATCATTTGAAGGAAGTGGAAATGTTTTTAATTGGAAAAGAATGACTCAAAGGGAACTTGATAGCTGTTTTCAAGTACTGGAAGGACTGTCATGTAGAAGAGGGATTGGATCTGTACTGTTTGTTTTCAGAGGTCAGAACTAGGAGCAATGGGTGGTAGCTACAGAAATTAGCCCCATGTAAGGAAAATTTCCTAACAAGCAGAATTGTCCCAAAGTAGAATGAATTCCACTTCACTGAAGGACTTCAGTGGCTGTAGGACCTCTTATCCACCATGTTAAAGAGTGCATGTTGGGAGCACAGTGGATAGAGAGCCAGTTGGAGGACCTGGGTTCAAATTTGGTCTCGGACATTTCCTAGCTGTGTGACTGGGCAAGTCACTTAACCCCATTTGTCTAGCCTTTGCCCTTCTGTCTTAAAATTGTTACTAGGACAGAAAGTAAAGGTTAAGAAAAATCTTCTTTCAAGGGAAAGGGGAGATTTGGGCTTCAAGAAGACTGTATCCCAAGAAATATGCAATGAGTACGCTTCCTTACAGGGGGCATCTGAAAGACCAGATATTTCAGAGATAAGGATAGTATCTGAAACATGACCAAAGATAACAGTTGTTCCCTAAATCAAATAATGCAGCAAGTAGAAAAAGTACCCAGCATCCAATTTATATCTCAGATAACTGATTATCCTCTAAAGTAGACAGTTCACCCCCTTTTGACTTTGAGGCATAGGAAATAACCACGTGATCCATCTCAGGTTCCAGAGATCCAGTAACATGCCATCATCAACTTTTCTCTAGTCATGTAGACCCTGTTGTCAAAAGGGTATATAAAGCCCAGAATCCATCTCCTCTAGGAAGCAGTGCTCCACCTGCACACTGTCTCCCCAGCCTCTCAACATGAATTCCAAATTAATCAATTTCTCTTTTTATTTTCACATTGAAAAAAAGTACCCAGGCTGTAGTCCAGCAACTTAAGTATGAGATATGGAGGGGGCAAGAATGAGTACAGGTCGAAATGAATGTAACATCTAAGTGATTCTTATAGGAATCTCCCCCATAGTGCCAATGATCTTTTCAATTCAAAGTCAGTGTATTCCATTGACATCCTAGTGACATCAGGACAAAACAAAGAAGATTAATCTGTTTGGTGGATCCCCTGTGGATGATTGATGATAGGACATAGAAAAGTGTCACATAGGATGGGCAGGCATAGATAGATTGCCAGCTTTCCCCTTAAAACTCTTACCTTCCATCTTAGAATCAATACTGTATATTGGTTCCAAGGCAGAAGAGTGGTGAGGGCTAGGCAATGGGGGTCAAGTGACTTGCCCAGGGTCACACAGCTGGGAAGTGGCTGAGATCAGATTTGAACCTAGGACCTCCCATCTCTAGGTCTGACTCTCAATCCACTGAGCCACTTAGCTATTCCCATGCCATCTGTATTGTTAAAAGGAATACATACAATATTAAGATCACAGATCTGAGTAAATTCCCAAATTTAATGACACATACAGTCCAGGGGCTGGCAAACCACGGTCCTAGGACCAAATATGGGCCTTGGGCATTTCCTAGCTGTGTGACCCTGGACAAGTCACTTAACTCCCCACTGCCTAGCCCTGGCTACTTTTGTTCCTTGAAACCAATCCACTGTACTGACTATAATATGGAAGTTTAGGGTTTAAAACAAAAATATACAATGAAGCTTTCTTATAAATGTAAAAACCATTCTTAGCTTGTGGGTTGTACAAGATTAGACAGTTAGCTTTAGCCTACATAGTTTGCCAACCCCTGTCATAGTGTGATAGTTGATAGCCAACCCCAAATTCAGAGAAAAAATGCTCAAAATGCATCTGTAATAAAGGAAGATGACAGTTACAAGGACCTTGATCACCTACTGTCATCTTCAGTCTCTTGATGCTGACATTGTTGTCCTGGTCCAACTGGGCATGGATGAAGGATGAGTTCCTTCAAAGACTTGCCCAGAGCCCCAGAGGGGCAGTCACAGCATCTAGCACAGGACCTTGCTCAAACGAACCTCTCGATGCCTGTTTGTATGGCAGAAGTCAGGGCACCATTCCAGGTTGACCCATTTGGTCTATTGGGTGAAAATTAGTCTGGTGGTGGGAGGTCAATGGGTAGTAATAGATGAACCAAAAAGCATCAAAGAAATGCCTTTAAGTGCACGATAGGAAACAGAAAGTCATAGAAGAGAATACATACGTTTATATGGGTATACATAGACATCCATCCATGTAGTGAGAGGTAAATACACACATGCATTTAAGTGTAACAGTACCTGTATGTAACTGTGTGTGCGCGTGTGTGCCTCTAAGGGATGACTCTGGTCTCTACTGCCTAAAGGCCAACTGTACTAGATTTCACCTTTCCCCTAGGCTTCTCCAGTAATTTTAATGGAATTTAGGGGTGTCTAATTTCTGCCATTGACTCAAACATCCATTGATTATGTTCCCCCATTTTGAAAAGGTCCCCAACACTCCAGTTCTATTTAACCTCTTAACAGTCAGATTGGCTCTTAAAAAGAAATATTTTTTACAGATATAACAAAAACAAATATATAAACATTTCCCCCAATTCCAACCCCCAGGGAAGGAAGTATAATCCCCCCATACATCATGTAAGCAGGGGAGGGGGAACTAGGTTTCTATTTTAATTCAGTTCTTATATAGCAGAGTTTTATCAAGTTCCAAATCCAAAACACCCTTGGACCAGAATGGCAGGACTCTGGCTTCTCAGGGCTTCCCACCTGAGCTGGAAATAACATCCAGCTGGAATCCTAGTTCCTAGGTGGCCATAGCTTGATTTACCTGGCCTGAGAATAACACTGCCTGTGCTCAAACCCCAAAAAGACAAATGACACAGACCAAAATCCCAATCCTGAGTCTCAGAACTTGAGGCCTTAAAGGGGGAGGAAGAGAAAGGAGGACCTCCCTCCCCCCCCAGAACCCCCAGCTGACTGGACAGTGCCCATGCTGTAAGTGAATGAGACCATCCCACCTCCTCTCCTGCCTCTCCCCAACCCCACAGCCTCCTCCAGATGCTGCTGGAGAGAGAGCAATTCTCAGAATTTTAAAGACACAATCTGTTTTAGCTATACAGCCCATGGAAAGAGGAAACCCAAAATGTCTTCTTCCAGAAACAAATCCCTGCTGTCTTCTATGTGCACACCTCCTTTCAGATAATCTGGCTATGTGCAAAGCCTGGTTATATTTGTTGTTGTCATTCATTTTATTTTAGTGTGTCCACCTCCATGACCCTATTTGGAGTTTTCTTGACAAAGATACTAGAGTGATTTCTCATTCACTTCTCTAGCTCATTTTACAAATGTGGAAACTGAGGCAAACATGGAAAAGTGACTTGGCCAGGGTCACCCCCCTAGTAAGTGCCTGAGGACAGATTTAAACTCAAGTCTTGTTATCTCTAGGTGCAGCACTCCATCCACCATGGCACCATCTAACTATCCATATACATACCTCCATATATATTCCAGTACATATAAATATATCTGTATGTATCATAATATATGAATCCATATTACATATAGTGGTAATCTATCAGTAACCGAGGATGACGATTGTCTGCGCGTTTTCATCTATGGTGTATAGATGTGTGTACAAAGACACTTGTGCATGAAAGAGATATAAGTGGAAGAGTCAATGCACAGAGACAGTCCTACTCTCTCAGCGTTGGAAGCCTAGGTCCAATGGCACAAAAAATCGTTACACCTGGAGACTTCCTCAGCTGCATTGGATGGCCGTGTTGTCCTTTGTGCTCCAACACACCCTAAGCACTCCACAGTGCTTTGCTGCATCGCCATCTCAGCCGTTGAACCTTCTTATTGGTTTCTTCTGTCTGTTCAGCCAAAGCAGTCTTCACATGCTAGGTGAGCAAAGCCCTAGTTCACCAGGGGCCTATGACCCGATGGCTACCCTCACAAGGTTTGGCCGGCCTGTCAAAACTATTGCCCGGGGTGTGGCCGCTGCCGCATGCTAGCAGCTACTAGGAGCCACAAGTGAGAGCTGGGTGTCAGGTGAGGGTCAGAGGCTGGAGAGCTTCCCTAGGAGGGCACGACAAGCCCTCCATACCAGAGATACTACCCCTCCCTGAACACCCCATACATCCCATATTACATATACATGTATATATTATTACATACAAATATATGTATGTGAGGTAGAGTGGCATAATGAATAGAGTTGTTCTTGGAGTCTTAAAGACTTGAATCCAAGACTTACCTCTGATACATAATGGATATATGGCCCCAGGCAGATGACTTAACCTCTCAGGGCCCTTGGCAAAGCTCTCCAAGTTTATTGCTAGAAGTTCCCTATACCAAGAAATCAGAAATCTGATCTCTATCAAAAAATCATCTGCCTATCATCAATTGGTCTATTTGTATATATTTGAAGAATTTAACAGGGGAATTAAAATCCTCACCATTTCTTGAGTTTATGTACTAATTCAATCATTCTTGGCTTAGCTGTCGAAGATAAGTTTTTAAAAGGCGAATAACAAATGAAGGACAGGTTGTTCATTGGTAAGCCATCCTATCCCAGATCTCCTCTGGGGATCATATCAAAATGAACACATCATAGCCAAGTTTTTAATTTCCTGTGCATGTTGGTGACTTCCACAGGAACCCTCCCCACAGAGCAAGTATAGCTTACTTCATATGAGAAGTAAGCCAGACTATGGGACAGTGCTGGTGTGGTAGAGACATGAAGAGAGAGAGTTGGAATGCCCAGGGGACAAATTCAGGTTGTCTGTGAGCCCCAGAATTACTGGAGAGAGCTGAAGGAGGAAGTACTTGCTTTGGGCAACTGGGCAAGGGGGGTGGGGCATGCAAAAAAATGTCCTCAGGTGATATAACTGTTGGGTTTCAGGGAATGGGTTTGGATGGTAATTTTGGCCAGTAATCTCATTTGGAAGGCTATTCAAGCCCACGGCAGGTCCAGACCCTGAGATCACACACACACAGAGATTATAAATTACAGGTGTTTTAATACAATAAGGATAGATTGGAAGGGATTTGGTTATACCTGACTCTATTATAAATATCTATACCTCCCCAGGTCTACAAATCTCTCCACAGTAAGATTGCTTCTGAGTGGTTCCCTACTCTATTCCCTATATTATCTATATAATCCCAAAGATATTATACTTAAGTAACTAATACTAAACCCCCTCTTAGATAATCTAAATAAAAAGGTATGTGTGCAAGTCTGACAGGGCTCAAGGGTGGTCTCATGATCAGCTATTAGTTGTCATAGTACAGGAACTCAGTAGGTGTCAAAAGGCCAACAGGAATAGGATACTCCAAACAGCAATAAGATGTGATCAACAAGCAGTCAAAATCCACAGAGACAATTCTCCTCAGGTCCACCCAGAGAGAAAAGCCACAGTCCTTAGGCTTAACTGTATCTCCTCAACAACAGTACTGCTCTCTCAGAATTCCAGAACTCTGCCCCTTTGCTGTCAGTCTGCAAACTCACATACATTTAACTTTTACCTATAACAAAGGCACTAGAAAGAGGGGAACAGAGAAGCTCCCCAAGTGCCGAATGCCAGCTCTGCACCCTTGCCACAGAGGCTACAGGATATTAAATTTTGCCCTTACAGATCATTCAGTATCCCCCTTTCATTTTATAGTAAAGAAGACATTTAAAGAGATAAATTGACTTGTCCAAAATCATACTACACTGACTCATAGACAGTGGGGCAATCCATAGGTAGGTGGATGACCATAAAAGGACCAGGACAATAACTAATAGTCAGTAAATAAGGAATTTGTCAAAGGTGTAGCAAATTCAGGTGCAACATGTTAGCCATACCTTCTCTTTGTCTTCCTTTTTCTCATGGGTTGGCATGAGTTAGCCTAACCTTCCCCTGATAGTATTGAGTTTTTGCAAGGGAATAGCCCCCCTTGGGAGAATGGAAAGCAGTGGTCATCTTGGTTTCATTTTGTTTTAAATATTTGGACTTCACTCTCTCACCCATCCTTTGCAGCCAACACTAACAGTGTTCCTATAATCAGAAGAGTGGGGCAGCTGATCCAGGCAAACAACAAATGGCAGCTGCTCACAATGTCTCTGAAGATGGCACCATTATTTTTCCCATTCTGAGGCTGACTTTGGGCAGAACTTAAAAGCAGGGAGAGACAGAGTTCCTAGATTGGCTATTATACTGTTGCTATAGCGCTTATTTTGCTGAAAGGAGGTAGAGTGGGAGAACCAGGTGAGATTCATAGACTCATAGATTGAGGGTTAGAAAGGACCTTAGAATTCATCTAATCCAACCCCCTCATTATATAATTATGGAAACTGTTCTAAAAAGTCACATAGCTAGTAAGTAGCAGAGGCATGATTTGAATGTAAGTGCTATCTCAGGGCTTACTGATTTTTCACCAAGCCATACTATAGGAAAATAATAAGCTTCCAAACAGCCAAGTTACCTGTGTAGCTTTCCCCAGATGCTCTTGCTCCTTGACCTCTATAGTGAATATGTCCCTGGGAAAGTTTTAGACATTGAGCTATGCTGCTCAGTGTCCAGGGCCTTCAGTGTGTGTTACATGATGATAATGCCTTGATGAGCCCTTGACAACATGTTCAGAGTTTTTTGTTATTCTCTTGGCCATGCTTGTGTCTTGAGTAGCAGGATCTTGGTAGCCACCATTGCTGGGATCCTAGTAAAGAAGAAAGGAAGGTGCAGGCATATATCAATGTGTTTTAGAGAGAGCTGTGTTCTTTCTCTCATCTGTCTCCATGGTAAGGTCTGTGACTGTTTGTTGCAATAGTGGCAGAACCAGAGTGCAGGTACATTCAATATTCTGCTCACAACTCAAGAAAAAAATTGCCTACAAAATGCTCCTCTTATACTCACTGGTCCTTTGTCTCTTGCAACAGTTGATATTTCTAGAGGAGGTGTTAAGGTTTGCATCCCCTTCCCACCTCCCCCACCATTTACATCCCAGCGTTGGCTTCTGTAGACAACAGTGTATGCCACATGCCTTGTCGATCTTGAAAAGGCTACAGAGTAATAGACTGCCTATCTAGACATTTAAAAGGCATTTTTAAAATACCAAATGTCTGTTCCTGAATGATCTAGTGATCCCCCAAGCTTCATCGCTACTCTCACTCCATGAGAAGGGGTGCTTTGGAAGGCACCAACATGCACAGGAAATGAGAAACTTGGTTGTAAGGTGTCCATCTTATAGTAAGAACACCCTCCTGCCCCCCAGGAGATCTGGGCTAGAGTGGCTTACCACTTAACAACCTGCCCCTCATATATCTGCCTTTAAAAAACTAGTCCTGGGTGAGCTAAGCTGAGAGTGCTTGCATGATTCCAAGAGTATTGGAAACAGTGAGGAAGACAGCAGAGGTAGATGGGCATGAATCCCAGGTGTCCCTAGGGAGATTGCTGGGGCAAGGGTGAAGTCAGTCATCTGCAGAGGGAGAGACTCTCATTTCACATTTGCCAAGCAGTACAGAGTTTCCAGGATGTCCTTATTTGTTTTTGATAATGTATTTATTTTGTTCTATTATCCCAACATTTGGCAAACTGTTCCAGAGTCCAAACATTTACTGTTATTGTCTACTAGGTGAACGTGAGGCTATAAGCCAGCTCCAGGCTCAATTCGTAAAACTAGTTATGAGGGTGTTCTGTAATTTTGTCATGGATCTTTTATACAGCAGTCAAGTTGTACAGTGAATGCTTGATTCACTAAGAGACATCACTGCATCATGTGGCTAGGCTGAGAGATGCCTGCAGCACACTGCTCATGGTTACAGATATGGTTTAAGAAAAAGATGATCTACCACCAAAGAAGAGGAAGAGATCCAGGCTCCCGAGACACTCTTCTCAACTTGTTTTTCCCAGGCTGCCCAAATTCAGAATGAGGGCTAAGTCATGCCCTCCTAATGTGTTATTTAATAATATACAGAGACACTAACCACCAGTGAGGCTGATAACCTAGGAGAATAGCCAGCTCTGAATCATAATGTGGTTAGGAGATGGAAATACATACACAAGCATCCCTGAAGAACCAGTCAGCCTTATGTTGTCAATTATTCTGTCAGCAAATATTTATCTAGCAAATATTGTATGCTAGGCATTATAAGGCACAAAAAGGTTCAAGGCGGGTCACTTCCCTTCAAGGATTTTACTATACAATTGGGGAATGAATGAATGGAAAGCATTTTAGCATTTACTATGTACCAGATACTTTGCACTGGGGATAGCCATACGAAAGCAAAACAGCCTTTGTTCCCAAGGAGCTCATAACTGAGATACAACTTCCTTAGGGAAGAGGATATCTCAATGGGAGAAGACCCAGGGATAGTAAGTGGAGCCCCACAGCAGTTGATTGACATGCTCTGGCCAGAAGCAATGGTGGTGGTCCTCTGATTACTGTTCCTACAGTAAGAAATGGGAAAGGGGAGAGGTAGAGGGAAGGAGATGCCCAGAGTAAAACATGGTAGATCTGAGACTTGTTAATTAGGACAACTTGGCTGCAAAGGAGAATCTCCAAATCTGAGAGAGTTTGTTCCCCTGGGGAAGGACCTCTGGAAGGCCATTTTAGAGGATGCACTGAGTAAAACAGATGGTAATAAAATATGGCCTTTCGGGTCTCTTCTCCCAGTTATAATTCTATCATTCTATTCTATCTTTGGATTTAGAGGAAGGCACAGAAAAGAGGTAAATGCAACTCTATGGTTTCAAGTCTTGGTGACTAGGAAAATGCTGCCATTGTTATCATTAATGGGGAAGTTAGTTAGGAGGGATTCCTTTAACAGTAAACACTTGTTAAGAGCCTCCTGGGGGCTAGCTAAGCAGCTCACTGAATAGTGAGCCAGGTCTGGAGGCAAGATGTCCTGGGATGCAATATGGATTTAGATGCCTCCTAGCTATGTGACTCTGGGCAAGGCATTTAACCTATATTGCCTAGTCCTTACTGCTCTTCTGCCTTAGAACCAATACAGTATTGGTTCTAATAGGGAAGGGAAAAGGGTTTTTAAGAGCCTACTATATGCAAAATTCTATGCTAGGCACAGGTGATAGTTTGGGGAAAATAATATAAGTTTGATGTGACATACTTGGCAAGAGATCCAAGCAGAGTGACCTAGTAAGCATGTAGAGATATGGGACTGGAGCTTGGGAGGGAGGTCAGGACTCCTTCCTGCATGAGGCCTTTCATAGGGTTAGTTAGATCTGGCCTTTAATATGATAGCAAAAACATATTAGAAGGGAAGCTAGGTGACTGAGTGGAAAGAGAGCCAGGCCTGGAAATGGGAGGTAGTAGGTTCAAATCTTACCTCAGTGTGTGATTCTGAGCAAGTCACTCCATTGCCTAGCCCTTACTGCTCTTCTGCCTCAGAATCAATCAATATACAGTACTGATTCTATGACAAAAGATAAGTATGGAGGAACCTATGACAAATTAGGTCCACTGAGGAAAAGTAGCCATAAAAGGCATGGTGGTAAGTTTGCCTGGGATTTTATGGCAAGGCAGGATCTCAATATAGCACCTCAAAAGTTTCATCTAGCTGAGACTCAGATAAAAGCATCTCTGGAAAAGCTTTCTTCACAATAATACTTGAGCAGTTGATTATTTTGATGACCAAAGAAGTTTTTGTAATGTCATGACCAAATGACCCAGACTCTTCCCCCCCCCATTCCTGTATACCCCTAAGGTATTGTCAATATTCCTCAATTACTTGGGTTTTTAGAAATGCCCTAGAAATGTTTTTGAGTAAAGTCTTTTCATAAACAGTATTCTGTGGGAAAGTTACGCCCCTAAAAATGTCATGTTTAGTATTCTATGTTCTATAAAAACCTTTCTCTTTGTCATAATAGAAATCTTGCATCTCCCATCTGGTCTTTGCTTTTCTCTCTCTCTCCTTTCTCTTTCTATGTCACACACCAGGCAGTATCAGAAAAGGGTTTTCGGGTGGTTTTAAGTATATTTGAAGCATGTGCCTTAGGTGAAGTGTGAAAAGATTCTCTATTCTCTACTGCACTGTAAAATTCAGTGCTTGACTTAAACCCCAAACCCACTTCATCAAAAATACTCATTAAATTTTTAATAACAGGCCTAGCTTCCAAGTCTCATGATTTGATTAAGTTATTTCACTGGACTTCAGTATCTTAATAAGTAAAATTAAGTGATTCCAATACTTGATGTCTTAAAATCCCTTTCATCTATAAATCCATGAAATATAATCTTCAACAATGGTTCCTTTAACCATTTGATAATCCATTGCACTCCCATATAAACCCCCAAACTGGCAAAGATATGCCACAATTTAGATAAGAACACATATGCACTTCTCATTGGATTAGATGACATCTAAGGTTCCTTCCAGTGTTAAAAATCTGATTCTGACAATGAACTAGAAACTAAGGGGGGGGGGGGGGCTTAACTGAAGAATGACTGACAAAATTATGGTACACAAATGTAATAGAATCCTATTGCATTGGAAGAAATGAAGATAGTTTCAGAAAATCCTGGGAAGGTTTTTATGAACTGATGCAAAGCAAAGTGAACAAAACTAAGACCATTTATAGCATGACATCAACACTGTAAAAATGAAGACCTAACTCTGTTGATATAATGATCAACTATAACTAAAAAGAACCAATGATGAAGAATGCTATCTACCTCCAGTTAGAGAGGTGATAGACTAAATTTGCAAAACAAGACATACAGTTCAGGACTAACCAATATTGGAATTTTTCTTTTGCTTATACTTAATACAAAGGTCTTCCTTCTTTCCTTCCTTCCTCCATCTTTCCATCTCTCTTTCTTCCTTCCCATTTCCTCTTTCTGTTTCTCTCATTCTTTTTCTGCAAACAGTAGTAGAAGTGGAATGAAAAACAAATACTTGACAATGAAAATGATAAAAAAAATTTTCAACTATGTTATGATTCTAATTTAAACCTATGAATAATTTATTCATTCTACTGACCCTGCCAATTCCTTGCCATGTCTTACTATTCTTCTTTGGCTCAGGAAGAAAACCCCAAGAGTCTTCAAATTGCTTTGGCATTTTCATAAAAATAGATACCTCTGATTGACCCAGATGACCCATTTCTCAAAGGACCAGAGTTATATCCTCTTCCTCTCTTACCTATTCTAGGTTTCATGATGCTACATAGGCATCCCCTTCATGAACTTTGTATTCCATCCAAACCAACTTTATTTCCTATATTCAACATTCTATTGTCTACTGCCATGCCTTTTCCCAGGTTCTTCCCTTTATCTTACATGCATTCAGACCTTACTTCTAACTTCAGAATTCCTTGAAGTTTTCTTTAAAACACACTCTCTGGTTCTTAATATAGTCTCTTAAAATTACTTTGAGTATTTAAACCATTTTTTGGTGGGTCATGGATATCATTGGCAATCTGATAAAGCCTAGGGAATTCTTAGAATAATACTTTAATGGCTATATTCATAATTGAAGAAAATACTTGTTTTTTATTATTATATTTATTTATATATTTATATTTTTATAATTTATATGTTTATATATTTATATTTATATAATATATATTTATTATTATTATATAAAATACAGTTGTTATATATATTTTTTTCCATATGGGTTCACAAATTTCCTGAAATCTATCCATGGAACCCTTGGATCCCAGATTAAGAACACTGCTCTAGTAGATTGTAGGTTCCTTGAGGACAAGGCTATTTCTTTTTTTTGTCTTTGTATCACTAATATATAGCTTATTACCTTGCCCATGGTAGGCCTTTATTAAATATTCATTAAATTTATTTGAATTCTTTCATTTCTAGTGTCTCATTGAAACCCAAAATAATATAATATGAATATCCTCTGAATTTTTCTGCCGTACTAAAATAAACTCTGAGGTAACCTCTTTTCCCAATATGTCCCTTATATATTTTGAGGTTCAGAGCTTCAGGAACTTGCTAGTGTGGACACATTGAATTAGCCCCAGTGCCAAGAACAAAATAGAAACCCAGACAAGCTGTACCTCTAACCCCTAGGGCATACTCCCTCTCAGATAGGAGGGACTCTAATTAAAAGAGAGGAGTGATCAGGTCACTGAATGATATGCCTGGAGTTCACTGCCAAAGGTATCTAGAAATGGGGCTTTGAAAGTCACTTTGCTTCTGACTCGTTCATATGTCTAAAGACTAATTAACGATGACAAGCTGACCATTAGAAAAAAAATGTTCATACCGATGACAAGATGACGGATGATTCCATGCTGTTACAATGTCATCTTTAAAAAAGATGTGACAAGTCTAAGTTCCAATTAATTAGATGAGCTTTACAATACAGTCGTCCCTTTCAAGCTACTGAACCCATTGCTAGAGGCTGACAATGTGTCACCTATTCTATTTTTAAGGGCTATATTTATGGGCCAACAACATTGGGAACCATTCACGCTGAACCTTCATCTTCTTGTCTGGTAACTGGAGCTAGACCTAACAATATAAGCTGTTGCTTCAAGGGTCTGTGTACTAGACATGAAGCTTGCACAGCTCAAAAGCAGATCTTGACTGTTTTCTTCAGTAAACATAGTTGAGTAGGAGTTACATTTAGTTTTTTAAAAATTTAAGTATATGAAGAAAATACTATAGTACCAAGGAAAAAGGAATCATCATAAATAGCTTTGTCTCATAGATGAAAAATATTTTGTTTTCCACAGAGACATATTTGGCAAAAACTTGCCTATACTATTGAGATCAGAATTTGGGAAATCAACCAAGCAGGAGAGTCATTAAACCAACAAAACTATAGAGGTCTCTTGCTAGTTTTATTGACAATGACATTTCTTCAGGCATAGTTTCCTTGGTGGCAGAAGGGAAAATCTCATTCTAAAGAAGACTGAAAACAAGAATTTCTGAATTCTTGAGGTAGTCATCAACACAATGCTGGACCTTGGACAGCTCCCTGAAATAAGGGGGTCCCAAGAATAGAGTGCTGGGCCTGGAGTCAGGAAAACCTAACTTCAAATCCAGCCTCAGATACTTCCTATTGTATGACCCTGAGCCAGTCCCTTATTCTCTGTTTACCTCCTTTTCCTCAAACATAAAATGGGGGTAATTATAGCATCTACCTCCCATCATTGCTGTGAGGATCAGATATCAGATCTGTAAAGGGCTAAGCATAGTATCTGGCACAATATTTGTTTCTTTCTCTTCCTCTTCCTTTTCCATCATGTTAAAAATTCAATCTTTGTTTAGATAGGTAGTATGGTGTGGAGAAAGAGGCATGTGCTTAAATTATTGCTGTTTGTGTTCATTATTTTTCAGTCATGTCCAGCTCTCTGTGACCCATAGCTCTTAAAGTTCATTCTACACCGGCATCAATTTATCTTTCTAGATTAATTTCACATCCCTTCCTTCCTGACTCTGGCATAGAACAAATGGCATATAATAGGTGCTTAATAAATGTTTGTTTACACATACATTCCAAGCAGTCTAACCTATTTGATGCTCCCCATATCTGACATTCTAGTTCTCACCTTTCTGCCCTTACACATATCAGAGATCCATGTTTAGAATCTTCCTTACTGCTGCCCCTTAGAAAATCTCTAGCTCCTCCAAAACTCAACTCTGGTACCTTTTCCAATTCTGCCTCCCAAAGTTTTAATACTTCTCTCTGTCTCTCACCCCTCTTTCAAAAAATAGAGCATAGATTGTAGAAGTCCAGAAATAAGCATCATTTTATCTGCTTTTCTTTTTTTTTTAATTTTATTTGGTCAATTTCAAACATTATTCCTTGGTTACAAGAATCACTTTATTTCCCTCCCTCCCCTTCACCCACCCTTCCTGCAGCGTACATGCAATTTCATTGGGTATTACTTATGTCCTTGATCAGAAACTATTTCCATGTTGTTGGTGTTTGCATTAGGATGTTCATTTAGAGCCTACATCCCCAACCATATCTCCTCGACCCACATAATCAAGCAGTTGTTTTTCTTCTGTGTTTCCCACAATTTTTTCTCTGAATGTGGATAGTGTTCTTTCTCATAGCTCCTTCCAGGTTATTCAGGATCTGCTTTTCTTAACACAAGTGACTCCATATTAGGACTAGCCTCCATCTCAGGAAAATGACCACTTTGGTGCACCTCTCAGAATCTGAGGTCAACCTATTACACACTCTGTTCCATACTTCCAAGGAAAAATCATGCCCCTTTTCCCTCCTGGAAAGAAAAAAAATGTTTTTTTCCACAGTCTATTTTGTGATCAACTTAGAGGGATGCCTCCATCTCATCCTCCCATATTTAGATGTTTTGGGGTAAAGCATACTGTGGCCCGAACCCTAAATCACAATCCATGGTCTCACTATATTAGCCATATCCACATTTTGTTCATACCTACTTCTGTGCATATTATTATCTACCTCTGCCTCGGTAGTGTATTAGGTCCTTAAAGGAAGAGATAGTTTCCATTTTGGTCTTTTGATCTGATATGACATGGTTTTCTGTCACTTGTAGGTATTTAAAAAGGCTTGCTCAGTTCACTTGGACTGATTTTTATTAACTATGTACTATTAGTAACTCTCTTTACCTCTCTTAACCTCAGTTTTCTCATCTGTAAAATGAGGGGTGTTAGACTAGACAGCCTCTAAAGTTTCTTCCAACTCTAAAGCTATGCTTCTATATTCTGGTGAGTTATATAGGCTTCAGTCAATTGATAACCAATTGACTATTGGAAAGTATGGAGGATTCAAGATTCCCTAAATTTTCTTCACATATAAAATTGGGGATAATGATTCCTATACTACCTACCTCAAAGAGCTTTTGTGAATCAAATGCTCCTTAAATGTGAACTTTTATCAGGAGACAATGACTCTAGGTCACCTTTTCCTAGTTCATATCCAGAGGGCAAATTCTAGCTGTCAGTGAACCCTAGCATTACCTGAGAGATCTGAGGGAAGAAATATTTGCTTTGTGGGATTGGACAGAGGGGTAGGACATGCAAAAAATATCCGCAGGTCCTGGGAAGAGGGAGAACGGAGCAGTGAGTGCTGGTTTGGCACACGTGCCACGTCTTCACCAATGCTACTCTAGGCTATCAGTGAGAGGGGATCTAGACATTCCTTTTATTCAAATTTCACACTACTGAAACTTAGTAGGATAAGAAAATTGTACATTGCAAGGGGAAAATTTAAGAGATTTGAAATTGAGAAAATATCCTTATTTCTCTCTAGTCTCTCAAACACACACACATACACACACACAGAGCCATAACTAACCTTATTTATACCTGGGACACCATAAACTAACAACATCCAGAGGAAATACCTTGAGAAAACCTTTGTTGTTGTTTTTTTAACTTAATTAGAGAACCTGGGGAATCTCAAAGCAAGTGAAGCACGGAAGGGAAAGAGAAAGGACTGAGCCTGGCTGAGGAGGAGTTTACCAGGGTTCCATCTGGTAGCTTCCTCTTTAAACTAATTCTTTTTGCTAACTTGGGGTGAAACCATGTTGTTTTTATGCTGCCAAAAGGCTATAGAAACTTTCAGAACTTTCCAGGTTCAGTGCCCTTGGAAAAAGTCCACCTTCCACCCTTGTTATCCTTCTTTTCATGCATGTACATTTGCTTGTTCCTGAACACACGCGCATGCACACACACACACGCACACACACACACACACACACTCTGAAGTTGCAGTAGAACCAGCTTGAGGAACAGTATTTCATTCATGAGGGTTCATAGGCATGGAGACATTACACATAAATGCACACATGAACTACTTCCAATCAGAAGTAAGTGGCATTGCTAAAATCAGTTTAATGAACTTGAAACCGTTCTTGGGCTTTGAGCCTCATTGCTCCCAGCCCCTTAAAACCTTTAGAGTAATAAGTCATAATCTGAGAA
The DNA here is from genome assembly GCF_027887165.1 of Monodelphis domestica. NCBI lineage: Eukaryota > Metazoa > Chordata > Mammalia > Didelphimorphia > Didelphidae > Monodelphis > Monodelphis domestica. Next base: position 186,546,145 of record NC_077232.1, on the reverse strand, counting down.
GATATGCTAATTCATGCCACTAATAAAATGCCTGGTTTATTTCCTTTTGAAAGAAAAAATGAATTTCTTAAACTTCGATTCTAATGCAGCAGGATAAGAAGAAGAAACTGCAGAAGGAAGGAAGGTTCCCCAGGTATATATCACTCTTAAGATTTAGAACTGAAGAACCAGATCTTAAGCTGTACTATAAAGCAGTGGTCATCAAAACAATATGGTACTGGCTAAGAGACAGAAGGAAGGATCAATGGAATAGTTTTGGGGTAAATGACAATAGCATTATAATGCTCAATAAACTTAAAGATCCCAGCTTTTGGGACAAAAATGCACTATTTGATGAAAACTGCTGGGAAAAGTGGAAGACAGTATAGGAGAGATTGGGTTTAGATCAGCATCTCACACCCTACACCAAGATAAACTCAGAATGGATGAATGACTTAAATATAAAGAGTGAAATCATAAATAAATTAGGTGAATATAGAATAGTATACTTGTCAGATCTGTGGGAAAGAAAGGAACTTAAGACCAAGCAAGACACAGAGAACATTATAAAACATAAAATGAATAATTTTGATTATATCAAATTAAAAACATTTTGTACAAAGATTTACAGCTAAAAGGTCATCTGATCCCCATTTGGAAATGAGGAAGCTGAGGGCCAGAAAAGTTGACTAGTCCAAGGTCACACATCTACGTAAAGGAAAAAAAAAACTGGGAGAGTGTAACTTCTGAGTATATTGACTTTAATTGGAAGCATGTGAGATGGACAAAGTTATGGTCTGTACAGTCTAGTGAAAGCCTGAGTATTAGAATCCATGTGATTTTTATAATAGGGAAAAGCTGAGGATAAGATCAAGAAAACAATTAACAAGGATAACAAGAAAGGGTAAAAACAAATGGGGAGTGGATGTAAGGAGTCATTACAGTGTCAGTGATTTGTAACTTTTTACTCCTGAGCATCATGTGAGTGGATAAGAGAGTAGCCAAGGTGGGACTACTAGTGTTTCTAATACTAGATTGGCTTAGAGTCTGTGTCTACTATACTGTCATCTGATTTTGAAAGTGGGGTTTGACAGCCTCATTGGAAAGAAGATCGGAGGTCTTAGAAGGGCAAGAAATCTCTTAACTCTTGGCTAGTTTGCCGTTGGCTATAAAAAATGAATTTCAAAAAGGCAGAGAAGCAGAATTTGGACAGAGGCAGATTTTCACACAGCCACACACATGTATTCTTATAGCTAAACGATTATTATGAGCACCTTCTAATATGAATATGTTACATCTAAATGATTATCTTTACAATAATTCTAAATTTTAAAGTTGACTTAACTTAGCTATTAAGTCTATTAATAGCTGGGACTATTTCTTAGGATAAAATCAAAGTAATCAATAAGTTTCTAATCAACAACTTATCCTACATTGAACTCATTTAGTAAATACCAAGGCAGGGTTCAAATGCAGACCTCTTCAATACATATTCAGGGCTCGTTCCATGCCATCCTGTGACAGCAGCATGTACCTCCAAACTTCTGATCTCCAGTGCCTTCAGCTGCCCTTCACCTGGCTTGGCATCCAGGCTCTTTCTCATCATGGCCATCTAGTTTAGCTACTTCATAGCAAAGAGAGATTAACCATTTTCTCATTTCACATGCATGTTTTCCTGGGATTTCTCTTCACTTTTCCTCATTTCTCACCTCACTTTCTCCCATACCATAGAATTCTTTAAGATCTGATTTCAAATGTGGCTTCATACCTTCCCTCAGGATATGACCCCCTATAAGTCCCTTAACCTCTCAAACTTTAATTTTTCATCTGTAAAATGGAGATAATAATAACACCTTCATTATAGGATTGTTGGGTTGTTGTGAAGATCAAAAGAGAGTATATGAAAAGCATTTTGAAAACATTAAAACATGCCATAAATATGATTTATTATGATTTTTACTTAAAATATTCTATGATACGAGAATTGTAACAATCTTTAGCTTTAAAGGGCTCTTTCCCAGATATTCCTACTTGACATGAATTTAGATTTTTTCTTTTAACCCAAAACTTGAATCCACCAGTGAAGTCTCACCTCTTCCTATCCCCATCCTCACCTTGGAGTTCTGGTCTAAACTAGAATGGCCCCTGGGAAGCCTTGCTCAGAGTGATGTCCAGGTAACATGACTTGGGCATCCACAGGGCAGAAATCTTCTGCAGAAGTCAGGACCATTTTAAGATCACCCATGGAGTTCTGGCTCACTTCATGCCTATTTTGAAATGATTCTGAAATCTGACTTCCTTAATCCCTCCCAATCCAGAGACTGGTCCAGCTGCCAAATTGGAGATATATATATGAGCTGATCTAGATCTAGTTCTGAGTGTCTGCTTTTAATCTATAGCATCCCCAGGATTTCAGGTTTAGCTCTGGGTTAGTTGTCCGAAGACTGGTAAATCTGGGACTGGCTCTATGCTACTGTACAGGAGAGTACAGGGCTTCCATCAAGTTATTACTCAGCCAGTCAGTTTGTAGTCTCACTACTGAAGACAGCAGACAAGCCAAGACAGATTCCATGGTATTGGGGACTTTGATAGAAGATAGAACAATTCCATTCATCCAGTGTTGTGTGAGGGAGGGACATTTTTCACTGGAACTTTCCATTCTACCCTATCCTCTTCCACGAGAGCAATGGCTCAATCATAGGTTCGCTGACTTCAAAGGTGAAAGAGGTTTTAGGGGAACACCATTCAAATCCCTTCATTAAGCAGTTGAGGAAACTAAGGTCCATAGAGGTTAAATGATTTACCTGATGTTGCAGAGGTAGTAAATGGAAGAGCCAAGAATAGAACTCAGGACCTCTATCTTCAAATCCATCACTCTTTCCATTTGCCAGGCTGACATGTTGCTTCTTGATCAGTCAGCTCAGTCAAGTGGAAAAGGTAATAGATTTGAAATTATGGGACCTTGGTTTTAATCCTGATTCTGTCACTATTTGTATGACTGTGATCAAGTCTTCCTTTCTTCCAGGCTTCAGTGTCTTTATCTGTAAATTGAGGGAGATGGGAGAATTGGAATGAAACATCCCTTCTAGCTTTAAAGATGTGATCCTATTATCTCTCTGTATTATTCTTTAGTATGGTTCCATGAACTGCCTTCCTTTGGAAAAACTTAGTTCACTGAACAAGCCTCCTGATGACTCAGTCAGACATGAGAGATGGTTGCCTACCATCCATACCCCTTCCCCTGCTGCCCCCTCAAAGAAAGAAAAACATAAAATTGAAAAGAAGATCTTATATGGTTGATAGTTTGGTGGATTTCTTTTCTAACCCTTTAGTCATTTTACTCATGTAGCTAAACACCAGGAAGGCTGAGGTGAAAGATGGGCTTATCAGAGTTCTGAAATACCAGACAGCCTAATAAATCTAGTTCAGGTCAAGATTAGCATTGTCTGAAGATGTAGCCTCTTGGCCTAATCTGCAGTCAAAGGGGTAACCTAGACATCTTTTAATGTGGTGTACTACTGCTTTGGCTATTGTTTGGTTGTTGTTGAATTTTAAAAATGCAACAAAGTATAGCAGGAAAACTCTAAAGCTGGATTTGTTGAGCTTTATAATCTGAAAATTGAAAATGAACATTTATATCAATAAGGTCCCCAAACAGTCCAACACTTTCCTTTCTTTACCAGCAGGAAGAGCCTTAACTGAGAGGAGGGGGGTGGGGATCAGTACTTAACCCCAGGACACCAACTCTGTTTTGGCAGGGGTGGCACACAGAAAAGTGTCAATTACCCATAAAATGTATGAAGTACTACCAAGTGCATTTTCTTGGAAAATTCCACTTTAGAATTGATCAGTCCTTTGTAGGACAGATGACTTGTAACTAGAAATAGTCTTTTCCAAATAATCTGTACAGAATCATAGAAATTGAGAACTATAAGAGACCTTAGAGATTATATAATACAACCATGTCATTTTATAGATAAGAATACTGAGGCTCATGAAGACTAAGCTATTTGACTGAAGACCTACAGCTTCTAAGAGCAGAGCTAAAATATTAATTCAAGTTTCTGGGATCCCTGTGCCATCTTCTAACCACTAGATGAGGGATCCTTAATCTGGGGTACAGTATATGGATCAATTTAAGGGAATCTGTGAACTTGAATGGAAAAAAATTACATCTTCATTTTCACTAACCATTAATGGAAATTTATTTAGCAAGTCCATTAATTGTGAGTGGAGGCAATAAGCCACACGGTATTGTTGTGTCAAAGGGGTCCATGATGCAAAAATGCTTGAGATCTCCTGCACCAAACTAAAACCAAATTTGTTTATCTGCTAGATTAAGGATCATTCTTATCCATGAAATCCTTTGGATCAACATTGAGGTTTTTTGAAATATTCCAAAATCCTTTAAGTCAAAGTTCTAGTGTATATTATGAAAAAGTCCTTTATCATTTTTAATGAGTGGCACAGTAGATAGAACACTAGGTCTGAAGTCAGGAAGACTCATCTTCTTGAATTCATATCTAGCTTCGGGCACCTACTAGCTATGTGACCCTGGGCAAGTCACTTGATTCTGCTTCAGTTTCCTCATCTGTAAAATGAGCTGGAAAAGGAAATGGCACACCTTTGAAGGATCAAGAAAACACCAAATGAGGTCAGGAAGAGTTGGATATGACTGAACAATTAAACAACAAAAATAAGCTTCTCTAAGAGCCAGAGATTCTGCCATTGGGTCCTTCATGAGGCAAGTTGCTTCTGCATTTATCAGTTGGGAATGTCTGAACAATTGTGGTACATGAATGGAATAGCATATACTATAAGAAATGATGAACATGAAGAATTCAGAGAAGTATGGGGAGATTGATGGGAACTGATTCAAGTGAAGTAAGCAAAGCAAAAGAAAAGAAATAGACAGTGGAGATAGAAAGAACAAAATCTCTAAAACACAACACTACAAATATGCTGATGCCACCTGGGTCCCAGAGAAGAGGTGAGAAAATGTGGCTCACTCTCTTCCTTGAAAAGGTTGTAGACTGTGGGTAAGACTCATTGCATATTCTGCCAGATTCACTAATTTATAGGTTCGTTAATTTTTCTAAACAATTTCCCCCTCCTTCTTGCTTATTCTTTGTCACAAGGGATGAGTCATATAAAGAGGAAATAAGAGAGAGATATTTGGAAATGGAGAGTACATAAAAACAAAAAAATACAAGTGAAAGTTTAAAATATTCAAAAAAGAAGGGCAAAAGTAAATGTTTTCATAACTAGAAAGTATCTTTTTCTGTGGTCATCCTATGGATGAGCTCCTCCAAACTTAACCACATTGTCCTCAGACAACATGCATACGGTCCATCCCCTAAGGCATGCTTAAAGCCTTTCTAGCTCATCATATCTTGCTAGACATTGAGTTCCACTGTCAAAGCCTTTGTGAATCTCGGGTTACTGTCTACCATGGTGGAGTGTCAGCAGAGGATGTAACTGGAGAAAAGGAGATATTACTATTGTCATCCTAGAACCACAGACATATTGAGACCTGGAATAGATGTCAAAAATCATAAAGTTTAACTCCTTAATTTTACAAATGAGGAGATTAAAGCACAGAGGATTTGTCCAAAGCACAAGTGATTTGTCCAAGGTTCCATAGAGGGAGAGTGAAGTACTCCGACTCCAAATCTAAAACTCTTTCCACCATATCTTGTTTCTCTCTGATGTTACTATTACTGTCTTTTCCCACAAACCTTTCCAAACTGTGGAGGGCCCTACCATGGTCCTAGTCACCTAGGCTTGTAATCTAAGTGTCATCTTTGCCTCTTCACTCTCATTCACCCCACCTATCCAATCCATTGCCAAGTCCTGTCATTTCTACCTTCATGACAGCTCTTTAAGATGTTCACCTTCTCTCCTCTGAAACATACCACCCCAATACAGTCCCTCATCACCTCATACGAGGATTGTGGCAATAGACTTCTGGTTCATGTCCCTGACTCATCTCTCCCCACTCTACTTCATCCTCCACTCAGCTACCAAAGTGATCCTCCCAAAGCACAGGTCTGCTGATTTCACTCTACAACCACTCAACAAACTCCAGAGGCTTCCTATTAACTTCAGGATAAAAAAATAATCCTCTGGTTGTTGATAGTATCGATTCCATAGCAGAAAAGCAATAAAAGCTAGGCAATTGGGGTTAAGTGACTTGCCCAGGGTCACACAGTAGGAAGTATCTGAGGCCAGATTTTAACCTAGACCTCCCATACCCAGGCCTGGCTCTCTATTCAATGAGCCACCTAACCATCTGCTCTGGTTGTTTTTGTTTATTTTTTAACTCCTTCACAACTTGACCCTCCCTACATTTCTAAATATTCTATCATTTTTCTTCCATGTGTTGTATAATCCAGTGACATTAGCCTTCTTGCCATTTCTCAGAAATGACACTCTCCCCAACCCCAAATTTTATGGCTTTTCCCGTCTGTTCTCAGTACTTGCTCCTCTTCTCTTCCTCCTAGATTCCTTCAAAATTCAGCTCAAATCCTTCCTTTTGCAAGCTTTGCCTTCTACCCCCACTCCAAATGTCATTGCCTCCCTTCTGAGATTACCTCTAATTTCATATCTATCCATCTATCTATCTATCTATCTACCTATCTATCCATCTATCTAACTCTATCTTTCTGTCTGTCCATCTATCCATGAATCCATCCATCCATCTATCTATCTATCTATCTATCTATCTATCTACCTACCTTGTATTTATATCTTGTATATACATATTGTTTGCAAATGCTCTCCCATTCAAATGTCAGTCAGTAATTCAGTCACCTACCATTTATTAAACTCCTACTATGTGTCAAGAACAATATTAAATGTTAAGGAAAACAGGGGGAAAAGGTTGAAATATCCCCAACAAAAGCAGTTGCTATTCTCAAGGATTCATAGTTTTGAGGGCATAGACAGCCTTTTAACCTCTCTTTGTATCACCGGAGCTTAGCACAGTGCCTGGGAAATAGTGAGCACTTAATAAATGCTGCTTGATTTGATTTAGCTTTTTAAAAAGAAAATAAACCTATGACTGTGTTGGTATAGGAAACTGCCAGTGAGGAAACTTTCTCTATAGATGCAACTCAGCACCAACTCTATGATATGTAATCCTAAAGAGTTCTCTGGGAGCCTTGAGGGGTTAAGTGAGTTACCAAAGTCACACTGCCCAGGATTGTCAAAGGTGGAACTTCACTCTATCTCTTCCTGACTAATGAGCTAGTTCACCGCATTGTCTCCCACTGCTTTTTGGTTATTATTTTACAAAAAGAGAATTAGCCATGCTCTTTGTAGTGGCAAAAATTTGGAAAATGAGGGGATGTCCATTGATTGGGGAATAGCTGAAAATTGTGGTATATGTTGGTGATGGAATACTATTGTGCTCAATGGAATAATAAAGTGGAGGAATTCCACGGAGACTGGAACAACCTCCAGGAAGTGATGCAGAGTGAGAGGAGCAGAACCAGGAGAACATTATACACAGAGACTGAAACATTGTGGCACAATCAAATGTAATGGACTTCTCTACTAGCATCAAGGCAATGACCCAGGACAATCCAGAGGAACTTATGAGAAAGAACACTATCCACATCCAGAGAAAGAACTGTGGGAGGAGAAATGCATTAGAAAAATATATGATCGATCACAGAGTATGATAGGGATGTGATTAGAGTTTTGATGTTAAACAATCGCTCGATTGCAAATATGAATAACATGAAATTAGGTTTTGAACAATGATACATGTATAACCCAGTGGAACGGCTTGTTGGCTTTGGGAGGGGAGGAGGAGAAAGCAGGGAGAGGATCATGAATAATGTAACCATGGAAAAATAAAAATTAAGAAAAAAGAGAACTGGTAAAGAATTTGTTCTCCTTCTATAAATACCTATTTCCTTCATTTTGATGTACCTACCATTGGCAAACTTTTTTATTCAGTCAGATAAATTTAAAATAGTCACTTAAGGTGTCATTGTTATAATTAAATCTTAGGAAAAGTCCAAAGGATCTCTCTTACCAACCCACCAGAGTCAGAGCTAACATTCCAATCAGAGGTCAGGTGAGGGATGGGCTAATTAAATCTGCTTTTATTTTAAACTGACCTTTCTTTTTAGAATCTTGATAAATCACTTCTTTATTTTCTGTTGAGGAGTTTTACACAACCTCATTTTTTTTTAGAGCTGAGCTTGGTTTCATTGGTTTTCTCCATGTCCTTTCAAGTAAAAAGAACTATGATGAATGCTATTTCTTGATTGGAAGGGTCTGAGATGTTGAATAGGGTCTTATTGAAAAATACGGGGTGATATGCTGGGAGAATGTTTCCTTAGATTTACACTTTTCTACATGAGTCAGGAGCCTATTATCTCAGCATTCAACAGACATTGATAATTTTTCATCCATTCCACATTGATAAAAGTGAAGACATTTGAAAAGTGAGTGACAAATGACAAAAAAAGAAATCTCTTTCCCAAGGCTAAGTTCCTTTTATATATCTTTCTGCTGCATTCATTTGCTATTCATCTTTCTTAATTTAGGACTGAACAGGAGATCTGACTGTGTTTTAATGAAATCATTTTTATTCTGTTGCTTACTGAGTTACCCAGGAAAAGAGTCTGAATTCTTTGAGAATTCATAATAGCAGGGGGTTACTCTGTACCCCTGGAGCACACTATTTAATAAAGGATCTCAAGGCACCTTGTAAACTTCCATTCATTCTTTTAACAACCTTCCAGAGATAGGTGTCTCAGAGGCAGGTCACTAGCATTAGCTCCATTTCCCAGGGAAGGAAACCAACCACTGAGACTGGTAATTACTTCTCATAAGTCACTGAATTGCAAAAGAAGAAAAAGTAGCGGAGCTGAAGCACAAGAGCTGAAGGACTGAGGGCATCCCCTGAACTGAGTTACCAATCCTTTATACCTCTTAGACTTAGGTACCGAAATGGAGGGCATTCCCACATTCCCCCATTCAATCATTCAGCCATTCATTCACTCATTTACCCATCCATGTGATGAGTATTAATTGATTAACTATTCAATACCCAATATCATGCTATACGTTGCAGGAATGAAAAAAAAAAAAGAATTGGATACAGTTTTTGCCCTCATAAAACTTATATTCTACTAATAGATATCTAATAGATAAGATAGTAATACTAAGATATATTTTCATATAAAGCATGAGAAAAGTACAAATGGATATATTGGATTAAAAGGTAAGGACATTAATTTCAACTCGAGTCAGTGATATTTTGGGTAGATCTGGAAGTATAGGTAAGACTTGGACAGGTGATTCTGGGGTCAGGAGAGAGGAGAAGGGCATTCCAGACACAGATAACAACATAAACACAGAGAGGTAATCAGGAAATCATGGGACTTATTTGGACAACAGCAAATATTATCATTTCTATCATAGCATTGTCCCTGCCTTTGTATACTTCAAAGCCATATCCCTGCTGCTGTCTCATTCTGGAACTTCCCTCAGTAATTTGTCCCTCCTCACCCTAGAACATCCAATTACCATTGTAGTCTTCTCACCCTGGAATTTCCTCTGAAGTGCTTGCTCCCTTCTCCCACAGCCTCCATTTTGAGAAGAATCTTAAGTTGACCAATCTTCCTTCCCCTACTAGCCCTGTTACTTTCTGGACTTCAAAACCACAGCCCTGTGCCAAATACCTTTCTCCCTCCTTGCCATAACCCTTCAGTGAGTTGTCTTCCCTATTAGAGTCTATATTCCTTGTTCTTTTTGCTTGTATTTGTATCCCTAACCCTTAGCACCATGTTTAGTACATAGAAACCATTTAATAAATTACTTTCCTTCCTTCCTCCCTCCCTTCTTTCATCCTTCCTTCCTTCCCTCCCTTCCTTTTTCCCTCCCTTCCTTTTTCCCTCCCTTCCTCCTTCCTTCCTTCCCTCCCTTCCTTCCTCCCTCCTTTCCTCCCTTCCTCCCTTCCTCCCTTCTTCCCTTCCTTCTTCCCTCGCTCCCTTTCTTCCTCCCTCCCTCCCTCCCTTCCTTCCTTCCTTCCTTCCTTCCTTCCTTTCTTCATGCCTTCCTTCATGCCTTCCTCCCTTTCTTTCTGAGTATAATAGATGTCACCTTTCCCCCAACCCATCACTGCCATTTAACTATCTTCTGCACCCTTGCCCTTCTTTCCACATACACATTGGATTATTTGTTCATGAAGAGTAGTGAGAGACATGAATGGATATATAAACTGAGGCCAAATTGTGGAGACCTTGAAAGCAAAATGAAGATGTTTAGAGTTAATTTGACAGATAATAAAGAATCATTTAAGGTTTTGAGCAAGGTGTCAATGTGGGATTATAAGATCACAGATTTAGAGCTTTGAGTTGATTATAGTCTAATCTCATTTTATTGTATTTTATTTTTATTAATAAAATTTAACCACATGGATCTCAGCCTCTCTTTCTCCCTCCCTACATCACAGAAGGCATCTTCTGGGAGACAGACATGTTCATACAAATTATGTCTTTCATGTTTCCACCTTTCAGTTCACTCTCTGGAGGTCACATTCACAATTTATTCTTTAAGAAATAAATCTGTAACTGTGCATGATGTTCTCCCGGTTCTACTCATTTTTCTGTTCCTCATTTTACTCTATGAGAAACTGAAACTCCCTAGAACTGAAGTGACTTACCCAAAGGCAAACAAGTAGTAAGCAGCAGAATCAAAATTCAAACTTAAATCCTCTGATTCTAAATCCAGTATTTTTGTTCATCATCCCATGGCTGTCTGTAAAGGTTCTTAGAGCAAGGCAAAACTGTTATAGCAGATCTTAGAGCAGATGTAAAAGAGAGTCACGTATCTGGAATCAACCACAGAATAGCCCAGATTTTTCAATTAGCATGCAATGCCTCCTAACAGAATTTGTACTGGGCAAAGTCACTGCTGTTTTGTTCCAGGTAACTGACATCTGGAGTCAGGAAAGGGATGGAACACATTTATTCCTTATGGAACCTTGTGTGCCATAGACTTCTCTTCTGACTCCCAGACTATCCCTTGAACCACCATCTTTCCCCTCCATCCCCACTGCAATTTCTGATGCTTCAGCCTCCAGATCCTGGATTCCCACTCCTCATCCCCAGGAACAACTAATTTTTTTGTCCTAGGTGAAATTATTTTTTGGCTCTGAAGGAAGGAAAACTACTCTTGCATGCAGACACCTCACAAGCCATCTTTCTCTGCTGGTTTTTACAAATGAGGTCCCTCCCTTTCAATTGCCTGGAGACTATGGCAAAGGCACAACTCTGGGAGATAAAGGGTAGGAAATTCAAGATTTGATACTTCAAAATGAAACTGCTTTGCAGCAGTGAGTAACCAGCTCTCTTTTACCTGTGTTATCATTCTCTGGGTTTCTTTTTGGCCATGTGTGGGGATTCTGGCACAGGGAAGGAGATGGGTCTGGTCTTTCATGTTCCCATAAGAGTAGAGTCTCTCTGTAGGTAGCTGTCTTCTTTTGAAGGGGCAATAATAAAGAGGGAGGGGTCTGGTTGAATGGGAAATGGATCCTAAAGTGGTTGATTAACTAGGGTCAGAGGTTGTTGATGAGGAGGCTCAAAGGATCGTGGATCCAGAACTAGAAAGGACTTTAGTTGTTGTTCAATTGTGTCTAACTCTGTGACACTAGACCATATCACACTAATACCATTCAAGCATTTTTCTTGTCAAAGATACTAAAATGGCATGCCATTTTCTTCTCCAGTGGATTAAGGCAAATAGAGGTTAAGTGACTTGCCCAGTGTTATACAGTATAGACCAGTACCAGGCCATATTTGTATTTGTTTTCCTGACTCCAATCCCAGTATTTTGTCCACCAAGCCACCTAATTGCTTCCAAAGGGCCTTGGGAGTCATCTAATCCAACCCCCTAATTTTACAAATGAAGAAACTAAAGGAATTTACCTGAGGTCTCACAGAGCCAGAATTTGAATTCAAATAACTCTGACTCAAATTTGAGCACTCCTTCCACTGTACTCTCCATCCAAAGGTTGGGGACTAGCAGTACTATAAATCAGAGGTGGCAAATTCAATTCCCACAACACTCCTGATGAAAACCTGAACCAGATTAAAATGTGACTGGAAAATAGTTAACAAAATAAATAAAAATATAATAGAACATAGATAATGTTAATATGTGGTTTTCCAAGTCAGTACATGCCACATGATTCCTTATGTGCTATTTTGTAGCCCCTGCTTTTATTTGAGTTTAACACTACTATTACAGATCAATTTAGCAAATGTTTATTAAGTCCATTTCTGGATAAAGCACTCTACCAGCTACTTGGGGTACAAAGATAAAAACAAGAAAATCCCTTGCCATCAAGGAGCTGACATTTGGAGAGGAAAGCTATATATATATATATATATATATATATATATATATATATATAGATATAGATATAGATATAGATATAGATATAGATATAGATATAGATATAGATATAGATATAGATAGATATAGATATATACATACACACACACACACACACACACACATACATACATACCAGGTCATTTCAAAAGAGAAAAAAATGGTAAAAAGAGTAGGGATAAGGAAAGAGCTTGTGTAGGTGGGGACATCTGAGCTATGCGTTAAAGGGCTCTTAAGATTCTATCAGGGGAAAGTAGCAGCAGTAGCAAGAGCAGCAGAGAGTACAAGCCCAGTGACCCAGCAGACCCCAGGAATGACCCCTGCCTGCATGAGGGTCCAGTGTATCCTGATCCACTTTGAGCATAGGTCCAGGCTGACTTCCGGATCTCTGGCACCTGCCCCCTTCCCCACATGATAGTACAGAATGCTGCAAATCGATCTCCATTGTTGTCTTGTATTATACAGAAACCATGCATGCTGGCCTTTGTGTCTCTGTGGATAATGCCCATTGGTAACAGCTCCGGCTTCCTAAAGAGGTGCTTCAGAATCTCAACCTCATAGGATGAAATGTTTTCTTTCTTTCTGGAAAAAAAAAAAACCAGAGCCGATTCCAAAATACCAAGTCACTGTTATAACTTGGCACTGTGTTTCAGAGTGGATTTTATGGTTATCACAGCAGAGAACCTCCCCCCAGCTCTGTTCCTTTCCCATCCCCCAATGAGTCAGGCTTGACAAAGCAATTCTGAACAACCATAGCATACATACACAGGACAGGTTCTAACCAGCAGGAAGAACATTAGTGGTTCAGATATAATACAATAAAAACCATCAACTTATTTTCTCACTGTTGCCTTGTAGTGAAGCATAATGGTGTCTTCTGTTGAATTGATTGGAAGTGTTGGCTGGATTTCTAATAACCTCATGATATTCAGTAATCACATCACTCTCACTATTCTGGGTACTTTCAAGCTCTCATCCAATCATTCTTCAGCATATTCACACTAGAGCAGAGAGGTCAACCCACTCCTCAATGGGATGAATGAAGAAACTGAGACATAGGGTCAGAGAGTAAGTTTCTGGAAGAGTAGAGTACTAAATCTAAAGGGTTGAATTCAGAGTCACTAAACCTGAGTTCAAATCCCAGTTCTGCCACTTGTGTAACTTTGGGTAGTTCACTTAACATAGTTGGACTCCGTTTTCCTCATTTGTAAAAATAAGATAATTGGGCTAGATTACCTCTAAGACTCCTTCTACCACCAGCTCAAAGATTCCACGATCCTATGAACCAAATCCATGAGACTATATATACTATAATGTCTAGCACTTCTTCCATATATATGGATAGGTAGGTGAATAAAAGTTGGTTGGTTGGTTTTTCTATTTAAATGCTCTCATGTTTTGTTTGTTAATGCAACTGAGTCAAAATGGGCAATTTTGTACCTACAACAAACTTAACAAAATGTGACCTCATTTTTTTTTTGAGAAAGGGACATAGAAACCTAAGACATTGTATCTGAGAGTAGATACCCAGGGACCGAAAGGAAAGAAGTGGGTAGTTCTCTATTTTAGATAATGATTCTTGCTAACTAGGTTGGAAAATCTGGTGAAAGAATGTTAGTATTGTCAACATCCTCTACATTTTGGCACTTTAGACAAAATCATAGTCCCCCATCTTAGTTGTAGTCTGGCTAAAGAACACCATAACTATTATACATCTTGCATCTATGAAGTTTCCAGAAGCAATATTAGCATGAGACCATGATATATGTTTAAGAGAAAATGATACAGTTTAATCAGAAGACATACCTAACACTGTATTGCAGAGGCGACCAGCCTACCTAAGTTGTATCGTCTGAGTGACACATGCCATGATGGGTGCTCCTTCCAGAGACAGGGTGTCAACCTTCATCTTGAAGATTGGGGGCTGATGCTATTAGCACTGCAGGGTCTAACACCATTGCCAAGGGCATCGTGGGTGTAGGAACAATGCCTTTAGCATTGCTAGAGGAAGGAGCTAAGCGCCACCTGGGAGGTCTTCAGCCAGGGTCAGCTTTCCACATAGTCAAGGTAGGCAGCCTGATATCACCATTAGTGTCACTCCTTAGGGACCTTCTGGAAATACCCACATTTTAACTGGACTGAATATTATGCTTATCTGAAAAGTCAAATGCACTGCTTAGATACCAACACATTGACAAGGATTCAAAGATTGGGTATGGTGATGATACTTTGTCTCTTGAAGGGGGTGGAGAAAAGGAGAATAAGACTGGAGAGAACAGGAGAGGGGATGGATAAATAAGTTGTGGCATAAGATCATGATGGAATACTACTGAACCATAAGAAATGGTGAGTAGGTTAAAAACATATTTTTAAAAACACAGAAAGTCTTACATGAAATTATAAAGAAGGAAATGAGCAAAACCAAGAGAACACTATATATAGCAACAGAGCTGTTGTTTGAAGAATGACTTGTCCACCTTCAGAGAAAGAACTATGAATAGAAAAGGTAAGACATAGTTTTATATATACATGTTTCTCTCAAATACAAGAGTCAAGAGAAGCATAAAAAGGAAAGCAGGAAATAGAAATAAAAAAAACATTCAACTATGATCTGGTAATACCACTACTGAGTCTCTATTCCAAAGAGATAATAAAAAAAGGGAAAGGAACTATTTATTCAAAAATATTTAGAGTGACTCATTTTGTAGTGGCAAAGAATTGGAAATTGAGGCAATGTCCATCAGTTGAGGAATGGCTGAGCAAATTGTGTTACATGTTGGTAATGAAATGCTATTGTGCTTTAAGAAATGACAAACAAGATGATAAAAAAATGGAATGATCTGCAGGAACTGATGCAGGGCGAAATAAGCAGAACTGGGCAAACATTATACATAACAACAGCCATATTGGATGATGATTATCTGTTAAGACTTGGCTACTCTCAGCAATGCAGTGATCTGGGACAATCCTCAAGGACTTATGACGGGGAATGCTCTCCACCTTCAGAGAAAGAACTGTTGGGTCATCTTTCCCATCAGTGTATTTACTGTCTTATCTTGGGGTTTTAGTTTTGTATGTGTGTCTGTGGTCTTACAACAATGACTACTATGGAAGTGTGTTTTGTATGATAATAAAAAATGAAAAAAAAAGGCATTCAATAAAGTTAAACTGTTTATGTACCTACATGGGAAGATAATTCTTGTAATGCCTAAGAATTTTGCCATTATTGGGCCAGTTAGAAGGAGTATATGAAGACAAAAGGCAATGGCATGAGGTGGATATGATGAAATGATATAAAAATAAAGTAAAATTAAGGCCTGAGAAAGAAGACAGCATTAGGAAGAGGTTGAAGGGAAAGATAAAATGTGGCAAATTACTGCATATAAAAGAGGCATGAAAGAACTTTTACAGTAGAGGAGAAAATAAGAGAAGTGGGGAGGGGAGTGAATGAACCTTACTCTAATAGGAATTGGCTCAGTGAGGGAAGAATAGACACAATCAAGTGGGTATAGAAATCTATCTCACCCTATGGGAAAGTCAGAGGGGAAAGAAATATGAGAAATGGGGTAGGGCTAATATAAAAGAGGGAAAATTGGGGGAGATGGTGGTCAGAAACTAAATGGGGAAAATAGGATGGATAATAATACATAGTAACTAAAATCATGCAAAAAGTTATATATCATTAATAAAAGCCTCATTTCTCAAAGACATAGAGAATTGAGTTGTATAAGAATACAAGTCATTCCCCAACTCATAAATGATCAAAAGTTATGAACTGACAGTTCACAAAATAATTAAAGCTCTCTATAGTCAAGAAAAAATGCTCTAACTCACTAGTAACTAGAGAAATGCACATTAAAACAACTCTGTGGTGCCACCCTACACCTATCAGATAGGCTATTAGGACCAAAAAGGAAAATGACAAAACTTGAAGGCAATGTGGGGAAAATGAGGCATTCTTGCACTGTTGGGGAGTTGTGAACTGATTTAATGATTCTGGAGAGCAATTTGGACCTATGCTTCAAGGGGTATAAAACATTACATACTATTTGACCCAGCCATTCTATTAACAAACATATCCCAGGGACAGCTGGATAGCTCAATGTATTGAGAGCCAGGTCTAGAAACAGGAGGCGCTCAGTTCAAATTTGTCCTCAGACACTTCCTAGCTGTGTGACCCTGGGCAAGTCACTTGACCCCCATTGCCATTGCCCTTGATGCTCTTCTGCTTTGGAACCAATACATGGAATTGATTCTAAGACAGAAAGTAAGGGTTTTTTATAAAAATAAATAAAAACAAGCTTATATCCCAAAGAGATAAAAAAAAAGGGGGCAAGGACCTATATGTTCAAAACATATTTAAAGCAGCTCTTTTTGTGGGGGCAAAGTATTCAAAAGTGAGAGGATACTCATCAATTGGGCAATGGCTAAGTTATGGTACATGATTATAATGAAATACTATTGTGTTATAAGAAATGACAAGCAGAAAGAGCCCAGAAAAACCTGGAAAGACTTACATGAACTAAGCAGAGTAGAATAAGCAGAACCAAGAGAACAATGTACACAGAAAGGAATACTGTATAATGAATAACTCAGCAATTCAATGATCCAAAACTATCCCACAGGACTCATGACTAAAAAAAATGCCATCTGCTTTCAGAAAAAGAACCAACGGAGAGAGAGAGAGAGAGAGAGAGAGGGAGGGAGGGAGGGAGGGAGGGAGGGAGAGAGAGAGAGAGAGAGAGAGAGAGAGAGAGAGAGAGAGAGAGAGAGAGAGAGAGAGAGAGAGAGAGAGAGAGAAAGAAAGAAAGAAAGAAAGAAAGAAAGAAAGAAAGAAAGAAAGAAAGAAAGAAAGAAAGAAAGAAAGAAAGAAAGAAAGAAAGAAAGAAAGAAAGAAAGAAAGAAGGAAAGAAGGAAAGAAAGAAAGGAAAGGAAAGGAAAGGAAAGGAAAGGAAAGGAAAGGAAAGGAAAGGAAAGGAAAGGAAAGGAAAGGAAAGGAAAAGAAAAGAAAGGAAAGGAAAAGAAAAGAAAAGAAAAGAAAAGAAAAGAAAAGAAAAGAAAAGAAAAGAAAAGAAAAGAAAAGAAAAGAAAAGAAAAGAAACTGGCCTTGGAGTCAGCAAACCTGGGTTCAATCCTGGATCTACTCCTTATTACCCAAATGAGCAGCAGATGAATTGGATGATCTCCAAATCCAGTGCTCTTTCCCCAAGGTAGAACAATTATGTTGTTTAGTCATTTCCATTATGTCTAATTCTTTGTGACCCCCAAAGGGGTTTTCCTGGCAGAAGTACTAGAGTGGTTTGCCCTTTTCTTCTCCAGCTCATTTTGCAGATGAGGAAACTGAGGCAAAAAGGGTTAAGTGACTCACCCAGGATCACAGAGATAGGAAATGTGTGAGGCCAGATTTGAACTCAAGAAGAGGAGTCTTCCTGACTCCAGACCCAACAACACCATCTACTGTACCACCTAGCTGCCTCAAAACAACTATAATTGTCCCCATTTTATGGGTGAGGAAATCTGAGAGTGTCCAAGTCATTTGCCCAAGTTTACATAGCTAGTAGATAACCCTGCCAAAACCCAGATTTGGTCCTCTGTCATCCTCTTGTTCCTTGCATGTACACACATGCTGCCTCCTGAAGGGCAGAGAGTAGGTACTCAACACAATTTCTGGGATCTCCCAGACCTGCACCCTAATGAGGAGCAGAGAAAAAGGCTATCAGAGCTGCTATTAAATTCTTCCAGCACTCCTCTCCCTTGAAAGTGCTCTGAGGATGTGGGGATTATCTAAGGCCATTTGTTCTTTCAACTGCCTTCAATGCTTTAGCATCCATTACTGATATTTAAAAAAGAAAAGAGCGTGGCATCTCTTGCTGATTCAGCAGAAGAGAGTTCTCATGGCACAGTGTATTGGCTAGCATCCACAAGAACAAAACTGCTTTTGAGCCCAGTCAGCAGCAGTCAAACCTGCAGGCTGATGGCAGCTAGGCTTGGCCTTAAGCAAAAGGCAAAGTAGATGAAGTTGGGCTTCTGAGCCCTCAGCCTCACTACACCACCTTCTCTTCCCCTCACCTGCTCACCCCTAGAATTCATAGCTCTAGAGCTAGAAGAGACATAAGAGATAACCCAGACTTCCTTTTTCATTTTACAGATGAGGAAACTGAGACACAGATAAAGTGACTTGCCCATGGTCACACAGGTAGTAAGTATCAGAAATGAAATTTGTACCTAGGTACTTTCTCTCCAAGGGGCAGCTGGGTGGCCAGGGAGCCAGTCAAGAATACTCATCTTCTGGAATTAAAATCTGGCTTCAGACACTTCCTAGCTGGGTGACTCTGGGCAACTTGCTTAACCCCACTTGCCTCAGTTTCCTCATCTGTCAAATGAACTAGAGAAGGAAATGGCAAATCACTTTGGTATCTTTGCCAAGAAAATCTCAAATAAAGACCCAAAGAGTTGGTCACCACTGAAACAATGAACAAAAAAAAAACTTGCTCTCTCTAAAGTCAAAGCTTTTCCCCTGAGCCACTGCCTCAGGCTCGGTGCTTTCCTGTGACCTTTCCTCTCCTGCCAGCAACAAAACATTAACAAATTTATTCTGCTCCCAGCTCCCACCCCTAGGTTTTTGTACTGTCCCTCTGGGGAGTATTTGTATTTTTTAAAAGGATTCAGCCATCCCAGTACTGGGCATTCATCCCATGGAGGTCAAAAGCAGAAAGGCTCCATATACACCAAAATATGCACAGTAGCACTTTGGGGGAAGCAAAAAAAAAAAAGAGAAAGAAAGAAAGAAAGAAAATAAAGTTGACTCATGGGTTGGATTGAGAAAAGGACAGAGGCTGTGATTTCATTGATATGGGACACTACCCTGTAAGGAAACTCCTTCTACCAGCTCAGGATGGCACCTCCCCTTCAAGAGAGTTGCCTAAAGCAGTAATGAATGAAATGATTTGCCCAAGGATCTGTCTGTCATAAACAAGCCTGGAACCTAGGTCATCCTGGATTGAAGGTCAGTTCTTTCTCCACCAGGCTCTTTTCTAGAAAGAAAAGCACACTAATTTTGCATCTGGAAAGAGAAATCTTGCCTCTCATTCAGACCTTGACTGTAGACCAGGAGGCTGCCATGTCACCAGTGACAGTTTTATCCCAGACTGAGTCACCCTGAGAATCTGGGTGTGGAAACGTTGTGTACTCTCTGCTAGGGTACCTCTCCTCCATGCCCACGTGCACACAAACTGTTACCTAGCTAATGATCTTGGTTTGTGATTTTTTTTCAAAGCATCTAGGAGATTATCACCAAGCATGTTCTTTCACTCTAGAAAAGGGCTGACAGTTCTGAATCAGATCTGAACACCGAATGCCAATTTTAAAGTATATGTGTGTGTATCTTTGGTGTATTTAGAGCTCATAGAAATTCTGGATTGACAGCCCTGAAGTGTCTGCCTGTCAATCTGGCAGCCTACCCACCTCGGTATCTCTATCTCTGAAGCTCAGGTTGCATGGGGGAGCAGGGTGCTGAGAATGAAGGCAACCACTTATCTGTGAAAGACACCCAGCAAGAGGTTGGCCAAGGGAGGATTTTCCATAGCCCACCACCGCTCTCCTTTCTGTTCTGGAAGAATGGAAGGCAATTGTGGATTCTTATCAATAACATTGGATTGGGAGTTGGGAGACCAGGGTTTGAGTGTGGGTGCCATCACTTTTTTGTTGGTGGTTCAGTTGTGTCTCTTCATGACCCTGTGAACCATTACATACCAAAGATACTAGAGTGGCTTGGAATCCCTTCTCCAGTGGATTAAGGCAAACAGAAGTTGCCCAGGGTGAGAGTATCTGAGGTCAAATTTGAACTTGGGTCTTCCTGACTCCAGGTCCAGTGCTCTATCCAATGAGCCATCTAGCTACCCTAGATTATTATTATTAATAAAACGTATCAGCCCCTTGAACAAATCATTTAATGTTTCAAGATTAGTTTCCTTCTCGGTAAAATGAGGGGGATTGAACTCACTGATTTCTATAGTTATTTTCATCTCTCAAATGATATAATTCTAGGTTAAACCAAATACTCTGGCTCTTGAAATGACCCTTCACATTCTTTGTATTGGAAAGTGCATATTTAATGTGTGGCTTAATAGAGTCTTTTCTTTTTGAATCCCTGACTTTCTGTCTTAGTAACAATTATAAGACAGAAGAGCAATAAAGTCGAGGCAATTGGGGTTAAATGACTTGTCCAGGGTCACAGAGCTAGAAAAGTGTCTGAGGTCATATTTGAACCCAGGTCCTCCCAACTCCAGGCCTGGCCCTCTATCCAGTGTGCTGCCTCGCTGCCCTAACCTTATAGAATCTTAGAGACTTGTCCATTGTACTGAGAGATGAAGTAATTTATCTATGATCAGACAAAAAGGATTTGTCCAAAATGGGCCTTGAACCCTTCTTTGTCTTTCTACCTCCAAGGTCAGCTCTCCAGCTCTCTCTACTATTCCATGGCTGCCTAGTTTAATCATTATTGAATTGAAATGCTAAGAATTGATATCTGCCTGGTAGGAAATTATAAGGATGAGTTCACTCAAAGTCAAGTGGACGAGTCCCTGGAAAACCCATTTTACTAATCCCAGTATTTTTCCTAGAAGGGTTTTTGTTCTGATATCTTTAAAAAATAAGGCTTAGAATCAGCAGACACCTGGGTTTGCTTTCCATCTCTGCTACTTTCTAGCTTTGGAAACAAGTCTCTGAACTCAGTTAAGATCGTGTAGTACCTATATCACCTATATAATACTTGGATGTGCTCAGATTTATTGCAGGGAATACCCATCATTGATACTCTCTTCCCCAGTACCTACAAAGACTCACTCTCTTAGGATCAGGATATAGACAGTGGACAGCTTATGAATAATCCTTCAGCCCATTCAAATTTATCCATACAGTAGGATAAACAGAGGCAAATCTATGTAGGTTCTGGACTTTGGGAACCCATGCAATGCAGGAGTCTTTCCCATGGTCTTTCAACTCTCCCTGGAAGTCTACCAATAGTCGTTGATTAATGTCCTTGTAGCCCTGGCAGAATAGGTTGTATTCAGTAAAAGGATGGGGAGTGAGGGGCTGGAACTGTGGGGATCTTTAGCTTGAACTGAATGTAGAAGGGAAGTGCTCTTGTTATTATTGTTTTACAGATAAGGAAACTGAGGCTAAGAGAAGTTTCCAGAATCTATCAATGAACATGCATCTATTAAGTGCCAGTGATGTACGAGGGGGGCTCACACAGCAAGGAAGATTCTAAATAGCAGATGAATCCAAAGCTTCTTGATTCCATGCCCAAGATTCTATCCACTGTACCAAATGACCTCTTGGTCAGACTCCCTACTTCCTCCTCATACATTTGCAGACACACAGACTGATCAGATTCCTTCCATCAAAGGGATAGGCAGGAGCAGAAAGAAGAGAGAAAAACCCAAGGGAGTTTTGTGCTTTGATATAAAAGGCTTGGCTCAGAGGGAAGGTTGAAACTCATGGTTAAAATAAGAAAGTTCAAGAATTTGACCCTGATTAAGGTCTGACATGCAAATATCCCCAGTCCGGGTTAGCCACCTTCACCCAGTTCAGGCTTCTCAAGAAGCCAGATTGACCACTGGACAAAGAGAGGCTCCCAGGGTCCTCTTAAGGAGTCTGAGGATTTCACTTCCAGTGGAGCTGGGAACTAAGCAAAGGACTTGGTCGGCAGCTACGAGCCTCAACTCTTGCCCCCTCTGTCCTCTGGAAATGAGCTAAAATCCCACACCACTGAGCAAAAGCTCCAGCTCTCTGAGGCAGCCTGACCTGGGTTCAGTGAGTGATTAATTTTTGAAGGGCCAAGGAATGGAAACTTTCTCCTTTTTCTTCTTTGGGGGCCATGAGTGCTTTGCACTTGAATGTTTCATTTGTTTCTCTCATAACAAGACTCAGTATAGGAAAACATTTTTGGTATCATTCAATATCTAAAACCCACTCTCATAAATCACTGTGAGAGAGAAGTTTGGCTCAAGAAACTCTCTCCTGGACCTGTTCCTTTATTACCTGGCTTCCTGGCAATGTTGGCTAACCCTGTTGTCATTACATGGCCTCTCGTGCCTCATTTTCTTCCCATGCCTGCTACTGTTATCTGTTCCACCCTTCAAAGTACCACCTCCCCCATAGCCACAAGGGATCTTGAAGCAGAGCCTACATGCATGGGGATGGCAGGTGGGAGGGCGGGAGTGGGATGGTGCTTAATTAGAAAAGTAGGGAAGCCAGTTACGGTCATTATCCTTAGCTAATTTTTAAGGTTCATCAATCTCCCATCTCTACAAATGAGCTGGCCAGGCAGATGCAACAGAAGAATTGAACAGGGAAACAAACAGACCAATGGAAAAAGGAACAGTTGGCCAGTCATGTAGTGCTGTATGGTGCCTGGTTTGTTTCTAAAAAAGGAAAAGCAAAATTCTGTCATGAGAGAGAGAGAGAGAGAGAGAGAGAGAGAGAGAGAGAGAGAGAGAGAGAGAGAGAGAGAGAGAGCAGGGGAGAGAGAGAGAGAGAGAGAGAGGAGAGAGAGAGAGAGAGAGAGAGAGAGAGAGAGAGAGAGAGAGAGAGAGAGAGAGAGAGAGAGAGAGAGAGAGAGAGAGAGAGAGAGAGAGAGCAGGGGAGAGGGAGAGAGAAGGGGAGAGGGAGAGAGAAGGGGAGAGGGAGAAGGAAAGGGAGGGAGAGGGAGAGAGACAGAATATTCAGCCAGCATTCTGAAAGATGCACCAGCATGGCATCCTCGACCCAACTTTGGCAAACCCAATATCTGCCAGGTAAACAATCCAAGTCACAGAGGATTAATGGGTGGTGCTGGGGAGGAGGGAGGAGGTATACTTGTTTTTCTAAGAAACAGACTTGTCAAACTGGGTGCCTCAAGTGATTTTGGATTCACACCCACTGTCTCCAGAACAGCTTGGTGCTGACGAGATTAGCTCACTGAAACACACTGGGATTCGCACAGACACTGCCCACACAGAAGAGGCTGGCACTGTGGCAGAGCTCAAACAGACTGAGAGTTTTTCAGGAGCAGCTCCTTTGGGGTTGTTTTGGGCTAGTGTGGCAGGTCCTTGGCCCCAGGCTCAGGCCACCCAAGTTCCTTTCAATTCCTCATCCCCAGCAGCAGCAGAACGTCAGCTCCTTGGCTTCTTTTGCCACAACCTTAGAAGCAAGCTCAAGTCCCTGCTCTTTTGATACAATATTATGTCTGTCTTCACATCCCCAGCGGCTCTCTCATTACTTTTCTCTGCCTTGCCTGATAACCTGCTCATTTTGGTGGAGAGTTTCCTATGATATAGTTGCCTCATCTCCCTGCAGTGCGGGCTTTCTAGCTCTCTTAGGGATCCAAGTGCAGAATGTTGATGCTGAACTGACCCCCTGTGTGAACATCAGGGCCTTGGGACCAGAGACGTGAGGGATAGGAGGAATGTGGAGTCACAACACAGAAACAATTAGAGGAAGATGGGAGGAGGGTCTTTCACAACTCTATCTGGGGGACAATTCTTGACCAGCTAGAGCAGGGCTTCTTGAACTTTCTTTTGTCTTGGATCCCTTTGGTGGTCCCATGTGGTCAAGGGATTCATTTCTCAGGATGATATTTTTAAATAAATAAAATATAATACATAGGATTACAAAGGAATTATTGAAATAGTTATACAAATATTTTTTAAAACAAAATCACAGACACCAGGTTAAGAATACTTGACCTGGGGGCACCTAGGTGGCTCAGTGAATGGAAAACAGATAGGAGGTCCTAGATTCAAATCTAGCCTCAAACACTGCCTAACTATGTGACCCCGGGCAAGTCACTAAATCCCCGTACTGTTCTTCTGCCTTGGAACCAATACCTAGTAATGATTTTAAGATGGGAACAAGGGTATCTTTTTTAATGCTTGAACTAAGGATAGAGGTGATCATGAAAAGTAAAACAGATTCATTCCATTACATAAAGTCAAATAATTTTCACACAAAAACCATCAATAAGAACCAAATGAGAAGATAAATTATAAAAAAGCATATATAAAATATTACTGTTAAAACTCTGAACTCCAAGAATTATAGAAAATTGATATAAATATATTAGAACAAGCCCCTTATCCCAAGAGCCAAGTGGTATGGGGATAAAAACAATTTTCAAAAGAAAGACAAACTATGAATGGCCATATAAAAACATTTGAAATTACTAACAAGAGGAATTTCAATGAAAACAACCTTGAAGGTTTCTCCTCATTCCCTGTAAATTGGCAAAGCTGACAAAAATTAAGAACAATCAAAGATGGGGGAATGGGAAGTTAGGTATTCTAAATCACTGTTAGTAGAGTTGGGAATTGTTCCTGTATATCGATGTAGAACTCTTCAAGACACTGACTAAACTATTGCTAGGCTTTGATTCTGTGATTCCCACTGCTAGGCATATATCGCAACAGTCAGGACAGAGATCCAGTAACTACTCAAGTATTTGTAGCAAAATATGCAAAACAAAGTGATTATCTAACCATTAGTAGAGTGGGTGAAATAACTGTGGCATACAAATGTGATGCTATATTATTGAATGATAACAGATGCTGAATGGAAAGAAGTCAGAGAAATCTGGAAAATTTCATATGAATTATTGCAGAGTCATCTTGTAGTCACTGATGCAGGAATAAATGGATCCCAAAGAACAGTAAGCACGATAACTACCCAAACATTTATGAAAAGATCACTGAAAGAGCAGTTAGGTAGGTGACTCAGTGGATTGAGAGACAGATCTAGAGATGGGAGATCCTGGGTCCAATTCTGACTTCAGACACTTCCTAGCTGGAGCAACCTAGAAAGTCACTTAACCCCCATTTCTTTCTTTTTTTTAAACCCTTACCTTCCATCTTGGAATCAATACTGTGTATTGGCTCCAAGGCAGAAGAGTGGTAAGGGCTAGGCAATGGGGGTCAAGTGACTTGCCAGGGTCACACAGCTGGAAAGTGTCTGAGGCCAGATTTGAACCTAGCACCTCCTGTCTCTAGGCCTGGCTCTCAATCCACTGAGCTACCCAGTTGCTCCCTTAACCCCCATTTCTTAACCTTTACAACTGCTCTGCCTTGGAACCAATATACCGCATTTGTTTTTCAAACAGGATGTAAGAATTTAAAAAACAAACAAGAAAAGATTATTGAGAGGAGATCAAACTTAAAAAAAAAACAACTGAAGTAATAGAAACACCAGTAATGATGCTCAAGAAAGGACAATGAAACAGACCTTCCCTCTTCAAGGTAGAGGTAGGGAACTGCTAGGGCAGAACATTATAGGGATTCTCTACCAAAGTTGTTTTTGCTTAACTGTTTTTCTTAGAGAGTGAGTTCAATTCTGAGCTGTGTAGCAACAAAGAAGGGAAAGAGAGGAAGGAAGTAACAAGAGATGACTATGAAATATAAATGAAAAGCATCAATAAAACTTTTTAAGCATACCAAAGTTATGCCATAAGTCCCAGCCACCTCTGCCTCTCCTACCTATAGTCAGCAATTACATATGTGATTGTCACATAATTGTCATTTAATCTCTTCCTGGAGATTTCAACTGCCTCCAAATTGTTTTGGCTAATAAAAACTAAGACGATTTGCAAGGAACTCCAGATGCATTTGAACACTTCAGGGGATCGTGCAGACTGAAAACAGATGAAACTTAACTCCAATAAGCATAAGGTAATACACATTGGCAAAAAGGAATCTAAACTGTTAGTGTACATATGTGGGCTTAGAATTTGCAGAAATCTCTGGAGGAAAAGACCCAGGAGTAACTCATAATATTGAGAGTGGGCTGAGCAGCTAGAGAATGACCCAGAGAAGCAATCCTTTGATAAGTAAAAGATTAGCATAGAGTCTGTGAATCACCCTGAGACTTATGGTCTAGGACTGTCCCACAATACACACTATCCTTCTAAAATTCCACATTTACAGAGTTTGAACTAGGGTAGGGCAATAGGAGTTTTATCCTAGGGCAATGAAATTTAGAAGGGGATGATAGTACTTGTATTCCACTGAAACAACTGAGTTTGCCACCTAGTTAGCAAGAATTATAAGTTAAAATGAGAAGCTACCAGCTGGCATACTCTATCACCTTCTTTTCAGCTATATTTTTTTTTTCTAGAATCCCTGCTCCCTCTCATGGACATAGCCTCCTAAATAGCATTCTCCCAGTGTCCTAGGACCTCTCTCTTTCCCAAAGAAGAAATATCCTCCAAATTGTTTCCCCCACCCCACCCCATAGTCTTGTATTCTAAAGTTCAAGTTCTTTCCCCAAGGTCTCTGTGCCCCCCCAATTCAACTAACTCTCTTTTTTGTTCCCTAACTTTCATTTAAAAGGGATCCCAATTCTAGAGGGCAATTTGGAACTATGCCCAAAGGGCTTTAAAAAACTGTCTGCCCTTTGATCCAGGCATAGCACTGCTGGGTTTGTACCCCAAAGAGATAATAAGGAAAAAGACAGGTACAAGAATATTTATAGCTGCTCTCTTTTTGGCGGCAAAAAATTGGAAAACGAGGGGATGCCCTTCAATTGGGGAATGGCTGAACCAATTGTGGTATGTGTTGGTGATGGAATACTATTGTGCTAAAAGGAATAATAAAGTGGAGGAATTCCATGGAGACTGGAACAACCTCCAGGAAGTGTTGCAGAACAAAAGGAACAGAACCAGGAGAACATTTTTACACAGAGACTGATACACTGTGGCACAAATGAATGTAATGGACTTCTATACTAGCAGCAATGCAATGATCCAGGACAATTCTGAGGGACTTATAAGAAAAAATACTATCCACATCCAGAGAAAGAACTGTGGGAGTAGAAACACTAAAGAAAAACAACTGATTGATCACATAGGTTGATGGGGATATGATTGGGGATATAGACTCTAAATGATCACACTAGTGCAAATAGCAACAATACATAAATAGGTCTTGATCAACAACACAAATAAAACCCAATGGAATTGTGAGTTGGCTATGGGAGGGGGTGGAGGGACAGAACATAAAACATGTAACCATTGAAAATTTTTCTTAATCAATAAAATTAAATTTAAAAAATAAAAGAGATCCCACTGATTATCTAGTCCAATGGTTCTCATCCTTTTCAAGCATAAGGACCTCTTTTTGATATAAAGAATTCTAGAGAATCACTCCATAAATGTGGCTGCACATAATGATAAAGAAATTTTAAGTGATGTTGAATTCATGAATTAAAAAAATGAATTTGTATCTTTTGCAACAGAATCTATACATATTTAAAACAGGTAGCAACATATATTTCAAGATATTATTTCTTTAGCCTATAGAAGGTATGTTTGCTAAAGAGAATTAAAATGGTAATAATGGGAATGCACATGGATTCAGGGATCCCTTGCAGTATTTCTATACTATGCCAATGGTCCTCCACCAATGGATTGGGAACCAATAATCCAGTCCCTCCCATGTATTTTACTAGTTTCCTTTCCAGTCTATAACTGTGAAGCCAATGTAGGGTTCCCGTGCAGGCAATGGCAGTGTTTATATTTCTATTACATGTGTTTAAGAAGTAAATAGGAGGAAAGGAAGCGTGATTGCATTTGGGAAATTGTGCAGTGCCTTTAATGACCTTAAGATTCTCCCCGAAGCAAAGGCTCATCTTTTTTTTTTAACACTAATATTCTCCCAGTGAAGCAATTCATCTACAAAGCATAGAACACTACAGTTGCCAAAGGATTAAAGTGAAGGGTTACCAAAAGGGCAGTGGAGAATTTTATGGAAAGAAGGAGCAGAGGGCAGCATATGACCAACAAAGAATCATGCAGGGAAGGGGGCAATAATAAGGCCATCAAAGAGGTGAGTGACTAGGAAAAATAGTCAGATAGTTATGCAACAAAAGCGAGGGGAAATAAATGAACAAACACTTATGAAATACCTACTACATGCCCAGCACTGGCACTAGGAAGTCCATATTCCAGGTGCTGGTTCCTAAGCAATGACAAAAGATCTAAAAGAAAGTTTCCAGTATATTGATTAAACTCCTGAAGTGGAAAATTTTCTAGAGAAAATATACCAAAATGGCCTCAGATGGAATGATATGGGCAAGTTGATATCTATACCATTGGAGTTAACACCTAGATATATAAAATCCCCCAAATATGGAAGTATGAATTTCTATTGTACTCTGTATATAGTATCTACCTTAAATGCCAAGACAATCCCATTGTTGTTGTTGCTTGATTATTTTCAGTGGTATTCTATTCTTTGTCACCCCATTTGGGGTTTTCTTGGTAAAAATACTGAAGTGATTTGCTTTTTCCTTTTCCAGATCATTTTACAGATGAAGAAACTGAGGCAAACAAGGTGAAGGGATTTGCCCAGGATCACAAGTTAGTAAGTATCTAAGGCTAGATTTGAATTTAGGAAGATTTGGGGTCAGGCACTCTATCAATTGTCCCACCTGACTCTCCCAGTGTTTTAATAAAAGATGGGTATTTATCCTCATATTAGAGAGAAGAAAATTAGAGACTCAGTTGAGACTCAGAAAATAAGTGACTCAATCATGGTCACACAACTACATGGTGAGGAGGATAATGATAAATTATATAGGTCAATCAGGTTTGAAAAGTGCTTTACATGTTATCTCATTTGAGACTCACAATGACCTAGAAGGTAGGTGCTATTATCATCTCTATTTTATAGATGAGGACACTGAGGTTGAGTGAGTTGCCCAGGGCCATATAGCTAACAAGTTTCTGAGGCAGAATTTGGACTCAAGTTTTCCTGAATTGAAGCCCAGGACTCTCTCCATTGAGCAATCTGGGTGACAAAAATAAGGGTCAGGATTCAAACCCAGAGCTTCATGGCTCCAAATCCAGCTCTCTATCCAATGCTAATAATCCCTTTGTGCTACTGAGAACAATGGTGTGAAATCTGGATACTCAATTTTTGTTTTCTTCTTTGTCAGTTCCAAGTAGAGTGAATTTTTAACATAGAAGATAGAACCAAAAATATTTAATAGGAAATTGGATTTTATAGGAAATAGGAATTAGGAGATGAGGGAAAAAAGTAGCCAGCTGCCAGGCATGAGTTCTCATTACCATACATATAAACTACATTAAAGAGCAATGAAAGAATCAGAAAAATTAAGATTGCTAAATTAGAGCCAGTTTAGATGGTATGATAGAGTATTAGACCTGGATTGAGGAAGACCTGAGTTCAAATCCTACCTCAGATACCTTATTATTCATGTGATCCTGGATCAGTCACTTAATCTATAGTTTCCTTAAATGTAAGATTGGGGCAATAATAATAATACCTACCTGCTAGGTTTGTTGAGAAGATCAAATGAGTTAATATTTATAAAGTGCTTAATATAGCATCAGTTACATAGTAGGAGCTTAATAAAAGTATGTTTCTATTTCTGCTGTTATGAGGAATCTTTATAAGAGAGAGAAAGACAAGAGTGGTGCCAGAGGAGTTCACACTGGCAAGTGTTGTCCCAGTTTTCAAAAAAGGGTAGAATCTGAAAAACTGCAGGCAAGAGAACTCAAATTTAACTCCAGGAAAAATGTTGAAATATATTAAAGGGATGGTTTGTGAAATCTGAGAAAGGAAAGAAGTGATCACTAAAAACCCACATGGGTTTGTCAAGTACAAGTCATGGCAAACTAAATTC
Organism: Monodelphis domestica; assembly: GCF_027887165.1. Classification (NCBI taxonomy): domain Eukaryota; kingdom Metazoa; phylum Chordata; class Mammalia; order Didelphimorphia; family Didelphidae; genus Monodelphis; species Monodelphis domestica. The sequence continues at coordinate 186,516,073 of NC_077232.1, read as the reverse complement.
ATTATTATTATACTGGTAGGTCAGAGGAATACCAGAGACATCATCTCCTTAAATTTCATCAAAGCATTTGTCAAAGTCACTCATTCTATTCTGGCAGATAAGAAGGTATATATGTGACCTAAATGATGACACGTTTGGGAAGACTCAAAGGCTTGTTGAATGAAGAAGCCCGAAGAAGAGTTATTAATGGATTGCTCTCAACTTGGAGGACATTTTCTGGTAGATAGCACCACAGATTCTGTCCTTGGTCCTGAGCTATTAAATACTCTTAGTAGTGATTTAATTTTGATAACGCCATAGAAAGCATGCTTATCAAATTCTGTAAAAATGACCAAAAAATGCAAAGTATAGATAAGCTATATTATAGCAGAGACAGAATCAGAAAAGAAAACTGTCTCTATAGGCTAAACGGATGGATCAAATTAAGTAAGACAAAATTTCATAGAGATAAATGTCAAGTTTATTACTTAAATTTTAAAAATCTTTTTCATAAGAACAGTATGTGCCTGATTAGATAGTAATGTCTATAAAAAAAGTATCTTGGAGTTTTAGTAAATTAAAAACTCACTCTAAGTTAACAGTGTGAAATGGCAACCAAAACAGCAAAATACTATCCTTGACTGCATTAAGAGAGGTAGAATATGGGGCAGCGGGGTGGCTCAGTGGATTGAGCCAGGCCCATATACGGGAGGTCCTGGGTTCAAATCAGACCTCAGACATTTCTTAGCTATATGATTCTAGGCAAGTCTTAACCCCCCATTGCCTTGCCCTTACCACTCTTCTGCCATAGAACCAATGCATAATACTAATTCTAAGAAGGAAAGTAAGAGTTTAATTTTTAAAAAGAGAGAGGAAGAATATTCTGGATGAAGTGGTCATTCTTCTCCTGGACTTCTATACAAGTTTCTGTACTTACATACACTCCTCCTTCTCCCTAGCCAGAAATCATCTGAAGTATTGACTTCCAGCTCTGAATGCCCCATCTTTAGGAAGGACATTAACAACATGAAGTGCATTCAAATGAAAATATGAACAGGACCAAGGTCTGGAGACCAGGCTCAGTTGAAGCAACTGGGGATGTTAGCATGTTAGGATGTTAGCATGGAGAAGAGAAGACTCAGGGCAGCCATGAGAGCCTATTTCAAATATGTGGAATACTGTCTGGTTCAAAAGGACTTAGATTTGTCCTTCTTGGCCCAGGGGGTCAGAATTAGGAGCAATGTGTGGAAGTTACAAGAAACATAATTAGGCTTAATTATTAGGCTTAACTTCCCTAACTATTAGAACCATCCAAAAGTGGGATGGGTTTTTTTGGAAGATTTCTTAGGATGATATTTTTTCAAAGTATCCAAGTCAAAGCAAATAGCTGCTTGTTGGATTTGCTCTAACAGGGATTCTCATTCAAGTTTAGATGGCCACTTGTGATGCTTGCTTCTTTTCTCCTGAGAATACAGGACTCCATTCCCGGTGTCAATATATAAGCACTTCATCTTTCTGTAGAAATATGTGTCCTGTTACTCTTGCCAACACTACGGAGCACTGGGGAAGGGGGGGTGGAGCAGGAACAGTGAACAATCCATCATTGTTCGCAGTCTCAGGCAATGCATTTGCCAGTGCCCACCCAAAGCTGAAACCATGAAATCTTGACACTACATTACTTTCCCCCAGTTTCTACCAACTTTTGGGCTGCCACGACCTCTCCATGGGTGTCATGTGTGGGACTTGGGGCATGCCAACAAGGGTCACAATTTTCAGAGTGGAGAAAAAGATGTGAGAGATTTTGTGAAGGTAGAATCAGTAAGAGTTGGTGACTAATTGGATACATGGAATGAAAAAGAATAAGAAATTGAGTTAGATTTTTGAGATTGCAAGCCTAACTAAAAGGATGTATATGCCTTTAATACAAATAGTTCAGAAGGGGCAGCTAGGTAGCACAATGGATAGAGAGCTAGGACTGGAGTTGGGAGGACCTAGGTCCAAATCTAGATCCATACCCTGCCTAGCTGTATGACCCTGCACAAATCACTGGACCCTGTTTGCCTAGCCTTTGCCCTTCTGTCTTACAGTTGTGACTAAAACAGAAAGTAAGGATTGAAAAAAGAAAAGAAATAGTTCAGAAGAAGAATGGGTTAGGAGCATAAAAAACTAGTTCTATTTTAGACACATTGATTCTGAAATGTCTTCGGGTCATCTGGTTTGAAATGTCAAATAGGCAGTTGTGATTGAGGATAGGACACTACTACTGGATGAGATTTGGGGGTCAGTAGGAGAGATGATTCTTAAAACAGAAGGACTGCTGAAGTCATCAAGAAAGCATATGGAAAGAGAAAAGGAGAGGCCTTGGACAAAGCCTTGGTGAACCCCCACAGTTGGTGCAATGATCTCTTCTTGACTTGCCTTAATGATAATTTCATCCTCCAAAAGGCAGAGAAACATCACCTCACACCAAGCAGATTGGCTAACATGACAGCTATGGAAAGTAATGAATGCTGGAGGGGATGTGGCAAAGTGGGGACATTAATGCATTGCTGGTGGAGTTGTGAATTGATCCAACTATTCTGGAGGGCAATTTGGATCTATGCCCAAAGGGCGACAAAAGAATATCTACCCTTTGATCATAGCACTGCTGGGCTTGTACCCCAAAGAGAAAATAAGGAAAAAGACTTGTATAAGAATATTCATAGCAGCGCTCTTTGTGGTGACAAAAAACTGGAAAATGAGGGGATGCCCTTCAATTGGGGAATGGCTAAACAAATTGTGCTATATGTTGGTGATGGAATACTATTGTGCTCAAAGGAATAATAAAGTGGAGGAATTCCATGGAGTCTGGAACGACTTCCAGGAATTGATGCAGTGCAAAAGGAACAGAACCAGGAGAACATTGTACACAGAGACTGATACACTGTGGAGCAATAGAATATAATGGACTTCTCCATTGGTGGAAATGCAGTGATCCAAGAACAACCCAGAAGTCTCTATGAGAAAGAACACTATCCACATTCAGAGGAAAAACTGTGGGAGTAGAAACACTGAAGAAAAACAACTGCTTGAATACATGAGTCGAGGGGAAATGGCTGGGGATGTAGACTCCAAATGAACATGCTTGTGCAAATATCAACAACATGGAAATAGGTTCTCATCAAGGACACACATAATACCCATTGGCATTGCATGTGGGCTACGGGAAGGGGGGGAGGGGAGGGAGGGAAAGAATATGATTCTGGTAACCAAGGAATAATGTTCTAAATTGACTAAATAATTTTTTTAAAGGCAGAGAAACGATCAAGAGGAAATTCTATGCTGAATCTGATTCTCACTAAAAGAAAGGAAATGGTTGCTAAAGGAAAAGAGTGAGAAATGGGGTAAGTAACCACTCCCTCTTTGAATTTGAAATAGGAAAGAGAGAAAATCTAAGCATAAGCTAACAGGCACCTTAGATTTTCAGATAATAAATTTCATATCATTCAGAGGAAAAGTAATCTCTCCTAGACAAAAATTCTCTTTTTTATTTTACATAATAATATTTAATTTTAATCAATTACATGTAATAACAAATTTCAACATAACTTCTCCAAAGTTATATGTTCCAAATTGTCTCCTTCTCTCCTTCCTTCCTCACTCCCAGTGCTGGCAAGAAATTTGATCTGGGTTATACATGTATACATGCAAGACACATTTCCATATGGTTAATTTTCATAGACAAAATGTATTGAAGAGGTAGCTAGGTGGTGCAGTGGATAGCATGTTGGACCTGGAGTCAGGAAGATCTCTGTCTGAATCAGACTTCAAGCATGTAATACCTGTGTGACCCTGCACAAGTAATTTTACTTCTATCTGCCTCGGTTTCTTCTACTGTAAAATGGAAATAGTAATAGCATCTACCTCCCAAATCAGGTAATATTATAAAATGTTTTGCAGACGTTAAAGCATTATACAAAGTCAGCTAAGGAGAGGGCACAGCTCAAGAATGAAATTGTAAAGATAATTCCAATAGGGTAGAAAAACAATTGTCTGAAGAGAACAGTAGAGATGTACAGGGAATTCATTGACTAAATTGGATTTTTAAAAACAAGGTAGGTTGTATCAAGGGTTTTGTTTTCTTTCTTTTTCATGGTATTTGGCAGGGATGAGATGGTGCTAAGGAAGAAGAGAATGCAAATTTTCATTGATTGAAATAAAAAATGATGAGTAGAAAAGATAGAAGCAAGTGAGGTAATAGAAGACCAATATTAGAGTACAGCATGGTTATATAAAAAATGGAATCAGAAATGCCAATATTCAGAATGAACTAAGGCTAGCAAGGAAAACTCAAAAGGGGATGGGTTGGGATTTTTAAAAATTATATTGGGGAAGGCGACAGCTGAGTAGCTTGGTGGATTGAGAGTTAGGTCTACAGATGGGAGGTCCTAGGTTCAAATCTGGCCTCAGACACTTCCCAGCTATATGACCCTGGGCAAGTCACTTAACCCCCATTGCCTAAGCCTTACCACTCTTCTGCCTTGGAACCAATACACAGTATTGATTCCAAGATGGAAGGTGAGGGCTTAAAAAAAAATTATATTGGGAAACGGGCTGCTAGATGTCTCAGTGGATTGAGTCAGGCCTAGAGATAGGATGTCTTGGGTTCAAATCAAACCTCAGAGTCTTCCTAGCCATGTGACATGAGACAAGTCACTTAATTCCCATTGCCTAGCCCTTACAACTCTTCTGCTTTCAAAGCAATTCTCAGTATTGATTCTAAGACAGAAGGTAAGGGTTTAAATTTTTTTTTAATTATACTGGGAAAAAGAGGAGAATCAAAGAAGAAATTGGACCATTCCGAGACATTAGGATGATGATAGATAACAATAGAGGAAAGACAGAAATGCTTTTTTTTTTTAACAAGTAGAATGACCTTTGCCCTGGAAATTAAGATTGACAATGTATAATTTCAAAAAGAAGTTATTACCTAAAATAATTAAGAAGGCAGTAAGAGACCTTAGTTGCACTGTACATGCTCAAATCGCCTAGATCAAAAGAATAAATAGTTGCGAGTATTGAACTAACGTCAGTGATATTTGAAAGATGGTAGTGAACAAGAATTGGAGATGCCATTGTAATAGGGAAGGGCAAATATTCCATTTTCCCTCAACTGAAGAAAATTTCAATATGTAAACTATAGGGCAGTGAACCTTATTTTGATTCCTAAGAAAATTCTAGAAGATACCATTACAGAGAAAGTGTATAAACACCTGGAAAAGGAAGCAGTGATTACAAAAAGCCAACATGACTTCATCAAAAATAAGTCATGCCAGAATAATCTTATTCCCTTTGCTGATCAGGTCACTAAATTGGTAGATTAAAGGATCCTCAAAGATGCAGTTTATTTTTCAACAACATATTTTATAAAGTATCTTGTGGTAGATAAGGAGCAAAGTATATAGAGTCTGATCAGTTCAGAACTGATCAACTGTTTGGACTCAGAGAATAGTCTTCAATGATTCAATGTCAACCTGAGCAGATCTCTAGTGAAGCACTCCATGGAGAGATGCCTGGCTCTCTGCTGTTGAACATTTTCCCTATAAAAGACCTGCTTATCAGATTGGTAGGCGACACCTCTAGGAAGGATAGCTAACCCATGGGATTATAGCATCAGGATCCAAACAGATCTAGACAGGCCAGGCAGGGGATTTTATCTTGTTATCTGTGAACTCTTTAAAAAAACATTTTGGTAACTGTATTTCAATATAATCAGTTTCCTTTGTAATGCTGTCGTATTTAAGGCATCTAAAGCCTTAATCTGAGAAAGGATTCCTAGGCTTCCACCAGACTGCCATAGGAGTCCATAATACAAACATGGTTAAGAACCCCTAGACTAGAGCATTGGGTTGGATTTTAAAAGGATTAAATTTAATAGCAAAAAATTATGTTTGGATTATGCTTGGATTAAAAAAATCAACTTCACAAATATAAGATGGAGGTCAGACAAGTCTGTCTATAAAAGATCTGAGAATTTCTGTGTTCTGCAGACTTGGTATGAGTCAGCCTTGTGATGGGCAGCCAACATGAGCTAAGGTGATCACGAGCTGCACTGAGAGAGGTAAAGTCTTCATGATGAGATGGCAGCCCCACTGCACCCCATCCTGGGTCTACTCCACCGGGAATGTTGTGTTCAGTTCTGGGAATCACAGTTTAAGAAGGACATGGTTAACAGGGAGAGCAGTGGAAGAAAGAAACCAGGCTGGTAAAGTGTCCATATAAAAATTGTTTGAAAGAAATGGAAATGGTTACTCTGGAAAAGAAACAACTCGGTGGGGAATAACAGCAGTCTTCAAGATATTCGACATTAGCTTCCTCCCCAAAGGGCAGACCCAGGAACAATGGATCAAAAGTGTGAGGAGGCAAACTCAGACTTCATGCAAGGAATTATAACAATCCAAAAGTGAAACAGGTTGTGGTGGAAGCTCATGGGCTCCGACTCAATGAAGATCTTGAAGTTGAGGCCAGATAAAAAACTTCTCAGATATGTTCTCATGGAGTTTCCCTTGCAGCTTTGCATTTAACTAGAAGGCTACTGAGGTTTCGTCTAACCTTGAAGCTTTGCCGCATAGGCAGAGCTTGAGTAGAGGATATTTATGCAATTCTGGAAGATGAATTTGCACAGATAAGGTGGAGGAGAAGGATTAAGGAAGGTCCAGAAAGTCAAGCAGTGGAGTTTGCACTTGAAGTGGAAAAAAAAGAAAATTGGAAATTTGTGAGTAGGAGCAGTGCATGAGGAAAGCAGCATTAAAGGAAGATTGGTCTGGTATCCATGGATAGAGTGGAGAGGAAAAAGGAGACTTGTTTCAAAGCTAGTTCAGTTAAATAGAATGGAATTAGTGATGGCTCAGACTAATGTGACGGCAGCAAAATGTGTCAGTAGAAACTCGTTATAGAGCAGTCGTTCAATCACCATCATGCTAAGTGCTAGGGAAACCAAAATCCCTGCCCTCAAAGAGCTCATATTCTCCTGGACGAGATGGTGAACAGCGAACTCAGTGAATACATGGTATATTCAGAGTAATAGAAGGCACCCTTAGACCAGAAGGGGAAAGCAATTAAGAGAGGCAGTGCTTGAGCCCTGACAGAATAAAGGAAGTGAGATGGCCCTCCTTAAAAGACTTGATAGGGTACCCATATCCATCCCACCCCAGGCATTCCGTTCAGCAAAAAGCTATTGGGCTCTATTCTAAGTGATCTCAAGATTCAGCACAGTGTGTGCTAAATATTGGCACCCATCTTTGATAACAGGATAAAAAATGGCGTGTGGAAAAAAGGGCTGCTTTTTGAGAGATGTGATGGAAAAGGGATGGAATGTAACTAACCTTTCAAATGGTGAAGCCGTGGGCAAGGGTCCTATTGTCGGTATTTAAGCAGAGGCTGGGTGGCCATCTGTCAGGGCTCCATTAGAAGCGATTCTTGCCAATCCTCAAATTCCATCATCCTCTTGGAAGGGCTCTCCATAGTCCCAGCAGGGAAATACTATGGTCAGTCTGTCAGCCAACACATTTTACAAGCCACCTGCTATGTGTAGCACTGAGCTAGGCACCCCACAGAACCGTGCAGAAGAAGGACCTTCGAGACCCAGGACACCCAAAATTATATGCAAACAACAAAATGTAGCAGATAGAATAGATGTGGATACACATATGGGATGTCTGTGTAGAGATCATGTATTTTGTGTTTCTGTGTGTACACACATACATATGCTTATCTACGATTACATGTCTATGTGTATGTATACATGTACATATATACACAGGTGGTTATGTTTGTGTATTTTCCCCACAAGACTAAGTAAGCTCCATGAGGGCAGGTACTAAGCTTCATAACTCACTCAGGACCTATCACAGAACTTATCATAGAGGAAGACAAGAATCAAATTGTTGGGGGATAAGAACCAGTCAAATGAATCTGATAAAAATTTTTGAAAAAGGAGAGGGTCCTGTGAAACAAACCTTACAGGAGGGGTGGAAGGGAGAGAAGGAACACTGTGCAGAGTGCTTTAGAAATACCCCAGACACTAGGCAGAGAGATTAAAGAGAAAACAAAAGCAAAGGGAAAATTCAAAACAGCAGTTGTTGCTTACATATCCCCTAGAGTTTGCAAAATGTTTCAGATATCCTTGTTTCACTTAAGGTCCACAAAGACTCTGGAAGGGAGATAATGTCATTTTCCTGAAAAAGAAACTGAGGTCTGAGAGGTTCAGTAACTCACCCAAGCTCACACAGCTAATAAGTGTCAGAGTTGGAATTGCAAACCCAGGGCTTCCTGGTTCCAAATCCCAGATGCTCTCCATTACACTTCAGTGCATCTCTGATGTTCATCGTAAAAGCCAAGATGCAATTCTTTTTTTTTTTAAATTTTATTTAATTAGTCAATTTAGAACATTATTCCTTGGTTAAAAGAATCATATTCTTTCCCTCCCTCCCCCACCCCTTCCCGTATCTGACGCACAATTCCACTGGGTTTTACTTGTGTCCTTGATCCAGACCTATTTCCATGTTGTTGGTGTTTGTATTAGGATGTTCATTTAGAGCCTACATCCCCATCCATATCCCCATTGAACCATGTATTCAAGCAGTTGTTTTTCTTCTGTGTTTTTACTCCCACAGTTTTTCCTCTGAATGTGGATAGTGGTTTTTCTTGTAGGTTCCTCCAAGTTGTTCAGGATCACTGTATTGCCCCTAATGGAGAAGTCCATTACATTTGATTATGCCACAGTGTATCAGTCTCTGTGTACAATGTTCTTCTGGTTCTGCTCCTCTCACTCTGCATCACTTTCTGGAGGTTTTTCCAGTTCACATGGAATTGCTCCAATTTATTATCCAAGATGCAATTCTTGATGAAAAGGGACCTATGAAAAAATAGAAAATAATCTGACAGAGAATGAGTGAATCCCTACGAAATACGGGTTAGTGGCATTCACCTAGTTTCTCCTTTGTCCCTGGATGCTTCCCCTTAACCTCCATCTTGGGAAAGGGCCCCAGACCAATTGTCCTTCATTCATCAGACTTCGCCACTAGGCCCCCCACCCCAGCCCATATCTACTTTTCAGTTCCTCTTTAGTGCATTGGCTCCCCACAATCAATCTTAAGCCCCTTGAGGACAAGACCTGTCTTTCTTTCTTCTTGTATGTGTATCCCCAGCACTTAGCACAGTACCTGGCACAGAGTTAGACTTAATAAATGCTTGTTGACTTATTCACTTATCAATTGACCAAAGGAGAACTTTAGAAGCAACTTTCAAAGGACTTAAAAGCCCCTACTAGTTGGAAGTTTCTTAAGTATATGAAAAGCAGAAAACAACGTAAACAATTCATTTACTGAGTACATATGTATTGTTGATTTAATTGGGTGCAACTTTTCCCCCTCAGTAGAGGATAAATTTCTTGGAGGCAGAGAGAGTTTCATTTTTGTCTTGGATCCCCAGTTCCTAGCTGGCACATATAGTTAGACACTCATTATGCTTGATTAATAAATGAATCAATGATTGAATGATTATTTTATAATCTTGGTACTCCTAACAGCACACTAGAGGATAAAGGAGAGAAAGAATGTAATAGCTATAGCGGTCTTTACTGAGGAAGAGTTCAAAGAGATGAACAGGCCCAAATGGGGCCATGAAATATAAAAGTTGGTTATATCAGATTAGATAGCAATAAATGCATGGAACATTCTAGACCCAATTGACCCACAAAATGTGCACAAATCACCAGAACCAGATGGCCTCCATAGAATAATTTTGAATGAATGAAGAGTGACATGATAGAACTGTTGGCCAAGACAGATAACCTGATGTTCCAAATGGCCAGTCTGCTGGAGTGCTGGCAGGATGCCAGAGTGACCCCCCACTTCCTTGCTCCCCATTCACTGGAAGGATTCCAAAGGGAACCCTGGTATACTCCAGAGTAGGGAGCCTCATTTCCATACTGGGGAAGCAGGTAGATTCTATCATTCCATGTAAAGGATGGAATCGCTGAACATACAACCACATAGCCCATTGGAGTAAAATAATGTTTGTTTTTCTAAGGGGTAATCCTACATAAGGAATAGACTAGAGCTCTGGGGAAGTAAATGCATTGGGGGAAAAAGAAGACTAATCTTTGTAATTTCTTCAAAATTTCAAAAAAGGCATTGACAAAGTCCTATGTCTAATGCTTTTTTATGAGTCACCATGGGTTGCAGTTATTATTTCATTACTGACGGGAAGCATCCTAAGGAAAAACAAAAGGTGCTGATAAGTGGGAATTCTGGGAAGTTGCAAAGAGCTCAACACTTTTATATGTGACTTGAAGATAGAACTGCACCACTAGAACAACTGGAATTAGTCAGGAAGCTCAGAGTTAAAATCTAGCCTTAGACACTTATTAGTTGTTTCATTCTGAGCTATCACTTAACCTCTGATTACCTCAGTTTCTTCATAAGTTAAGTGGAGAAAATAGTAGCACCTACATCTCAGAGTTGTTAAGTAAATAGAAATAATATAAAATTTGTAAAGCATTTAGCACAAAGCCTGGCACATAGTAGGCTCTATATAAATGCTAAATGATGATGATGATGATGATGATGAGGAGGAGGAGGAGGAGGAGGAGGAGGAGAAGGAGGAGGAGGAAACATCCAAGGTTGCAGATGACACTAAATTCTTCAAATAGTAAATGACACACTGTAGAGAAAGGTGTTCCATCTTTTGAAGTTTTATAGAGGGAAATTTAAAACAAATAAAGGGAAGAAGGCGATAAATTTATAGAATCCATTACCATGAAGAAGTAGTTTGGGCCAAAAAGTTATTTTAGATGATTTTGATAAATTTTTCATGGATTTTCACTCTATAATGGGATTGAAAGGGAAAATGGGATGTTATCTGAAAATCTCTGACCTTGAAGAAGATTACCATTGCCCTTCCAAAACAAGTCCCTAGGTCCATCGTCAGAGGCAGAATACAAGGAGAAAGGACAGAGGTACAACCCAGTTTAGCAATTGTTGTTCTTGGACTCTGAAAGTGAAGTTACAAAATGGAGATAGAAAAGAATTTTTGTTCTTGTTCAGTCATGTCCAACTCTGTGACCCCATTTGGGGTTTTCTTGGCAAAGACACCAAAGTGATATGCTATTTCTTTCTCCAGCTTATTTTACAACAAGAAAACTGAGACAAACAAGGCTAAGTGATGACATAGCTAGTTGTGAATGAAGTCAGATTTGAACTTGGAAAATGTCTTTCTGACTTCTGGTCTGATATTCTATGCGCTATGTTACCACGTAGCTGCAGAGAACTGAGAGCTGATCTAATTTATCCCTTTGGTTTCACAAATGAAGAAACAGATCCAGGGGGAATCAGGGACTTTCCCAAGGTCCACAGGTAATAAGTCCAGCCCTAGGATCTGAACTCCTTTCCTATGATTCCAAATCCAGCAATTTTCCACACATCAAGTTTGTCCTCTTCTGCTTAGAGCTGGCTACTTTCTGGAAAAGAAATATGGGCTGTGGCCAGTGAGACTTATCCAGCTGTAACTAATTTAAAGGAAACGGTAAGGTACTCATAAATTCATGCAGCAAGATATTTTTAAGTGCATTCATGTGCCCAAAAAATGCATGCAACTAGAAAACTGGCAAATATGACTTATTGTCATATTTATCAAACTTTTGGGCTTGACCCCAGACCATATCTCTTCATGTGTCCTTTTAAATTGTATTTTGATCTTAATACTGATCTTGCTTGTGCTCCAGGTGCTGCTTCCTCCTTCTGGCACCTCATCTGAGTATACTGTATCAGGTCAGGTCAATAAACATTTATTAATCACTTTCTACAGGCTAGACACTGTGCTAAATGCTATGAATACCAATAAAAGCAGGAATGGATAGTCCGTGGTTTCAAAGGGCATGGGAGACAAAGTCCAGGGAAGATGAGTTGAAACAGCAGTTTAGAGAAGAATGAAGACATGGTTGGCCTGGACCTTCTTTTTAAAATGGAAGTTCTACCAGACCCAGAAGCCCAGGTGTAGAGTGAGCTTCCTAGGTGAAGAAGTTTGTATGACATGGTAGAGGAAGTTCTATGGAGATGAGTCAGAAATATGTATGGTCTGAACTTTCTAATCCATATCAATGACTCCAGCCTGCAACAACTAGCCTACAACAGCATCAAAAAAGCTTCTCTGGTTTTCTGGGTCACGACTCTTTTGAAGCAGGCTGCCTCTGTTCTGGCCATCTCCTTCCTCTCAACTATCATGTCCTTTTCTAGAAATGTCAAGAATATTTGATTCTTAGAAACACACATGGTGGAAACATTCAAGTCTTTGACCTAGGCTAAGGGAATACTCATCTCAAGTTTCTCCTAACTTCTGGAATGTGAACTTCCCAGACTCAGCTTTTCCAGGCTCTCAAATCCAGAAGGTTTCATACCATACCATGCAACTGTCCTTAGCTTCAGACCATGACTGTCCCAAGGGGTACCTGGAAGAAACAACACAAGATTGGGAGGGGAAAGGGGTCCATGAAATTTGAGCTGAATGAGAGAGACCAAGCCAGGGTGTGGCAAGAAATGTAATTCAAGTAAATAACTGAAACATTTTAAGAACTTAGATCAATGCAATGAGTAACCACAATTCTAGAAAACTGATCATGCTATCCACTTCCTGCCAGGAAGGTGGTGGACTCTGTATGAAGAATTAAAATTACTAATATGGGAACTAGTTTTGCCTGACTATCTATTTGTTTAAAAGGCTTTTGTTTTTCTTTTTTTTTTTCCATTACGGTTAAGGGGTAGGAAGAAGTGTGTGTGTGAGAGAGACAGAGAGAGACACAGAGAGAGAGTTTTTGTTCATTTAAAAAATACAATGAGAAAAAATATTTAGAAGAAATTAAAGTCTAAGAGCAAACCTTTTAATATAAACTCATAAACTAACTCAATCCAGTTAGGGGGTCTGCTGACTAGGAACAGTAGATAGATCACTTGGGTCTGAGTCATTCTAAAGTGTGTTTTCCAGTCTCCAACTGTTAATCTCAGAAGAATATCTCAAAGTGGCCACATTTAACCTCAGCCGTCTTTCCCTTCTCTCCTTTCCTTCCTGCATCCCTCTAAGCCTCATTATTCATAACACTGGGCACATCCTCCTGAAAAGGCTCTTTAAAAAGATTATTTGTAGATTGTACCTCCTTCTGAAAGGGCTGTTTAAAAAGATTATTTGCAGATTGCCCTCAGGAAATGAATGGATAAGTGCCTTCCTGTCCCTTCAATTAGCTGATTGGTTTATTATGTGTGCAGATGAGTGTTTACTGGCCTGTGTCATGTCACAGCATCTGTGGAGATTCCTTGGCAAAGGAGACCTCTGACTCAAGGGACTCATGCTAGGGCTTTGTCCCTGAAGTCTGAGCATTTGCACCTGCTTAATAACAAAGGACCCTGTTTCAGAGAGGCTGAGAACAAAAGTGGATGGAACCTTCTGTATTTCTGAGCCTGCTCAGGGCTTGCTGACATTGATCAAGTCTACCTGGGCTCCTAGTCATTCAGTTCAGAGAGTCAAGGGAGGTGTAAGAAGATGAGGCAGGTAGAATAATGGATCTTGAAAGGGAAAACCACCACCCCACCCACAGTGCCTATAGTTGCCATTGCTATTTAATCTGTAATTGGCAAGACTCAAACTCTTATCTAGAAAAGAAATTCTTAAACTGTTTTTGTGTGATTATAATCCAGAGGAAGAGTGTGCCTCCTAGGGAAAAAAGTGTATATGGCATGGCAGAGGAAGCCCCATGGAGATGAGTCAGGAATATAGATAGTCTAGACTCTCTTATCCTTGACAATGACTTCATCCTGCAAAAGCCAAAAAAACTTTTCTAGTTTCTAAAGCACACTTTGATAGGCTATTGAAACCTTTGGACCCCAGCTCAAAAAAAAAAAAACACCCTGTTTTTAGATGCAAAAAATAAAATACGTAGATTTACAAAGAAAGAAAATTATATTGAAATATAATTCTCAAAATATGGGTTTTTTTTTTTACATTTTATTCACCCTAGGTTAAAGGCCCCCATGCTAGATGAATTCTTATGTGGTAGGACCAATGACAGTACAAAGCCAAAGAAATTAGCATCAAACCTTCAAAAGATCAGCTATATGATATCTCCTTTCTGAGACTTCCCTGATGTTCTTGCCTAAGCAAGTTGTTAGAAAAAGAGACAAGAAACATCAACAGTAGGTTGAGGATCAGAAGATGTGTGACTTACTGGCTCTGTGACCTTGGACAGCGACCCAGTTAATAAGTACAGCATCATCTTTTTTATGCCTTAGTTTTCTTATTTTTTAAACTGAGAGGGTGTAGACTAGATGTCTGAAAAGCCCTTTTCAGCTCTAAATCCTATGATCTACATTTCTCTGTTGTGATTTTGGGTGCCTGTATGGCAAGTATGGCTTTTCCCATTAGCTCCCATTGTTTGGACCTAGCTGAGACTAAGATCTTGAGGGTTTTTTTTCAGGGTACATGGCAGCTTTAGTGATTTTCAGCTTGGGGGGGGGGATCAGAAAAAACCCTACCACCACCAACAACCGTTTATTTGCCTCGCAGGCTCTGGGAGAAGTTATTCTTCTCTATTAAAACTCAGAATTGAGGACTGTGGGAATCACAGGATTACAGAACATTAGAGATGGAAGGGACTTCAGAAATGATCCAGTTCAAGACTCATTTCAGGGACAACAGGCCTTTCTCCATTAGCCATCCATGATAGTCATATATCCAGACCTTGAGTTTGCCTTTTCCACTTAAATGTCTGTTAACCAGAAATTAACCTCTAGAGTCAATTCCCAAAGACAAGAAATGGCTTGACCTTCATGTCACAAGTTTCTCCTAGTCCCATGGTTCCCACTGGTGTGCCTTATGCAAAACTGACCCAAGGGATATCACAGCAACACTACCAGTATTTTTCCATTCCTTCTCTTGCGTATAAAACATCTTCTATCCAGGAGGTAGACACTCAGCTCTTATGAAGGACATCCCACCTGCTGCCATATGTTTGTAACTCTTTACTGATGAGTCCAATAATATCCCCAGGAGTTGGAAAACATGACTTCCAGATGATTCATAGCAGATAGAGCTATCCATTCAGGACCTTCTGTGGTAGTATGAATAGCTGCAAGGATTGTTGAATGACACCTGTTCCTGCTTCTTACAATAATCCTCAGTTCATTCCAACACTGTAAGTCTCCAACATACTCCCTTTCTGCATCTCTTAAATGAAACCTGATCACTGATTAATTTGTCCATTAAGCTAATAGATCCCTCATGTTACATATGAGGAAATGAGGCTCTGGGATGATGTTGGACAAGCCAATTAACTCTCAACTCTGGGTTTTCACAGAATCTTGTTTTAATGTGGAGTATTTGTGGGGGGAAATATTCTTCAGTTGTCTTGAGCCCATATCCCAGGCCAGTTAGGAATCTGAAATTATTCAAATTCCTTTGAACTTAACTGATAGAATAGACAAGGAACATGCATTATACAATAAAACATTTTATTAGGATTAAGACAAAGGAAGAGGAATACACATCTCAAAATTAGGGGAGAAAGCACAAACTCCTCCCCAACTCTCTCCAGAGTAGTCTGGAAAAATAACTTCTTTGAGATTAACACTTTTAAAATGGGGAAGAAGAAGACTTCCTCCATTTCTTTGTCTCTATCTCTCTCCAACTCTATCTCTGCCTTTGTCTGTCTCTCTTCTCTTTATTTTTCCCTCTTCTCTCTCTCTCTCTCTCTCTCTCTCTCTCTCTCTCTCTCTCTCTCTCTCTCTCTCTCTCTCTTTCTCTCTCTCTCTCTCTCTCTCTCATTTTGCCTTACTTTCCCTTTCTTTGCTTTCTCTTTTCTCTCCCTCTTTCTCTCTCCTCTTTTATCTCTCCCCCCCTTTCCCATTTCCTTTTGTCCCTCTTTTGCCTCCTTTTTCTCTCCTCTCTCAGGTTCTCCTTCTCCTGCCTCTCCTCTACCTCCCTCCTCTCTTTCCTCTTTTCTCCATTTACTGTCTGAATCTGTTTCCTGTCATCTTCTCACCTCTCTGCAACTGAGAGATATCTCTCCTCCTTTCTCCATGGGGTATCATCCCATTCTGAGTGGCCATCAATCTGGCTTCTTTGTGGTTGTCTCTCCTCCTATACCAGATACTATTACTATTGCTTTCACATTTTAGAGAAGTGATTCTTCTAGCTTGGAGGCCTCTCTTCATACCCCTTCAACTCCTAACACAATTATCATATGCCTTTGCCCATCAAGCATCATGCCATCAGTCAATACCATAATCACATGGTTTTCTGAAAAATGGGGTCTTAATCATGTATAGGTTGTGGCTAAAACTCAGCACACTGGGAAATCTGTTAGAATGGAGGTATTGGACTAGATGATTATTAAGGCCTTCTTCATCTCTTATAGTCTGAATCTATGAAATGACTTGCCTAGGATCATAAAACTTATAAATAGAAAATTCAGCTCTTCTTTCTTCAAGACCAATGTTCTTTCCATCATTTCATCTTTTTTCTGAGAAAGGCCCAAACAGGGCCCTTCACCACTCCAATCCATTTACCTGACAGGAATGGTCACCCAAGGGCATATAAGTGACACAATGGATAGAGTAGCAGATCTGCAGTCAAGAATACCTGTGTTCAAATCCTCTTCCAGACACTTAATAGCCCTGTGTACTGGGAAAGTTTGCCTCAGTTTCCTCATCTGTAAAATGAACTGGAGAAGGAAATGGCAAACCATTCCAGTCTCCTCTGCCAAGAAAACCCAAATGGGGTCACAAAGAGTCTGACACCACTGAAACAATGGAACAATAACAATGGTCCCTACAGTGTCCAGTGTAAGTGCTCCGAGCCTAGGGCCATAACAAAATATTGATGAACCACACTGCAGGACTATATGCCCAAACCCTCCCCTGGTTTTCTTATAGTATTCAAAATTTTCTGAAACACAGAAAATGTTTTTCCTCTCAAATACCTGGCTAGGATTCTCAGTGTACTGCATCAGTGATCTCTAAGAGGAAAGGAAGAAAGAAAAAAAAAAGAGAATGAGACATGAAAGCCGAAGTGGAGGAGCCAGTCTCTAAAAGATCAATTCTCTAAGTGTTTTTAGTAGGTTATAAAGTTCTGCCCTATGGGCCCTTGCCAAAAGGCAAATTGCCTCATCTCCTACTTCACGACTTTGATTTGGCTTCCAGGCTGGAAACCGTGATTGTTTGGTGCTTTTGCATTCACAAAGAAACACCATGTGCTTTATGGCTAAATATAAGGAGGAAAATGCCATTTGAGAAACATCCCAAAGTAGCACACTTCTGCATGCAAAATGCGGGTGCCTCTTTGGACCACTTCTCCCCATTTGTTCTCTGGCCAGGTTCTGATTGGCACAGAATAATAATCAAGGCCTTCTCTCTCCCCACCCCCAGATCTCTATTTAAGGGCACTTGTCAAACTGATTCAACTCTGTGCAGCATGTGTGTCTTTGTGAACTGAGCCACAAGGAAATAAGGGTCTCATTCTCTTAAATCACCCAACCTGCGTAGCTCATAAAGAAAAAAAGGGATGGGAGTGCATTTCTTAGGCTGACAAGTCTATTATTATTGACCAAGATAGCTGCAAAAATGAATGACCTCCGTGTTCTTAGATAATAATTGTTTAAGAATAACTAAGGTCGACATGCAGAATGGAGCCAAAGACTAACTTAGCTAGGATGAGAAATTACATGAAGATTATTAGCACCAAAAAATGTTGCAAGCTGTCAGCCCTGAAAGCAACCCCTATGTAAATTCTCTTTTTGGTGACCCCAACAACCTTCTCTCCTTGTTCCATCCTTCTTAAGGCTCTCTTTTCTGTGATAAAAAAAGTGAAAGGAGTCAAGGAAAAGGAGCCAGTGCCACCCCCCCAACACACACTCCACCCTCATCTTGTTTCTTTGCATGTCATGATGTCCTTGGTTAGTTCAGAATATGGAAAGCCTCGTATTATGTATTTGATTCTTGTGTGAGCCAATTAACTCAGCTCTGGACCATAGCTACAGATGACACCCCTTCCCCCAACCAGCTGCCTCCCAAATGCATGAGCTTGGCTGTGAAAGGAATCATAGAGGGTTTGGTCACACATCTATCACTGCTTTGGCATTCATGGAAAAATGGATTAAGACTCATGACATAATTGTGTTGGGTCAATAGCATCACCTTTGGACTCACTTGAGTGGATCTGTGATCTCATCTCATCTCCGTGGATATTTCCTTCCACTATGCGGATCTCAAGTCACTCCTTCCTGCCTAGCCTTTGGGGCTCTTATCTACATCAAGCTATGACTTCACCACAGTGAAGGCACCAAGGTTATTCCCCACTTTTTCTTGACATAAAGATGATACCCATGGAGCCCCTGACCAGTCTATCATCTTTATCCATACATTTATTTGGTGACATCTTTGCATCCAGTTCTCTTCCATAATTTTTATCATGATGTATTACAACCTAGTGACACCCACCATGGGCCTCTCCATTGCCCATGAGTGATACATATTTTCACTTCTTTGTAAAGTCTAATGTTCTCTAACTTTAAACCATACTCCATAGGCAAAGAGCAGTGGACATGAAGTCAAAGGATTTGAGTTTGAATCTCAGCTCTGCCACTCATTAGTTGTATGACTTTGGGCAAATGAATTACTCTTTCTGGGCTTCAGATTCCTCATTCATATTCTTTTTGAAAACCCAAGGTTAGAATAATTCTAACATAAGAATGAATTCTAAGGTATGGTCCATCTCTAAATCTATGATCCTTGGAGCTTTTATTGGGATTTAAAATATGGACCCTTATTTCAGGGAAGAATATAGATTTTTTTTTTAATTTGTGACTTCCCAAAGTCAATGTAACCCATTATCTTGCTCATTTTTTATTCTGTGTCTACCTTGTCATCAATTTGCAGTGCCTACCCAAAGCAGGATTTGACACTCAAGTGTAAACAATTAGTCATTTGCCCAGAAACATAAGGGAAGACCTGCTCTATTTTGTTCCAAGATGGTAGAAAAGAGAAATAACAAGGACCAGCCATCCACAAATATTCCAAGGATTGACTTGACATTATGAATGGCAGCAAAATATAATGGACGGGGCAATAGACTTGGAATCAGAAAGACCAGGGTTCCTGTCTCAGCACTTACCAACTGTGTTTTTCTGGCAAAGAATCCTTTAACTTTTTCATGCCTTGGTTTCTTCATCTTTAAATTGAAAGTTGGATCTGCTAGTCTCTAAGGTCCCCTCTAGTTCCAAATCTACATTTGTGGGCTTCCCCCAAACCCTTGGAGGCTACCCTCTTTGCCATTCACACTTGATTTTCCTGGAATGTCTAGGACCAGGGTCAGGGTGGGGGGACAGACAGGATGATTTACCTGTACACCTTGGAGGCAGTTGGTGGCAGCCTAGGTACTATCCTGCTCCCTTAGCAATGGCCCTGGCATCCAAAATTATATTTGCAAGAAGGCATGACCCTTGAGGTCACATGCATTACCAGCATGCTAATGGCAGAGGCAGGATAAAGACTCCCAGGTTTGGGGTTTCCAACCTATTGTTGTTCCCTAGCACAGGAAACGATATCCCTGTATGCTATA